>NC_088415.1:10429133-10731633 GCF_034236695.1 Oncorhynchus nerka | reverse complement strand
CGTGTTATATTGATGTGCTACCCCCGTGTTATATTGATGTGTTACCCCCCGTGTTATATTGATGTGCTACCCCCCCGTGTTATATTGATGTGTTATGCCCCCTGTGTTATATTGATGTGCTACCCCCCTGTGTTATATTGATGTGCTACCCCCCGTGTTATATTGATGTGCTACCCCCGTGTTATATTGATGCTACCCCCCGTGTTATATTGATGTGCTACCCCCCGTGTTATATTGATGTGCTACCCCCCGTGTTATATTGATGTGCTACCTCCCCCGTGTTATATTGATGTGCTACCTCCCCGTGTTATATTGATGTGCTACCTCCCCCCGTGTTATATTGATGTGCTACCCCCCGCGTTATATTGATGTGCTACCCCCCGTGTTATATTGATGTGCTACCCCCGTGTTATATTGATGTGCTACCCCCATGTTATATTGATGTGCTACCCCCATGTTATATTGATGTGCCAACCCCCCGTGTTATATTGATATGCTACCCCCGTGTTATATTGATGTGCTACCCCCCCGTGTTATATTGATGAGCTACCCCCCTGTGTTATATTGATGTGCTACCCCCTGTGTTATATTGATGTGCTACCCCCCTGTGTTATATTGATGTGCTACCCCCCGTGTTATATTGATGTGCTACCCCCGTGTTATATTGATGTGTTACCCCCCGTGTTATATTGATGTGTTACCCCCCGTGTTATATTGATGTGTTAGGCCCCCTGTGTTATATTGATGTGCTACCCCCCGTGTTATATTGATGTGTTAGGCCCCGTGTTATATTGATGTGCTACCCCCCGTGTTATATTGATGTGCTACCCCCCGTGTTATATTGATGTGCTACCCCCGTGTTATATTGATGTGCTACCCCCGTGTTATATTGATGTGCTACCCCCCGTGTTATATTGATGTGTTACCCCCCGTGTTATATTGATGTGTTAGGCCCCCTGTGTTATATTGATGCGCTACCCCCACTCCTCCTGTGTTACATTGATGTGACACCACATGATCTTGCCCCTGCAGACAGGGGGAGTTTGCCAGTGCAGACACAGCCTACGTCTTGGCCTTCTCCATCATCATGCTGACCACCGACCTGCACAGTCCACAGGTCAGAACACCAACCAATCAGTCAGTCTGGTTTTATGTATATACACTACCGTCAAAAGTTTTAGAAAACCTACTCATTCAAGGATTTTAATTTTTTTTTGAATAATAGTGAGGACATCAAAACTATTTGATTCTTCCAATAGCCACCCTTTGCCTTGATGACAGCTTTGCACACTCTTGGCATTCTCTCAACCAGCTTCATGAGGTAGTCACCTGGAATGCATTTCAATTAACAGCTGTGCCTTAAGTTAATTTGTGGAATTTCTTTCTTTCTTAATGCATTTGAGCCAATCTGTTGTGTTGTGACATGGTAGGGGTGGTATACAGAAGTTAGCCCTATTTGGTAAAAGACCAAGTTCAAATTATGGCAAGAACAGCTCAAATAAGCAAAGAGAAACGAGAGTCCATCATTACTTTAAGACATGTAGGTCAGTCAATACGGAACATTTCAAGAACTTTTAAAGTTTATTCAAGTGCACTTGCAACAACCATCAAGCGCTATGATGAAAGTGGCTTAGCGTTACCAGCCTCAGAAATTAAAATATATTTTGATTTGTGTAGCACTTTTTTTTGGTTACAACATGATTCCGTATGTGTTATTTCATAGTTTTGATGTCTTCACTATTATTCTACAATGTAGAAAAAATAAAGAAAACCCCTTGAATGAGTAGGTGTCCAAACTTGTGTGTGTGTGTGTGTGTGCGCGCACAGTCCACAGGTCAGAACATAAACCAGTCAGTCTTTAAAAAAATATTTAAAAAATGCAGTACCAGTCAAAAGTTTGGACACCTCATTTAAGGGTTTTTCTTTATTTTTTCTACATTGTAGAATAATAGTGAAGACATCAAAACAATGAAATAACACATACGGAATCATGTAGTAACCAAAAAAAGTGTTAAACAAAACAAAATATTTTATATATTTGAGATTCTTCAATGTAGCCAGCCTTTGCTTTGACAGCTTTGCACACTCTTGGCATTCTCTCAACCAGCTTCATGAGGAATGGTTTTCCAACACTCTTGAAGGTGTTCCCACGCTTTTCCTTCACTCTGCGGTCCAACTCATTCCAAATCCTCTCAATTGGGTTGAGGTCGGTGATTGTCGAGGCCAGGTCATTTGATACACTAAATTACTGACAGTGTCACCAGCAAAGCACCCCCAGACCATCACACCTCCTCCATGCTTCATGGTGGGAACCACACAGTCCCTTCTTCTTGTTGATGTCCTTTAGTGGTTTCTTTGCAGCAATTTGAACATGAAGTCCTGATTCACGCAGTCTCCTCTGAACAGTTGATGTTGAGACGTGTCTGTTACTTGAACTCTGAAGCATTTCTTTGGGCTGCAATTTCTGAGGTGCCGTTAACTCTAATGAACTTATTCTCTGCAGCAGAGTTCATTCTGGGTCTTCCTTTCATGTGGCGGTCCTCATGATTGGCAGTTTCATCATAGCGCTTGATGGTTTTTGTAACTGCACTTGAATAAACTTTAAGTGATTTTAAATTTTCCGCTTTGACTGACCATAGCTTAAAGTAATGATGAACTGTCGTTTCTCTTTGCTTATTTGAGCTGTTCTTGCCATATGGACTTCACAACAACTTTTTTGCTCTAACGCATTAAGAAAAATAAATTCCAGGCACACCTGTTAATTGAAATGCATTCCAGGTGACTACCTCATGAAGCTGGTTGAGAGAATGCCAAGAGTGTGCAAAGCTGTCAAAGCAAAGGCTGGCTACTTTGACGAATCTCAAATATATAAAATATATTTTTGATTTGTAAACACTTTTTGGTTACTACATGATTCCATGTGTTATTTCATAGTTTTTATGTCTTCACAGTTATTCTACAATGTAAAAAAACAACTACCTGGAATGAATAGGTTTAGCAGACACTTTTATCCGAAGCGACTTAGTCAGTTATACATACATTTTACGTATGGGTGGTCCCGGTAATCAAACCCACTACCCTGGAGTTACATGCTTTACCAACTGAGCTACAAAGGACCAAAAAGTTACCATGCATTGCTCATCCGGGATTTGAACTCCCAACCTTTCCTTTGTGAACCTTACCACCAGAACTCGACCAGACCGTCATTTAGCCTGTTCATACCTACCTACGGCCAGTTGTTTTTAGTAACTGAGGTCCCCACCGTTATGTTACAGGTGAAGAACAAAATGACCAAGGAACAGTACATCAGAATGAACCGTGGCATCAACGACAGTAAGGACCTGCCTGAGGAGTACCTGTCCTCCATATACCATGAGATCGCTGGCAAGAAGATCGCCATGAAGGACAGCAAGGAGCACACTATCACACCCAAGACTAGCAAGCACAGTAAGTAGAGGAGCCAGGGTATGACAAAAGAGACATTATATTTAGAGTTGAGCCAACATTTAGAATATTGTTCTGATTCTAGACTTTCAGTTATTATTTTAAATATTCCCTTTATGTTAATGGGGTTCTAACATAACTGTTATAGAATGTTGTAGTGTCATGTTAATGGGGCTCTAACATGACTGTTATAGAATGTTCTAGTGTCATGTTAATGGGGCTCTAACATGACTGTTATAGAATGTTGTAGTGTCATGTTAATGGGGTTCTAACATGACTGTTATCATGTTGTAGTGTCATGTTAATGGGGCTCTAACATGACTGTTATAGAATGTTCTAGTGTCATGTAAATGCATCACAATGCAGAATCCTCAATGTCACGTCTCTCTGAACGCACGTCTCTCTGACAAGCTATCTAATCCTGTATGTATTATGTCAGCTGAACCCCTACACCAACCTGCCCAGGGGGAATTGTAGCCCTACTGGTTGCCTAGGAAACGTAGGTGTTGGTCATGTGATACTGTCAACCCAGAACTAATATTTTACATAATTTTGTCAGATGTTTTTACGTTGTCTGTCCACTAGAGATTAGTTGTGATAATGTGGGCGGTCTCTCTTTGCAGGCGTAGCCAATGAGAAGCAGCGTCGTCTGCTGTATGACGTTGAGATGGAACAGATGGCGAAGACAGCCAAGGCCCTGATGGAGGCTGTAAGCCACGCCCAGGCCCCCTTCTTCAGCGCCACCCATCTGGAGCACGTCCGGCCCATGTTCAAGGTAGAGTCAGCCAGCCTCAATCAAATCACATGTATTTTATAAAGACCTTCTTTTTTTTTACATCAGCAGCTGTCACAAAGTGCCTTACAGATACCCATCCTAAAACCCCAAAGAATTTAACGTTTTAATTAGTGGTATGTACGGGATACACATGGTATACATCGTCCAATGAAATGCTTACTTGCAGGTTCCTTCTCAACAATACATGAACAAATAATATTAGATAAGAATACGATGGCTGTCACGCCTTGGTCATTGTATTTTGTGTTTTTGTCATATGTTAGGGTAGGCCAGGGTGTGACATGGGTTTATATGTTATGTTTCGTATTGGGGTTTGTATTATTTGGGATTGCGGCTGATTAGGGGTGTGGTATAGGCTTGGCTGCCTGAGGCGATTCTCAATTAGAGTCAGGTGCTTTCGTTGTCTCTGATTGGGAACCGTATTTAGGCAGCCTCAGTTTCGCTTTGTATTTCGTGGGTGTTTGTTCCTGTCTCTGTGTAGTTCACCAGATAGGCTGTATTTAGGTTTCACGTTCTGTTTGTTGTTTTCATAGTATGAGTTATTTCATGTACCACGTTTTCTTTCATTAAAGTAACATGAGTAACCAACACGCTGCATTTCGGTCCGACTCTCTTTCCACAAACGAAGAACGCCGTTACAATGGCAGAATATACAGTGGGGCAAAAAAAGTATTTAGTCAGCCACCAATTGTGCAAGTTCTCCCACTTAAAAAGATGAGAGAGGCCTGTAATTTTCATCATAGGTACACTTCAACTATGACGGACAAAATGAGAATTTTTTTTCCAGAAAATCACATTTTTTAATACTTTTATTTGCAAATTATGGTGGAAAATAAGTATTTGGTCAATAACAAAAGTTTCTCAATACTTTGTTATATACCCTTTGTTGGTATATAAATAATTAGATCACAGAAAACGTTTGACCTCTGTCATTACCAACAAAGGGTATATAACAAAGTATTGAGAAACTTTTGTTATTGACCAAATACTTATTTTCCACCATAATTTGCAAATAAATTCAGTAAAAATCCTACAATGTGATTTTCCAGATTTTTTTTCCCTAATTTTGTCTGTCATAGTTGACGTGTACCTATGATGAAAATTACAGGCCTCTCATCTTTTTAAGTGGGAGAACTTGCACAATTGGTGGCTGACTAAATACTTTTTTGCCCCACTGTATATATTTTATTTTATTTTGCATAAGTGTAATACAGGAAGGCACAATTTTGACTGGGGTAGGGGTAGTCCGGTGGAAAGCATGGCCAGCCGAAGAAAAATGCTTATTGAAGTTCTCAATTATTGTGGATTTATTGGTGGTAACAGTGTTTCCTAGCCTCAGTGCAGTGGGCAGCTGGGAGGAGGTGCTGTTATTCTCCATGGACTTTACAGTGTCCCAGAACTTTTTGGAGTTTGTGCTACAGGATGCAAATTCCTGCTTGAAAAAGCTAGCCTTAGCTCTCCTAACTGTGTATATTTGTTCCTAACTTCCCTGAGAATTGGCATATCACGGGGGCTGTTCGATGCTAATGCATTAGGAAGGTGTTTTTAATGTTTTGTACACTCAGTGTGGGTGTGTGAATGCATGTGTACTAAGGTGTGGAGAATCAGAGCAGGTGGTCAGTTCAGTTGAAGTGTTCAGCATTCTGATGGCTTGTAGATAGAAACTGTTTCTGAGCCTGTTGGTATCAGACCTCATGTCTGCCTGACGGTAAGGGAGAGAACAGCTGGGAGGTGTGAGGTCCTTGATGCTCTGTGCCTTCCTCTGGCACCGCTATGAGTAGATGAGCAATAAATGTAGATGCAGAAGCCCAGACTTATCACCTGTGCCAGAAGATGACTTCACCCTGTGTGTGTGTGTGTGTGTGTGTGACCGATGTTCTTTACGAAGTAAAAGGATTAAAGCCTGTGTGCTCTACCTGCCTGTGTATTTCAGCTGGCGTGGACCCCTCTCCTGGCAGCTTTCAGCGTGGGCCTACAGGACTGTGACGACCAGGAGGTGGCCTCTCTGTGTCTGGAGGGGATCCGCTGTGCTGTCAGGATTGCATGCATCTTCAGTATGCAGGTTAGTTGTCTCCCCTGGCTACACAGCTAGACCTCTGCTTCTAAAACATCTAATGTAGCAACCTTAGGCTGTGTTTCCACAGGTGGCCCAATTCTGATTTTTTTCCACTAACAGTTTTTTTTAACCAATCAGATCAGCTCTTTTGCCAATTCGTGGACTGCCTGTGTAAACACAGCCTTATACACTTTACTTTCCAAATACCCCCCCCCCCCATCAAACAGTTCTAGACTTAACATGAACTTAAATAACCTAGAAGAGACAGTTTTGTGTCTTTATGTTCATCTTTAACATTAATTACCCGTCTGTCTGTGGCCCTCTGTGCAGTTGGAGAGGGATGCGTACGTCCAAGCCTTGGCTCGGTTCACCCTGCTCACAGCTAGCTCCAGCATCACTGAGATGAAGCAGAAGAACATCGACACCATCAAGACCCTTATCACTGTGGCCCACACAGACGGAAACTACCTGGGCAACTCTTGGCACGAGGTAGGTCAGAGGGCTTCTCCCAGATAGCACCTGGCCTTCCCATTTCTAACCCTGCCTCTCATCTGTTAGTCAGAATCAAACCCATATTATATAGTGTAGCACTTGGTAGAGACATTTTAAACAGATCAAGAGGGCCCTAACCCTCTCTCTGCAGATCCTGCGGTGTATTAGCCAGCTGGAGTTGGCCCAGCTGATTGGCACGGGGGTGAAGACACGCTACATCTCTGGAGTGGCTCGGGATAGCCAGGCTGGCATCAAGGGCTTCCCTTCCGGGGGAGAGGAGTTCATGCCCCTGGGACTGGGTAAGGCTCACAGGGCTCTTGAACATCAAGGACATTGACTGTGTAAATGGTGTTTGAAGACAGAGTTTGTGTCCCAAAGTGCACCCTATTCCCTATAATAGTGCACTACTTTTGACCAGGGATCTATGGACCATGATCAAAAGTAGTGCACTATGTAGGGGATAGGGTGCCGTTTGGCAAGTGACTGGAGTGTTAAATGTGTTTCCTGTTGCAGGGACCCTGGTTGGAGGTCCAGACCGGAGGCAGATGGCTCATATCCAGGAGTCAGTGGGAGAAACCAGTTCTCAGAGTGTAGTGGTGGCTGTGGACAGGTGAGAGACCAGAGATGTGTTTGAATACTCATACTAACCTTACTATTTGTGACGTGAATTGTGTATATAGTATGCTTATTGGTCATAGTATGGATATAGTTAGTATGCCTAAAGTTCCCGGATGTCGTACTAAATTCGCCAAAATATGAAGTATATATGCAGAGGACACTATTTCCGTACTTTAGGACCCGTAAATGCAATTCTAGAGGAAATGGGCGTGGCTTCACATCGTTTTCAGATTTGAAGAAAATGGCGGACAATATGCAGCAGAAGTACGAGAGTGGATACAAATTCATTGCTTTAACGAATAAGGACAAAGGTTAAGAAGATGTTGAGCAATGTAATGACTTTTCAAATAAGTTACGTTACAGGTTTTGTTGGCTGACAATTTGTTAGCTACGCCGTTCTTATGAACCACATATCATTACAGCAGTATTTTCCGATATGTTAGCTAGCTAACATTACCTAACGTTAGTTGGCTAATTATACATCAAACTTGCCAGAATATTAACTATTGGCTAGCTAGCTAACTACCCAACGTTTACTGACTTATTCCAGTCATTCTTACACGGAACCCAAACCGGCTGCGCGCGTGCGCTATCGTGCATACATGTATTTTGTTCCCCTACACCAAACACGATCAGGACACGCTGGTTAAAATATCAAAACAAACTCTGAACCAATGACATTAATTTGGGGACAGGTCGAAAGCATTAAACCAACATGTATGGCAATTTAGCTAGTTAGCTTGTACTTGCTAGATCATTTGTCCTATTTAGCTAGCTTGCTGTTGCTAGCTAATTTGTCCTGGGATATAAACATTGTTATTTTACCTGAAATGCACAAGGTCCTCTACTTCGACAATTAATCCACACATAAAACGGCTAACCGAATCGTTTCTAGTCATCTCTCCTCCTTCCAGGCTTTTTCATCTTTGAACTTATATGGTGATCGGCATCTACACTTTCATAGTATTACCACGACAACCGGCAAAACAGTTCGTCTTTCAATCACCCACGTGGGCTTCTATAAACCAATGAGATGGCACATGGGGCAGGACTTGCAGCGCGATCTGCGTCAGAAGTAGAAGGGACTTCTATTTTAGCTCTTGGCATCGCAGACGCTCGTTGGCGCGCGTGAGCAGTGTGGGTGCAATAATTGAATAACATGGATTTCTAAATGTATTTTGTGACGCTCGTGCACACTACGTGTCCTGTCTGGTCAGCATGTTAGCTTAGCTAAATGGTATAGTTGTGCGTTCTCAAGGGACATTCGGGTGCTTTCGTAAATTCGTTCTGGCGATCTACTCCGATTCAAGAGCGCAGAATAATGGATTTACGAGCGCTCAACACCCGAATATGGCCAGTGTTAGTAAAAGTTGGCAAAAAAAGCGTAATTAAATCGTTGCCAGCAGCACAGTTAGTCACCAACGCTCTCGATAACATAACTGCCTAACCAGCTCTGCTAGGGCGAGTAAAATGGTCAGTGGTCTCATTTGTGTCTGGAAGTAGCTAGCAAGCTAGCCAACATTAGCTTGTGTGCTTGACTGCCTTTGAAGGGCAGAACACTCAAATAAACCCTACTCGTCGGCCAGAGCGTCCAGTGTGTGCTGCGAGTGCGAAGCGCTATGAATTTACGAGCGCACTCTGGCACTCCAGATTGAATTTAAGAACACAAACGAAGTCATAAAATGTCTAACTAGTCATTTGTTATGCTAACTATCTAGCATTAGTTTGCCTAGCAACAGCATCAAATTCCGGTAGACAGGCGAAGAGCTAGTACGCTCAACTGAAAGGATACTGTTTGTTTACAGTGTACTAAAATGAACTAAATAGTATGTAGCATATACTCATTAAGTATGTTAGTATGGTTATTCGAACACAGCTCAGCTCTCTGAGAGTAATGGTGGCTGTGGACAGGTCAGAGACCAGCTGTGGACAGGTGAGAGAGATGCGCGACAGTGCTGGACGGTATACCGTATGTTACTATATTCTGGTAATTGCTGCACCGACCGGTTTAGGTTTTTACTTTACCTTGTGTAACGGTATTTCAATGTTTGGTTTGTTAAATGTGTTACGCCACTTATTACATTTGCTACTTGAGTTGTCTCTCTCTCTTTCCACACACACCAAGCCCCGCCCCCTGGCACTCAAGGAGAGCATATTTGGGCACAACCACGAGTCACAACAACCACTCGCAGTGACAGTCTGCATGGTCAATGCTGCAGATATTCATGACAACGATGCTGATTTCCACATTGCTTCTTAATATAAATCCACAAGGGTTCTGTAATTACACTATTAGTTAGCAACATCAAAGCTACATTAAGAGCAAACATTTAATGTAACATCTAATTAGGATCCACTGGGGATAGACTGACCTACACTTTGGTTCCTACCCTGCCACAATAACCCCTCCTTGGCTTTTTCATTCGTTGTCACATCAAACAACACCGTATTCAAAGTCCCCACTATATTCCAACTTTTGGTTAAAGTTTTATTGGAACAGTATAAATACAATCTGAATGGTGAAAGCCCCATTTTAAAGTAACTTAAAAAGTATGTGTTGACACCTTGGGGCCATACACTGCTCATCAAGCATATTTAGAACTTGTATAATTCAAATGATTCCAAGATGGCATAGCAGTTCAGACGTCTTTTGTCCTCGTCTTGTCGTGTCGTGTATATATATATATATTTACAACTTTTTTTTCACATACATTTTATTTTTATTTTCCATCAACTCATCTTCAATACACTCTCCTGCAACCTGCCTCACCAATTGATATGTATAAATACGTATTATTTACCTCAAATCTGCAATCAAATCTGCAATCCTCCAAGAAGCTAGCCAGAAACTCCAAGAAGCTAGCCAGAAGCTAATCAGAAGCTAGTTAGCTTCTTTACTGGCAACTCGTTCGTATTCAGCTAACCACGGTTTGTGGTCATTAGCTATCCTTTAACTCGAAAATCTATCGCCAGTTTTGTACGGCGCTGCTCGGAACGGAACATACCGGACCGATTTTTTCTCTCCATGTCCCTGGATTTCAACTGCTCTCTGACATTCACTCCCGGATCTCACAGCTAGCTGGCTGCTATCCGTGTGTCTATCTGCTTTCGTCGATTCCGGAGCAAACATCAATTACTCCGAGCTAGCGAGCTCCGTCAACCACTCCTGAGCTCCGTCAATCACTCCTGGGCTGCAGTCACCTATCCGGACCCGTTTACTGCCTACACGGAGCCCCTCCGGCCTTCACAACTGGACTGCCGACGTTATCTACCCGAAGGAGATCCGGCTGGCTCCTCCGTCGCGACGTTACCTGAATGCCCATCTGCGGCCTGCTAACCGTTAGCTGTCTTACCGGATGCTCTCAGAATAGACAATCGGACAATTTATTTATTTTTATTATTAACATGTTTCTTCTTGGGCCTCTATAACTATATCTATTGTTTTTATTTTTTGTTGTTGTGTGATTTGGACTAATCCCCTCTACAACACGGAACTCCACTAATCTACTGACGGAACGCAAGAGGTGGCTAACAACAGACCTCCATCCTATGCTAGCTTGCTACCGATGTCCTGGCTAGCTGTCTAAATCGCCGTGACCCCAAACCAACCTCTCCACTCCCTGGACCCTTTTGATCACTCGACTAAGGATGCCTCTCCTTAATGTCAATATGTCTTGTCCATTGCTGTTCTGGTTAGTGTTTATTGGCTTATTTCACTGTAGAGCCTCTAGTCCTGCTCACTATACCTTATCCAACTTATTAGTTCCACCACCCACACATGCAATGACATCTCCTGGTTTCAATGATGTTTCTAGAGACAATATCTCTCTCTTCATCACTCAATACCTAGGTTTACCTCCACTGTACTCACATCCTACCATACCTTTGTCTGTACATTATACCTGATGCTATTTTATCGCCCCCAGAAACCTCCTTTTACTCTCTGTTCCAGACGTTCTAGACGACCAATTCTTATTGCTTTTAGCCGTACCCTTATTCTTCTCCTCCTATGTTCCTCTGGCGATGTAGAGGTGAATCCAGGCCCTGCAGTGCCTAGCTCCACTCCTATTCCCCAGGCGCTCTCTTTTGATGACTTCTGTAACCGTAATAGCCTTGGTTTCATGCATGTTAACATTAGAAGCCTCCTCCCTAAGTTTGTTCTTTTCACTGCTTTAGCACACTCTGCCAACCCGGATGTTCTAGCTGTGTCTGAATCCTGGCTTAGGAAGACCACCAAAATTCAGAAATTTTAATTCCAAACTACAACATTTTCAGACAAGATAGAACTGCTAAAGGGGGCGGTGTTGCAATCTACTGCAAAGATAGCCTGCAGAGTTCTGTCCTACTATCCAGGTCTGTACCCAAACAATTTGAACTTCTACTTTTAAAAATCCACCTCTCTAAAAACAAGTCTCTCACCGTTGCCGCCTGCTATAGACCACCCTCTGCTCCCAGCTGTGCTCTGGACACCATATGTGAACTGATTGCCCCCCATCTATCTTCAGAGCTCGTGCTGCTAGGCGACCTAAACTGGAACATGCTTAACACCCCAGCCATCCTACAATCTAAACTTGATGCCCTCAATCTCACACAAATTATCAATGAACCTACCAGGTACCCCCAAAGCCTTAAACACGGGCACCCTCATAGATATCATCCTAACCAACTTCCCCTCTAAATACACCTCTGCTGTCTTCAACCAAGATCTCAGCGATCACTGCCTCATTGCCTGCATCCGTAATGGGTCAGCGGTCAAACGACCTCCACTCATCACTGTAAAACGCTCCCTGAAACACTTCAGCGAGCAGGCCTTTCTAATCGACCTGGCCGGGTGTCCTGGAAGGATATTGATCTCATCCCGTCAGTAGAGGATGCCTGGATATTTTTAAAAATGCCTTCCTAACAATGTTAAATAAACATGCCCCATTCAAGAAAATTAGAACCAGGAACAGATATAGCCCTTGGTTCTCCCCAGACCTGACTGCCCTTAACCAACACAAAAACATCCTATGGCGTTCTGCATTAGCATCGAACAGCCCCGTGATATGCAGCTGTTCAGGAAGCTAGAAACCGTTATACACAGGCAGTTAGAAAAGCCAAGGCTAGCTTTTTCAAGCAGAAATTTGCTTCCTGCAACACTAACTCTAAAAAGTTCTGGGACACTGTAAAGTCCATGGAGAATAAGAACACCTCCTCCCAGCTGCCCACTGCACTGAAGATAGGAAACACTGTCACCACTGATAAATCCACCATAATTGAGAATTTCAATAAGCATTTTTCTACGGCTGGCCATGCTTTCCACCTGGCAACTCCTACCCGGTCAACAGCACTGCACCCCCCCAACAGCAACTCGCCCAAGCCTTCCCCATTTCTCCTTCTCCCAAATCCATTCAGCTGAAGTTCTGAAAGAGCTGAAAATCTGGACCCCTACAAATCAGCCGGGCTAGACAATCTGGACCCTTTCTTTCTAAAATTATCTGCCGAAATTGTTGCCACCCCTATTACTAGCCTGTTCAACCTCTCTTTCGTGTCATCTGAGATTCCCAAAGATTGGAAAGCAGCTGCGGTCATCCCCCTCTTCAAAGGGGGACACTCTTGACCCAAACTGCTACAGACCTATATCTATCCTACCATGCCTTTCTAAGGTCTTCGAAAGCCAAGTCAACAAACAGATTACCGACCATTTCGAATCTCACCATACCTTCTCTGCTATGCAATCTGGTTTCAGAGCTGGTCATGGGTGCACCTCAGCCACGCTCAAGGTCCTAAACGATATCTTAACCGCCATCGATAAGAAACATTACTGTGCAGCCGTATTCATTGATCTGGCCAAGGCTTTCGACTCTGTCAACCACCACATCCTTATCGGCAGACTCGACAGCCTTGGTTTCTCAAATGATTGCCTCGCCTGGTTCACCAACTACTTCTCTGATAGAGTTCAGTGTGTCAAATCGGAGGGTCTGCTGTCCGGACCTCTGGCAGTCTCTATGGGGGTGCCACAGGGTTCAATTCTTGGACCGACTCTCTTCTCTGTATACATCAATGAGGTCGCTCTTGCTGCTGGTGAGTCTCTGATCCACCTCTACGCAGACGACACCATTCTGTATACTTCCGGCCCTTCTTTGGACACTGTGTTAACAACCCTCCAGGCAAGCTTCAATGCCATACAACTCTCCTTCCGTGGCCTCCAATTGCTCTTAAATACAAGTAAAACTAAATGCATGCTCTTCAACCGATCGCTACCTGCACCTACCCGCCTGTCCAACATCACTACTCTGGACGGCTCTGACTTAGAATACGTGGACAACTACAAATACTTAGGTGTCTGGTTAGACTGTAAACTCTCCTTCCAGACCCATATCAAACATCTCCAATCCAAAGTTAAATCTAGAATTTGCTTCCTATTTCGCAACAAAGCATCCTTCACTCATGCTGCCAAACATACCCTTGTAAAATTGACCATCCTACCAATCCTCGACTTTGGCGATGTCATTTACAAAATAGCCTCCAATACCCTACTCAACAAATTGGATGCAGTCTATCACAGTGCTATCCGTTTTGTCACCAAAGCCCCATATACTACCCACCATTGCGACCTGTACGCTCTCGTTGGCTGGCCCTCGCTTCATACTCGTCGCCAAACCCACTGGCTCCATGTCATCTACAAGACCCTGCTAGGTAAAGTCCCCCTTATCTCAGCTCGCTGGTCACCATAGCATCTCCCACCTGTAGCACACGCTCCAGCAGGTATATCTCTCTAGTCACCCCCAAAACCAATTCTTTCTTTGGCCGCCTCTCCTTCCAGTTCTCTGCTGCCAATGACTGGAACGAACTACAAAATCTCTTAAATTGGAAACACTTATCTCCCTCACTAGCTTTAAGCACCAACTGTCAGAGCATCTTACAGATTACTGCACCTGTACATAGCCCACCTATAATTTAGCCCAAACAACTACCTCTTTCCCAACTGTATTTAATTTATTTATTTATTTTGCTCCTTTGCACCCCATTATTTTTATTTCTACTTTGCACATTCTTCCATTGCAATACTACCATTCCAGTGTTTTACTTGCTATATTGTATTTACTTTGCCACCATGGCCTTTTTTGCCTTTACCTCCCTTCTCACCTAATTTGCTCACATTGTATATAGACTTGTTTTTTTTTGTTGTTTTTTTTTACTGTATTATTGACTGTATGTTTGTTTTACTCCATGTGTAACTCTGTGTCGTTGTATGTGTCGAACTGCTTTGCTTTATCTTGGCCAGGTCGCAATTGTAAATGAGAACTTGTTCTCAACTTGCTTACCTGGTTAAATAAAGGTGAAATAAATAAATAAAAATAAAATACCGTCAAACACCATCAAATGTGAAAGATATTGTATTTTGGCCACATCGCCCAGCCATAACACATGGTCACCACACACCATGTCTGCAGTCAGACATGTATACTTTGTCATGTACTGTATGCCATCTTATATGGATTGTGCTATTTGGAAGTACATGACCTATCTTCTGCTTTGCCTGCAGGATCTTCACTGGTTCCACAAAGCTAGATGGAAATGCAGTGGGTAAGTGGATCTGTGTGTTTCTCTGTATCCGTCTCTGGCAGCGTGTGAATGTGTTTCTCTGTATCCGTCTCTGGCAGCGTGTGAATGTGTTTCTCCGTCTCTGGCAACGTGTGAATGTGTTTCTCTGTATCCGTCTCTGGCAGCGTGTGAATGTGTTTCTCCGTCTCTGGCAGCGTGTGAATGTGTTTCTCTGTATCCGTCTCTGGCAGCGTGTGAATGTGTTTCTCTGTATCCGGCAGCGTGTGAATGTGTTTCTCTGTATCTGTCTCTGGCAACGTGTGAATGTGTTTCTCTGTCTCTGGCAGTGTGTGAATGTGTTTCTCTGTATCCGTCTCTGGCAGCGTGTGAATGTGTTTCTCTGTATCTGGCAGTGTGTGAATGTGTTTCTCTGTATCTGTCTCTGGCAGCGTGTGAATGTGTTTCTCTGTATCCGTCTCTGGCAGCGTGTGAATGTGTTTCTCTGTATCCGTCTCTGGCAGTGTGTGAATGTGTTTCTCCGTCTCTGGCAGCGTGTGAATGTGTTTCTCTGTATCCGGCAGCGTGTGAATGTGTTTATCCGTCTCTGGCAGCGTGTGAATGTGTTTCTCTGTATCCGTCTCTGGCAGCGTGTGAATGTGTTTCTCCGTCTCTGGCAGCGTGTGAATGTGTTTCTCTGTATCCGGCAGCGTGTGAATGTGTTTCTCTGTATCCGTCTCTGGCAGCGTGTGAATGTGTTTCTCTGTATCCGTCTCTGGCAGCGTGTGAATGTGTTTCTCTGTATCCGTCTCTGGCAGTGTGTGAATGTGTTTCTCTGTATCCGTCTCTGGCAGTGTGTGAATGTGTTTCTCTGTATCCGTCTCTGGCAGCGTGTGAATGTGTTTCTCTTTATCCATCTCTGGCAGCGTGTGAATGTGTTTCTCTGTATCCGTCTCTGGCAGCGTGTGAATGTGTTTCTCCGTCTCTGGCAGCGTGTGAATGTGTTTCTCTGTATCCGTCTCTGGCAGCGTGTGAATGTGTTTCTCTGTATCCGTCTCTGGCAGCGTGTGAATGTGTTTCTCTGTATCCGTCTCTGGCAGCGTGTGAATGTGTTTCTCCGTCTCTGGCAGCGTGTGAATGTGTTTCTCTGTATCCGTCTCTGGCAGCGTGTGAATGTGTTTCTCCGTCTCTGGCAGCGTGTGAATGTGTTTCTCTGTATCCGTCTCTGGCAGCGTGTGAATGTGTTTCTCTGTATCCGTCTCTGGCAGCGTGTGAATGTGTTTCTCTGTCTCTGGCAGCGTGTGAATGTGTTTCTTCGTCTCTGGCAGTGTGTGAATGTGTTTCTCCGTCTCTGGCAGTGTGTGAATGTGTTTCTCCGTCTCTGGCAGTGTGTGAATGTGTTTCTCCGTCTCTGGCAGCGTGTGAATGTGTTTCTCTGTATCCGTCTCTGGCAGTGTGTGAATGTGTTTCTCTGTATCCGTCTCTGGCAGTGTGTGAATGTGTTTCTCCGTCTCTGGCAGCGTGTGAATGTGTTTCTCTGTATCTGTCTCTGGCAGCGTGTGAATGTGTTTCTCTGTATCTGTCTCTGGCAGCGTGTGAATGTGTTTCTCCGTCTCTGGCAGTGTGTGAATGTGTTTCTCTGTATCCGTCTCTGGCAGTGTGTGAATGTGTTTCTCTGTATCCGTCTCTGGCAGCGTGTGAATGTGTTTCTCTGTATCTGTATCTGGCAGTGTGTGAATGTGTTTCTCTGTATCCGTCTCTGGCAGCGTGTGAATGTGTTTCTCTGTATCTGTATCTGGCAGTGTGTGAATGTGTTTCTCTGTATCCGTCTCTGGCAGTGTGTGAATGTGTTTCTCTGTATCCGTCTCTGGCAGTGTGTGAATGTGTTTCTCTGTATCCGTCTCTGGCAGTGTGTGAATGTGTTTCTCTGTATCCGTCTCTGGCAGCGTGTGAATGTGTTTCTCTGTATCCGTCTCTGGCAGCGTGTGAATGTGTTTCTCCGTCTCTGGCAGCGTGTGAATGTGTTTCTCTGTATCCGTCTCTGGCAGTGTGTGAATGTGTTTCTCTGTATCCGTCTCTGGCAGCGTGTGAATGTGTTTCTCCGTCTCTGGCAGCGTGTGAATGTGTTTCTCCGTCTCTGGCAGCGTGTGAATGTGTTTCTCTGTATCCGTCTCTGGCAGTGTGTGAATGTGTTTCTCTGTATCCGTCTCTGGCAGCGTGTGAATGTGTTTCTCTGTATCCGTCTCTGGCAGCGTGTGAATGTGTTTCTCTGTATCCGTCTCTGGCAGTGTGTGAATGTGTTTCTCTGTCTCTGGCAGCGTGTGAATGTGTTTCTCTGTATCTGTCTCTGGCAGCGTGTGAATATGTTTCTCTGTATCCGTCTCTGGCAGTGTGTGAATGTGTTTCTCTGTATCCGTCTCTGGCAGTGTGTGAATGTGTTTCTCCGTCTCTGGCAGCGTGTGAATGTGTTTCTCTGTATCTGTCTCTGGCAGCGTGTGAATGTGTTTCTCTGTATCTGTCTCTGGCAGCGTGTGAATGTGTTTCTCCGTCTCTGGCAGTGTGTGAATGTGTTTCTCTGTATCCGTCTCTGGCAGTGTGTGAATGTGTTTCTCTGTATCCGTCTCTGGCAGCGTGTGAATGTGTTTCTCTGTATCTGTATCTGGCAGTGTGTGAATGTGTTTCTCTGTATCCGTCTCTGGCAGTGTGTGAATGTGTTTCTCTGTATCCGTCTCTGGCAGCGTGTGAATGTGTTTCTCTGTATCCGTCTCTGGCAGCGTGTGAATGTGTTTCTCCGTCTCTGGCAGCGTGTGAATGTGTTTCTCTGTATCCGTCTCTGGCAGCGTGTGAATGTGTTTCTCCGTCTCTGGCAGCGTGTGAATGTGTTTCTCTGTATCCGTCTCTGGCAGCGTGTGAATGTGTTTCTCTGTATCCGTCTCTGGCAGCGTGTGAATGTGTTTCTCTGTCTCTGGCAGCGTGTGAATGTGTTTCTTCGTCTCTGGCAGTGTGTGAATGTGTTTCTCTGTATCTGTCTCTGGCAGTGTGTGAATGTGTTTCTCCGTCTCTGGCAGTGTGTGAATGTGTTTCTCCGTCTCTGGCAGCGTGTGAATGTGTTTCTCTGTATCCGTCTCTGGCAGTGTGTGAATGTGTTTCTCTGTATCCGTCTCTGGCAGTGTGTGAATGTGTTTCTCCGTCTCTGGCAGCGTGTGAATGTGTTTCTCTGTATCTGTCTCTGGCAGCGTGTGAATGTGTTTCTCTGTATCTGTCTCTGGCAGCGTGTGAATGTGTTTCTCCGTCTCTGGCAGTGTGTGAATGTGTTTCTCTGTATCCGTCTCTGGCAGTGTGTGAATGTGTTTCTCTGTATCCGTCTCTGGCAGCGTGTGAATGTGTTTCTCTGTATCTGTATCTGGCAGTGTGTGAATGTGTTTCTCTGTATCCGTCTCTGGCAGTGTGTGAATGTGTTTCTCTGTATCCGTCTCTGGCAGTGTGTGAATGTGTTTCTCTGTATCCGTCTCTGGCAGCGTGTGAATGTGTTTCTCTGTATCCGTCTCTGGCAGCGTGTGAATGTGTTTCTCTGTATCCGTCTCTGGCAGCGTGTGAATGTGTTTCTCCGTCTCTGGCAGCGTGTGAATGTGTTTCTCTGTATCCGTCTCTGGCAGTGTGTGAATGTGTTTCTCTGTATCCGTCTCTGGCAGCGTGTGAATGTGTTTCTCCGTCTCTGGCAGCGTGTGAATGTGTTTCTCCGTCTCTGGCAGCGTGTGAATGTGTTTCTCTGTATCCGTCTCTGGCAGTGTGTGAATGTGTTTCTCTGTATCCGTCTCTGGCAGCGTGTGAATGTGTTTCTCCGTCTCTGGCAGCGTGTGAATGTGTTTCTCTGTATCCGTCTCTGACAGCGTGTGAATGTGTTTCTCTGTATCCGTCTCTGGCAGTGTGTGAATGTGTTTCTCTGTCTCTGGCAGCGTGTGAATGTGTTTCTCTGTATCTGTCTCTGGCAGCGTGTGAATATGTTTCTCTGTATCCGTCTCTGGCAGTGTGTGAATGTGTTTCTCTGTATCCGTCTCTGGCAGCGTGTGAATGTGTTTCTCTGTATCCGTCTCTGGCAGTGTGTGAATGTGTTTCTCTGTATCCGTCTCTGGCAGTGTGTGAATGTGTTTCTCTGTATCCGTCTCTGGCAGCGTGTGAATGTGTTTCTCTGTATCCGTCTCTGGCAGCGTGTGAATGTGTTTCTCTGTCTCTGGCAGCGTGTGAATGTGTTTCTCCGTCTCTGGCAGCGTGTGAATGTGTTTCTCTGTATCCGTCTCTGGCAGCGTGTGAATGTGTTTCTCCGTCTCTGGCAGTGTGTGAATGTGTTTCTCTGTATCCGTCTCTGGCAGCGTATGAATGTGTTTCTCCGTCTCTGGCAGTGTGTGAATGTGTTTCTCTGTATCCGTCTCTGGCAACGTGTGAAT
Source organism: Oncorhynchus nerka (assembly GCF_034236695.1). Lineage (NCBI taxonomy): Eukaryota > Metazoa > Chordata > Actinopteri > Salmoniformes > Salmonidae > Oncorhynchus > Oncorhynchus nerka. The sequence goes on along the minus strand of NC_088415.1, from coordinate 10,712,258 downwards.
GTGTTTCTCTGTATCCGGCAGTGTGTGAATGTGTTTCTCTGTATCCGTCTCTGGCAGCGTGTGAATGTGTTTCTCCGTCTCTGGCAGTGTGTGAATGTGTTTCTCTGTATCCGTCTCTGGCAGCATGTGAATGTGTTTCTCTGTATCCGTCTCTGGCAGCGTGTGAATGTGTTTCTCTGTATCTGTCTCTGGCAGCGTGTGAATGTGTTTCTCTGTATCCGTCTCTGGCAGTGTGTGAATGTGTTTCTCTGTATCCGTCTCTGGCAGTGTGTGAATGTGTTTCTCTGTATCTGGCAGCGTGTGAATGTGTTTCTCTGTATCTGGCAGCGTGTGAATGTGTTTCTCTGTATCTGGCAGCGTGTGAATGTGTTTTTCTGTCTCTGGCAGTGTGTGAATGTGTTTCTCTGTATCTGGCAGTGTGTGAATGTGTTTCTCTGTCTCTGGCAGCGTGTGAATGTGTTTCTCCGTCTCTGGCAGCGTGTGAATGTGTTTCTCTGTATCCGTCTCTGGCAGCGTGTGAATGTGTTTCTCTGTATCCGTCTCTGGCAGTGTGTGAATGTGTTTCTCTGTCTCTGGCAGCGTGTGAATGTGTTTCTCTGTATCTGTCTCTGGCAGCGTGTGAATATGTTCCTCTGTATCCGTCTCTGGCAGTGTGTGAATGTGTTTCTCTGTATCCGTCTCTGGCAGTGTGTGAATGTGTTTCTCCGTCTCTGGCAGCGTGTGAATGTGTTTCTCTGTATCTGTCTCTGGCAGCGTGTGAATGTGTTTCTCTGTATCTGTCTCTGGCAGCGTGTGAATGTGTTTCTCCGTCTCTGGCAGTGTGTGAATGTGTTTCTCTGTATCCGTCTCTGGCAGTGTGTGAATGTGTTTCTCTGTATCCGTCTCTGGCAGCGTGTGAATGTGTTTCTCTGTATCTGTATCTGGCAGTGTGTGAATGTGTTTCTCTGTATCCGTCTCTGGCAGTGTGTGAATGTGTTTCTCTGTATCCGTCTCTGGCAGCGTGTGAATGTGTTTCTCTGTATCCGTCTCTGGCAGCGTGTGAATGTGTTTCTCCGTCTCTGGCAGCGTGTGAATGTGTTTCTCTGTATCCGTCTCTGGCAGCGTGTGAATGTGTTTCTCCGTCTCTGGCAGCGTGTGAATGTGTTTCTCTGTATCCGTCTCTGGCAGCGTGTGAATGTGTTTCTCTGTATCCGTCTCTGGCAGCGTGTGAATGTGTTTCTCTGTCTCTGGCAGCGTGTGAATGTGTTTCTTCGTCTCTGGCAGTGTGTGAATGTGTTTCTCTGTATCTGTCTCTGGCAGTGTGTGAATGTGTTTCTCCGTCTCTGGCAGTGTGTGAATGTGTTTCTCCGTCTCTGGCAGCGTGTGAATGTGTTTCTCTGTATCCGTCTCTGGCAGTGTGTGAATGTGTTTCTCTGTATCCGTCTCTGGCAGTGTGTGAATGTGTTTCTCCGTCTCTGGCAGCGTGTGAATGTGTTTCTCTGTATCTGTCTCTGGCAGCGTGTGAATGTGTTTCTCTGTATCTGTCTCTGGCAGCGTGTGAATGTGTTTCTCCGTCTCTGGCAGTGTGTGAATGTGTTTCTCTGTATCCGTCTCTGGCAGTGTGTGAATGTGTTTCTCTGTATCCGTCTCTGGCAGCGTGTGAATGTGTTTCTCTGTATCTGTATCTGGCAGTGTGTGAATGTGTTTCTCTGTATCCGTCTCTGGCAGTGTGTGAATGTGTTTCTCTGTATCCGTCTCTGGCAGTGTGTGAATGTGTTTCTCTGTATCCGTCTCTGGCAGCGTGTGAATGTGTTTCTCTGTATCCGTCTCTGGCAGCGTGTGAATGTGTTTCTCTGTATCCGTCTCTGGCAGCGTGTGAATGTGTTTCTCCGTCTCTGGCAGCGTGTGAATGTGTTTCTCTGTATCCGTCTCTGGCAGTGTGTGAATGTGTTTCTCTGTATCCGTCTCTGGCAGCGTGTGAATGTGTTTCTCCGTCTCTGGCAGCGTGTGAATGTGTTTCTCCGTCTCTGGCAGCGTGTGAATGTGTTTCTCTGTATCCGTCTCTGGCAGTGTGTGAATGTGTTTCTCTGTATCCGTCTCTGGCAGCGTGTGAATGTGTTTCTCCGTCTCTGGCAGCGTGTGAATGTGTTTCTCTGTATCCGTCTCTGACAGCGTGTGAATATGTTTCTCTGTATCCGTCTCTGGCAGTGTGTGAATGTGTTTCTCTGTATCCGTCTCTGGCAGCGTGTGAATGTGTTTCTCTGTATCCGTCTCTGGCAGTGTGTGAATGTGTTTCTCTGTATCCGTCTCTGGCAGTGTGTGAATGTGTTTCTCTGTATCCGTCTCTGGCAGCGTGTGAATGTGTTTCTCTGTATCCGTCTCTGGCAGCGTGTGAATGTGTTTCTCTGTCTCTGGCAGCGTGTGAATGTGTTTCTCCGTCTCTGGCAGCGTGTGAATGTGTTTCTCTGTATCCGTCTCTGGCAGCGTGTGAATGTGTTTCTCCGTCTCTGGCAGTGTGTGAATGTGTTTCTCTGTATCCGTCTCTGGCAGCGTATGAATGTGTTTCTCCGTCTCTGGCAGTGTGTGAATGTGTTTCTCTGTATCCGTCTCTGGCAACGTGTGAATGTGTTTCTCTGTATCCGTCTCTGGCAGCGTGTGAATGTGTTTCTCTGTATCCGTCTCTGGCAGCGTGTGAATGTGTTTCTCTGTATCCGTCTCTGGCAGCGTGTGAATGTGTTTCTCTGTCTCTGGCAGCGTGTGAATGTGTTTCTCCGTCTCTGGCAGCGTGTGAATGTGTTTCTCTGTATCCGTCTCTGGCAGCGTGTGAATGTGTTTCTCCGTCTCTGGCAGCGTGTGAATGTGTTTCTCTGTATCCGTCTCTGGCAGCGTGTGAATGTGTTTCTCCGTCTCTGGCAGCGTGTGAATGTGTTTCTCTGTATCCGTCTCTGGCAGCGTGTGAATGTGTTTCTCTGTATCCGTCTCTGGCAGCGTGTGAATGTGTTTCTCTGTCTCTGGCAGCGTGTGAATGTGTTTCTTCGTCTCTGGCAGTGTGTGAATGTGTTTCTCTGTATCTGTCTCTGGCAGTGTGTGAATGTGTTTCTCCGTCTCTGGCAGTGTGTGAATGTGTTTCTCCGTCTCTGGCAGCGTGTGAATGTGTTTCTCTGTATCCGTCTCTGGCAGTGTGTGAATGTGTTTCTCTGTATCCGTCTCTGGCAGTGTGTGAATGTGTTTCTCCGTCTCTGGCAGCGTGTGAATGTGTTTCTCTGTATCTGTCTCTGGCAGCGTGTGAATGTGTTTCTCTGTATCTGTCTCTGGCAGCGTGTGAATGTGTTTCTCCGTCTCTGGCAGTGTGTGAATGTGTTTCTCTGTATCCGTCTCTGGCAGTGTGTGAATGTGTTTCTCTGTATCCGTCTCTGGCAGCGTGTGAATGTGTTTCTCTGTATCTGTATCTGGCAGTGTGTGAATGTGTTTCTCTGTATCCGTCTCTGGCAGTGTGTGAATGTGTTTCTCTGTATCCGTCTCTGGCAGTGTGTGAATGTGTTTCTCTGTATCCGTCTCTGGCAGCGTGTGAATGTGTTTCTCTGTATCCGTCTCTGGCAGCGTGTGAATGTGTTTCTCTGTATCCGTCTCTGGCAGCGTGTGAATGTGTTTCTCCGTCTCTGGCAGCGTGTGAATGTGTTTCTCTGTATCCGTCTCTGGCAGTGTGTGAATGTGTTTCTCTGTATCCGTCTCTGGCAGCGTGTGAATGTGTTTCTCCGTCTCTGGCAGCGTGTGAATGTGTTTCTCCGTCTCTGGCAGCGTGTGAATGTGTTTCTCTGTATCCGTCTCTGGCAGTGTGTGAATGTGTTTCTCTGTATCCGTCTCTGGCAGCGTGTGAATGTGTTTCTCCGTCTCTGGCAGCGTGTGAATGTGTTTCTCTGTATCCGTCTCTGACAGCGTGTGAATATGTTTCTCTGTATCCGTCTCTGGCAGTGTGTGAATGTGTTTCTCTGTATCCGTCTCTGGCAGCGTGTGAATGTGTTTCTCTGTATCCGTCTCTGGCAGTGTGTGAATGTGTTTCTCTGTATCCGTCTCTGGCAGTGTGTGAATGTGTTTCTCTGTATCCGTCTCTGGCAGCGTGTGAATGTGTTTCTCTGTATCCGTCTCTGGCAGCGTGTGAATGTGTTTCTCTGTCTCTGGCAGCGTGTGAATGTGTTTCTCCGTCTCTGGCAGCGTGTGAATGTGTTTCTCTGTATCCGTCTCTGGCAGCGTGTGAATGTGTTTCTCCGTCTCTGGCAGTGTGTGAATGTGTTTCTCTGTATCCGTCTCTGGCAGCGTATGAATGTGTTTCTCCGTCTCTGGCAGTGTGTGAATGTGTTTCTCTGTATCCGTCTCTGGCAACGTGTGAATGTGTTTCTCTGTATCCGTCTCTGGCAGCGTGTGAATGTGTTTCTCTGTATCCGTCTCTGGCAGCGTGTGAATGTGTTTCTCTGTATCCGTCTCTGGCAGCGTGTGAATGTGTTTCTCTGTCTCTGGCAGCGTGTGAATGTGTTTCTCCGTCTCTGGCAGCGTGTGAATGTGTTTCTCTGTATCCGTCTCTGGCAGCGTGTGAATGTGTTTCTCCGTCTCTGGCAGTGTGTGAATGTGTTTCTCTGTATCCGTCTCTGGCAGCGTGTGAATGTGTTTCTCTGTATCCGTCTCTGGCAACGTGTGAATGTGTTTCTCTGTATCCGGCAGTGTGTGAATGTGTTTCTCTGTATCCGTCTCTGGCAGCGTGTGAGTGTGTTTCTCTGTATCCGTCTCTGGCAGTGTGTGAATGTGCTTCTCTGTATCCGTCTCTGGCAGCGTGTGAATGTGTTTCTCTGTATCCGTCTCTGGCAGTGTGTGAATGTGTTTCTCTGTATCTGTCTCTGGCAGCGTGTGAATGTGTTTCTCTGTATCCGTCTCTGGCAGTGTGTGAATGTGTTTCTCTGTATCTGGCAGTGTGTGAATGTGTTTCTCTGTATCTGGCAGCGTGTGAATGTGTTTCTCTGTATCTGGCAGCGTGTGAATGTGTTTCTCTGTCTCTGGCAGCGTGTGAATGTGTTTCTCTGTCTCTGGCAGTGTGTGAATGTGTTTCTCTGTATCTGGCAGCGTGTCAATGTGTTTCTCCGTCTCTGGCAGTGTGTGAATGTGTTTCTCTGTATCCGTCTCTGGCAGCGTGTGAATGTGTTTCTCTGTATCCGTCTCTGGCAGCGTGTGAATGTGTTTCTCCGTCTCTGGCAGCGTGTGAATGTGTTTCTCTGTATCCGTCTCTGGCAGCGTGTGAATGTGTTTCTCCGTCTCTGGCAGCGTGTGAATGTGTTTCTCTGTATCCGTCTGGCAGCGTGTGAATGTGTTTCTCCGTCTCTGGCAGTGTGTGAATGTGTTTCTCTGTATCCATCTCTGGCAGCGTGTGAATGTGTTTCTCTGTATCCGTCTGGCAGTGTGTGAATGTGTTTCTCTGTATCCGTCTGGCAGTGTGTGAATGTGTTTTTCTGTATCCGTCTCTGGCAGCGTGTGAATGTGTTTCTCTGTATCCATCTCTGGCAGCGTGTGAATGTGTTTCTCTGTATCCGTCTGGCAGTGTGTGAATGTGTTTCTCTGTATCCGTCTCTGGCAACGTGTGAATGTGTTTCTCTGTATCCGTCTCTTGCAGCGTGTGAATGTGTTTCTCTGTATCTGTCTCTGGCAGTGTGTGAATGTGTTTCTCCGTCTCTGGCAGCGTGTGAATGTGTTTCTCTGTATCCGTCTCTGGCAGCGTGTGAATGTGTTTCTCTGTATCTGGCAGCGTGTGAATGTGTTTCTCTGTATCTGGCAGTGTGTGAATGTGTTTCTCTGTATCTGTCTCTGGCAGCGTGTGAATGTGTTTCTCTGTCTCTGGCAGTGTGTGAATGTGTTTCTCTGTATCCGTCTCTGGCAGTGTGTGAATGTGTTTCTCTGTATCCGTCTCTGGCAGCGTGTGAATGTGTTTCTCTGTATCTGGCAGTGTGTGAATGTGTTTCTCTGTATCTGTCTCTGGCAGCGTGTGAATGTGTTTCTCTGTATCTGGCAGTGTGTGAATGTGTTTCTCTGTATCTGTCTCTGGCAGCGTGTGAATGTGTTTCTCTGTATCTGTCTCTGGCAGCGTGTGAATGTGTTTCTCTGTATCTGTCTCTGGCAGTGTGTGAATGTGTTTCTCCGTCTCTGGCAGCGTGTGAATGTGTTTCTCTGTATCCGTCTCTGGCAGCGTGTGAATGTGTTTCTCTGTATCTGGCAGTGTGTGAATGTGTTTCTCTGTCTCTGGCAGTGTGTGAATGTGTTTCTCTGTATCCGTCTCTGGCAGTGTGTGAATGTGTTTCTCTGTATCCGTCTCTGGCAGTGTGTGAATGTGTTTCTCTGTATCCGTCTCTGGCAGTGTGTGAATGTGTTTCTCTGTATCCGTCTCTGGCAGTGTGTGAATGTGTTTCTCTGTATCCGTCTCTGGCAGCGTGTGAATGTGTTTCTCTGTATCTGGCAGTGTGTGAATGTGTTTCTCTGTATCTGGCAGTGTGTGAATGTGTTTCTCCGTCTCTGGCAGCGTGTGAATGTGTTTCTCCGTCTCTGGCAGTGTGTGAATGTGTTTCTCTGTATCCGTCTCTGGCAGTGTGTGAATGTGTTTCTCTGTATCCGTCTCTGGCAGTGTGTGAATGTGTTTCTCTGTATCCGTCTCTGGCAGTGTGTGAATGTGTTTCTCTGTATCCGTCTCCGGCAGCGTGTGAATGTGTTTCTCTGTATCCGTCTCTGGCAGCGTGTGAATGTGTTTCTCTGTATCCGTCTCTGGCAGCGTGTGAATGTGTTTCTCCGTCTCTGGCAGCGTGTGAATGTGTTTCTCCGTCTCTGGCAGCGTGTGAATGTGTTTCTCTGTATCTGTCTCTGGCAGCGTGTGAATGTGTTTCTCTGTATCTGTCTCTGGCAGTGTGTGAATGTGTTTCTCCGTCTCTGGCAGCGTGTGAATGTGTTTCTCTGTATCCGTCTCTGGCAGCGTGTGAATGTGTTTCTCTGTATCTGGCAGTGTGTGAATGTGTTTCTCTGTCTCTGGCAGTGTGTGAATGTGTTTCTCTGTATCCGTCTCTGGCAGTGTGTGAATGTGTTTCTCTGTATCCGTCTCTGGCAGTGTGTGAATGTGTTTCTCTGTATCCGTCTCTGGCAGTGTGTGAATGTGTTTCTCTGTATCCGTCTCTGGCAGTGTGTGAATGTGTTTCTCTGTATCCGTCTCTGGCAGCGTGTGAATGTGTTTCTCTGTATCTGGCAGTGTGTGAATGTGTTTCTCTGTATCTGGCAGTGTGTGAATGTGTTTCTCCGTCTCTGGCAGCGTGTGAATGTGTTTCTCCGTCTCTGGCAGTGTGTGAATGTGTTTCTCTGTATCCGTCTCTGGCAGTGTGTGAATGTGTTTCTCTGTATCCGTCTCTGGCAGTGTGTGAATGTGTTTCTCTGTATCCGTCTCTGGCAGTGTGTGAATGTGTTTCTCTGTATCCGTCTCCGGCAGCGTGTGAATGTGTTTCTCTGTATCCGTCTCTGGCAGCGTGTGAATGTGTTTCTCTGTATCCGTCTCTGGCAGCGTGTGAATGTGTTTCTCCGTCTCTGGCAGCGTGTGAATGTGTTTCTCCGTCTCTGGCAGCGTGTGAATGTGTTTCTCTGTATCCGTCTCTGGCGGCGTGTGAATGTGTTTCTCCGTCTCTGGCAGCGTGTGAATGTGTTTCTCTGTATCCGTCTGGCAGCGTGTGAATGTGTTTCTCCGTCTCTGGCAGCGTGTGAATGTGTTTCTCTGTATCCGTCTGGCAGTGTGTGAATGTGTTTTTCTGTATCCGTCTCTGGCAGCGTGTGAATGTGTTTCTCTGTATCCGTCTGGCAGTGTGTGAATGTGTTTTTCTGTATCCGTCTCTGGCAGCGTGTGAATGTGTTTCTCTGTATCCATCTCTGGCAGCGTGTGAATGTGTTTCTCTGTATCTGTCTGGCAGTGTGTGAATGTGTTTCTCTGTATCCGTCTCTGGCAACGTGTGAATGTGTTTCTCTGTATCCGTCTCTGGCAGCGTGTGAATGTGTTTCTCTGTATCTGTCTCTGGCAGTGTGTGAATGTGTTTCTCCGTCTCTGGCAGCGTGTGAATGTGTTTCTCTGTATCCGTCTCTGGCAGCGTGTGAATGTGTTTCTCTGTATCTGGCAGCGTGTGAATGTGTTTCTCTGTATCTGGCAGTGTGTGAATGTGTTTCTCTGTATCTGGCAGTGTGTGAATGTGTTTCTCCGTCTCTGGCAGCGTGTGAATGTGTTTCTCCGTCTCTGGCAGTGTGTGAATGTGTTTCTCTGTATCCGTCTCTGGCAGTGTGTGAATGTGTTTCTCTGTATCCGTCTCTGGCAGTGTGTGAATGTGTTTCTCTGTATCCGTCTCTGGCAGTGTGTGAATGTGTTTTTCTGTATCCGTCTCTGGCAGCGTGTGAATGTGTTCTCTGTATCCATCTCTGGCAGCGTGTGAATGTGTTTCTCTGTATCCGTCTGGCAGTGTGTGAATGTGTTTCTCTGTATCCGTCTCTGGCAGCGTGTGAATGTGTTTCTCCGTCTCTGGCAGCGTGTGAATGTGTTTCTCTGTATCCGTCTGGCAGCGTGTGAATGTGTTTCTCCGTCTCTGGCAGTGTGTGAATGTGTTTCTCTGTATCCGTCTCTGGCAGTGTGTGAATGTGTTTCTCTGTATCCGTCTCTGGCAGTGTGTGAATGTGTTTCTCTGTATCCGTCTCCGGCAGCGTGTGAATGTGTTTCTCTGTATCCGTCTCTGGCAGCGTGTGAATGTGTTTCTCTGTATCCGTCTCTGGCATCGTGTGAATGTGTTTCTCCGTCTCTGGCAGCGTGTGAATGTGTTTCTCCGTCTCTGGCAGCGTGTGAATGTGTTTCTCTGTATCCGTCTCTGGCAGCGTGTGAATGTGTTTCTCCGTCTCTGGCAGCGTGTGAATGTGTTTCTCTGTATCCGTCTGGCAGCGTGTGAATGTGTTTCTCCGTCTCTGGCAGTGTGTGAATGTGTTTTTCTGTATCCGTCTCTGGCAGCGTGTGAATGTGTTCTCTGTATCCATCTCTGGCAGCGTGTGAATGTGTTTCTCTGTATCCGTCTGGCAGTGTGTGAATGTGTTTCTCTGTATCCGTCTCTGGCAGCGTGTGAATGTGTTTCTCCGTCTCTGGCAGCGTGTGAATGTGTTTCTCTGTATCCGTCTGGCAGCGTGTGAATGTGTTTCTCCGTCTCTGGCAGTGTGTGAATGTGTTTCTCTGTATCCATCTCTGGCAGCGTGTGAATGTGTTTCTCTGTATCCGTCTGGCAGTGTGTGAATGTGTTTTTCTGTATCCGTCTCTGGCAGCGTGTGAATGTGTTTCTCTGTATCCGTCTGGCAGTGTGTGAATGTGTTTTTCTGTATCCGTCTCTGGCAGCGTGTGAATGTGTTTCTCTGTATCCATCTCTGGCAGCGTGTGAATGTGTTTCTCTGTATCCGTCTGGCAGTGTGTGAATGTGTTTCTCTGTATCCGTCTCTGGCAACGTGTGAATGTGTTTCTCTGTATCCGTCTCTGGCAGCGTGTGAATGTGTTTCTCTGTATCTGTCTCTGGCAGTGTGTGAATGTGTTTCTCCGTCTCTGGCAGCGTGTGAATGTGTTTCTCTGTATCCGTCTCTGGCAGCGTGTGAATGTGTTTCTCTGTATCTGGCAGCGTGTGAATGTGTTTCTCTGTATCTGGCAGTGTGTGAATGTGTTTCTCTGTATCCGTCTCTGGCAGCGTGTGAATGTGTTTCTCTGTATCTGGCAGCGTGTGAATGTGTTTCTCTGTATCTGGCAGTGTGTGAATGTGTTTCTCTGTATCTGTCTCTGGCAGCGTGTGAATGTGTTTCTCTGTCTCTGGCAGTGTGTGAATGTGTTTCTCTGTATACGTCTCTGGCAGTGTGTGAATGTGTTTCTCTGTATCCGTCTCTGGCAGCGTGTGTATGTGTTTCTCTGTATCTGGCAGTGTGTGAATGTGTTTCTCTGTATCTGGCAGTGTGTGAATGTGTTTCTCTGTATCTGTCTCTGGCAGCGTGTGAATGTGTTTCTCTGTATCTGTCTCTGGCAGCGTGTGAATGTGTTTCTCTGTATCTGTCTCTGGCAGTGTGTGAATGTGTTTCTCCGTCTCTGGCAGCGTGTGAATGTGTTTCTCTGTATCCGTCTCTGGCAGCGTGTGAATGTGTTTCTCTGTATCTGGCAGTGTGTGAATGTGTTTCTCTGTCTCTGGCAGTGTGTGAATGTGTTTCTCTGTATCCGTCTCTGGCAGTGTGTGAATGTGTTTCTCTGTATCCGTCTCTGGCAGTGTGTGAATGTGTTTCTCCGTCTCTGGCAGTGTGTGAATGTGTTTCTCTGTATCCGTCTCTGGCAGCGTGTGAATGTGTTTCTCTGTATCTGGCAGTGTGTGAATGTGTTTCTCTGTATCTGGCAGTGTGTGAATGTGTTTCTCCGTCTCTGGCAGCGTGTGATTGTGTTTCTCCGTCTCTGGCAGCGTGTGAATGTGTTTCTCCGTCTCTGGCAGTGTGTGAATGTGTTTCTCTGTATCCGTCTCTGGCAGTGTGTGAATGTGTTTCTCTGTATCCGTCTCTGGCAGTGTGTGAATGTGTTTCTCTGTATCCGTCTCCGGCAGCGTGTGAATGTGTTTCTCTGTATCCGTCTCTGGCAGCGTGTGAATGTGTTTCTCTGTATCCGTCTCTGGCAGCGTGTGAATGTGTTTCTCCGTCTCTGGCAGCGTGTGAATGTGTTTCTCCGTCTCTGGCAGCGTGTGAATGTGTTTCTCTGTATCCGTCTCTGGCAGCGTGTGAATGTGTTTCTCCGTCTCTGGCAGTGTGTGAATGTGTTTTTCTGTATCCGTCTCTGGCAGCGTGTGAATGTGTTTCTCTGTATCCATCTCTGGCAGCGTGTGAATGTGTTTCTCTGTATCCGTCTGGCAGTGTGTGAATGTGTTTCTCTGTATCCGTCTCTGGCAGCGTGTGAATGTGTTTCTCTGTATCCATCTCTGGCAGCGTGTGAATGTGTTTCTCTGTATCCGTCTGGCAGTGTGTGAATGTGTTTCTCTGTATCCGTCTGGCAGCGTGTGAATGTGTTTCTCTGTATCCGTCTGGCAGTGTGTGAATGTGTTTCTCTGTATCTGTCTCTGGCAGCGTGTGAATGTGTTCTCTGTATCCATCTCTGGCAGCGTGTGAATGTGTTTCTCTGTATCCGTCTGGCAGTGTGTGAATGTGTTTCTCTGTATCCGTCTCTGGCAGCGTGTGAATGTGTTTCTCTGTCTCTGGCAGCGTGTGAATGTGTTTCTCTGTATCCGTCTCTGGCAGTGTGTGAATGTGTTTCTCCGTCTCTGGCAGTGTGTGAATGTGTTTCTCTGTATCCGTCTCTGGCAGCGTGTGAATGTGTTTCTCTGTATCCATCTCTGGCAGCGTGTGAATGTGTTTCTCTGTATCTGTCTCTGGCAGCGTGTGAATGTGTTTCTCCGTCTCTGGCAGTGTGTGAATGTGTTTCTCCGTCTCTGGCAGTGTGTGAATGTGTTTCTCTGTATCCGTCTCTGGCAGCGTGTGAATGTGTTTCTCCGTCTCTGGCAGCGTGTGAATGTGTTTCTCTGTCTCTGGCAGCGTGTGAATGTGGTTCTCCGTCTCTGGCAGTGTGTGAATGTGTTTCTCTGTCTCTGGCAGCGTGTGAATGTGTTTCTCCGTCTCTGGCCGTGTGTGAATGTTTTCTCTGTATCCGTCTCTGGCAGCGTGTGAATGTGTTTCTCCGTCTTTGGCAGCGTGTGAATGTGTTTCTCCGTCTCTGGCAGCGTGTGAATGTGTTTCTCCGTCTCTGACAGTGTGTGAATGTGTTTTTCCGTCTCTGGCAGCGTGTGAATGTGTTTCTCTGTATCCGTCTCTGGCAGCGTGTGAGTGTGTTTTTCCGTCTCTGGCAGCGTGTGAATGTGTTTCTCTGTCTCTGGCAGTGTGTGAATGTGTTTCTCTGTATCCGTCTCTGGCAGCGTGTGAATGTGTTTCTCTGTATCCGTCTCTGGCAGCGTGTGAATGTGTTTCTCTGTATCCGTCTCTGGCAGCGTGTGAATGTGTTCCTCTGTATCCGTCTCTGGCAGCGTGTGAATGTGTTTCTCTGTATCCGTCTCTGGCAGCGTGTGAATGTGTTTCTCTGTATCCATCTCTGGCAGTGTGTGAATGTGTTTCTCCGTCTCTGGCAGCGTGTGAATGTGTTCCTCTGTATCCGTCTGGCAGCGTGTGAATGTGTTTCTCCGTCTCTGGCAGTGTGTGAATGTGTTTCTCTGTATCCGTCTCTGGCAGCGTGTGAATGTGTTTCTCTGTATCCATCTCTGGCAGCGTGTGAATGTGTTTCTCTGTATCTGTCTCTGGCAGCGTGTGAATGTGTTTCTCCGTCTCTGGCAGTGTGTGAATGTGTTTCTCCGTCTCTGGCAGTGTGTGAATGTGTTTCTCTGTATCCGTCTCTGGCAGCGTGTGAATGTGTTTCTCCGTCTCTGGCAGCGTGTGAATGTGTTTCTCTGTCTCTGGCAGCGTGTGAATGTGGTTCTCCGTCTCTGGCAGTGTGTGAATGTGTTTCTCTGTCTCTGGCAGCGTGTGAATGTGTTTCTCCGTCTCTGGCAGTGTGTGAATGTTTTCTCTGTATCCGTCTCTGGCAGCGTGTGAATGTGTTTCTCCGTCTCTGGCAGCGTGTGAATGTGTTTCTCCGTCTCTGGCAGCGTGTGAATGTGTTTCTCCGTCTCTGGCAGTGTGTGAATGTGTTTTTCCGTCTCTGGCAGCGTGTGAATGTGTTTCTCTGTATCCGTCTCTGGCAGCGTGTGAGTGTGTTTTTCCGTCTCTGGCAGCGTGTGAATGTGTTTCTCTGTCTCTGGCAGTGTGTGAATGTGTTTCTCTGTATCCGTCTCTGGCAGCGTGTGAATGTGTTTCTCTGTATCCGTCTCTGGCAGCGTGTGAATGTGTTTCTCTGTATCCGTCTCTGGCAGCGTGTGAATGTGTTCCTCTGTATCCGTCTCTGGCAGCGTGTGAATGTGTTTCTCTGTATCCGTCTCTGGCAGCGTGTGAATGTGTTTCTCCGTCTCTGGCAGCGTGTGAATGTGTTTCTCTGTATCCATCTCTGGCAGTGTGTGAATGTGTTTCTCCGTCTCTGGCAGCGTGTGAATGTGTTTCTCTGTATCCGTCTGGCAGCGTGTGAATGTGTTTCTCCGTCTCTGGCAGTGTGTGAATGTGTTTCTCTGTATCCGTCTCTGGCAGCGTGTGAATGTGTTTCTCTGTATCCATCTCTGGCAGCGTGTGAATGTGTTTCTCTGTATCCGTCTGGCAGCGTGTGAATGTGTTTCTCTGTATCCGTCTCTGGCAGCGTGTGAATGTGTTTCTCTGTATCCGTCTCTGGCAGCGTGTGAATGTGTTCCTCTGTATCCGTCTCTGGCAGCGTGTGAATGTGTTTCTCTGTATCCGTCTCTGGCAGCGTGTGAATGTGTTTCTCTGTATCCATCTCTGGCAGTGTGTGAATGTGTTTCTCCGTCTCTGGCAGCGTGTGAATGTGTTTCTCTGTATCCGTCTGGCAGCGTGTGAATGTGTTTCTCCGTCTCTGGCAGTGTGTGAATGTGTTTCTCTGTATCCGTCTCTGGCAGCGTGTGAATGTGTTTCTCTGTATCCATCTCTGGCAGCGTGTGAATGTGTTTCTCTGTATCTGTCTCTGGCAGCGTGTGAATGTGTTTCTCCGTCTCTGGCAGTGTGTGAATGTGTTTCTCCGTCTCTGGCAGTGTGTGAATGTGTTTCTCTGTATCCGTCTCTGGCAGCGTGTGAATGTGTTTCTCCGTCTCTGGCAGCGTGTGAATGTGTTTCTCTGTCTCTGGCAGCGTGTGAATGTGGTTCTCCGTCTCTGGCAGTGTGTGAATGTGTTTCTCTGTCTCTGGCAGCGTGTGAATGTGTTTCTCCGTCTCTGGCAGTGTGTGAATGTTTTCTCTGTATCCGTCTCTGGCAGCCTGTGAATGTGTTTCTCCGTCTCTGGCAGCGTGTGAATGTGTTTCTCCGTCTCTGGCAGCGTGTGAATGTGTTTCTCTGTATCCGTCTGGCAGTGTGTGAATGTGTTTCTCTGTATCTGTCTCTGGCAGCGTGTGAATGTGTTTCTCTGTATCCGTCTGGCAGTGTGTGAATGTGTTTCTCTGTATCTGTCTCTGGCAGCGTGTGAATGTGTTTCTCTGTATCTGTCTCTGGCAGCGTGTGAATGTGTTTCTCTGTATCCGTCTGGCAGTGTGTGAATGTGTTTCTCTGTATCCATCTCTGGCAGCGTGTGAATGTGTTTCTCTGTATCCGTCTGGCAGTGTGTGAATGTGTTTCTCTGTATCCGTCTCTGGCAGCGTGTGAATGTGTTTCTCTGTCTCTGGCAGCGTGTGAATGTGTTTCTCTGTATCTGTCTCTGGCAGCGTGTGAATGTGTTTCTCCGTCTCTGGCAGTGTGTGAATGTGTTTCTCTGTATCCGTCTGGCAGTGTGTGAATGTGTTTCTCCGTCTCTGGCAGTGTGTGAATGTGTTTCTCTGTATCCGTCTCTGGCAGCGTGTGAATGTGTTTCTCCGTCTCTGGCAGCGTGTGAATGTGTTTATCTGTCTCTGGCAGCGTGTGAATGTGTTTCTCCGTCTCTGGCAGTGTGTGAATGTGTTTCTCTGTATCCGTCTCTGGCAGCGTGTGAATGTGTTTCTCCGTCTCTGGCAGCGTGTGAATGTGTTTCTCTGTCTCTGGCAGCGTGTGAATGTGTTTCTCCGTCTCTGGCAGTGTGTGAATGTGTTTCTCCGTCTCTGGCAGCGTGTGAATGTGTTTCTCTGTCTCTGGCAGCGTGTGAATGTGTTTCTCCGTCTCTGGCAGCGTGTGAATGTGTTTCTCCGTCTCTGGCAGCGTGTGAATGTGTTTCTCTGTATCCGTCTCTGGCAGCGTGTGAATGTGTTTCTCTGTATCCGTCTCTGGCAGCGTGTGAATGTGTTTCTCTGTATCCGTCTCTGGCAGCGTGTGAATGTGTTTCTCTGTATCCGTCTCTGGCAGTGTGTGAATGTGTTTCTCCGTCTCTGGCAGCGTGTGAATGTGTTTCTCTGTATCCGTCTCTGGCAGCGTGTGAATGTGTTTCTCCGTCTCTGGCAGTGTGTGAATGTGTTTCTCTGTCTCTGGCAGCGTGTGAATGTGTTTCTCCGTCTCTGGCAGCGTGTGAATGTGTTTCTCTGTATCCGTCTCTGGCAGCGTGTGAATGTGTTTCTCTGTATCCGTCTCTGGCAGTGTGTGAATGTGTTTCTCTGTATCCGTCTCTGGCAGTGTGTGAATGTGTTTCTCTGTATCCGTCTCTGGCAGCGTGTGAATGTGTTTCTCTGTATCCGTCTCTGGCAGCGTGTGAATGTGTTTCTCTGTATCTGGCAGTGTGTGAATGTGTTTCTCTGTCTCTGGCAGCGTGTGAATGTGTTTCTCTGTCTCTGGCAGTGTGTGAATGTGTTTCTCCGTCTCTGGCAGCGTGTGAATGTGTTTCTCTGTCTCTGGCAGTGTGTGAATGTGTTTCTCCGTCTCTGGCAGTGTGTGAATGTGTTTCTCTGTCTCTGGCAGTGTGTGAATGTGTTTCTCTGTCTCTGGCAGCGTGTGAATGTGTTTCTCTGTCTCTGGCAGCGTGTGAATGTGTTTCTCTGTATCTGGCAGCGTGTGAATGTGTTACTCTGTATCTGTCTCTGGCAGCGTGTGAATGTGTTTCTCCGTCTCTGGCAGCGTGTGAATGTGTTTCTCTGTATCCATCTCTGGCAGCGTGTGAATGTGTTTCTCCGTCTCTGGCAGTGTGTGAATGTGTTTCTCCTTCTCTGGCAGTGTGTGAATGTGTTTCTCCGTCTCTGGCAGCGTGTGAATGTGTTTCTCTGTCTCTGGCAGTGTGTGAATGTGTTTCTCCGTCTCTGGCAGTGTGTGAATGTGTTTCTCTGTCTCTGGCAGTGTGTGAATGTGTTTCTCTGTCTCTGGCAGCGTGTGAATGTGTTTCTCTGTCTCTGGCAGCGTGTGAATGTGTTTCTCTGTATCTGGCAGCGTGTGAATGTGTTTCTCTGTATCTGTCTCTGGCAGCGTGTGAATGTGTTTCTCCGTCTCTGGCAGCGTGTGAATGTGTTTCTCTGTATCCGTCTCTGGCAGCGTGTGAATGTGTTTCTCCGTCTCTGGCAGTGTGTGAATGTGTTTCTCTGTCTCTGGCA
This sequence comes from Oncorhynchus nerka, assembly GCF_034236695.1. Classification (NCBI taxonomy): domain Eukaryota; kingdom Metazoa; phylum Chordata; class Actinopteri; order Salmoniformes; family Salmonidae; genus Oncorhynchus; species Oncorhynchus nerka. The sequence continues at coordinate 10,696,062 of NC_088415.1, read as the reverse complement.
GTGTGTGAATGTGTTTCTCTGTCTCTGGCAGCGTGTGAATGTGTTTCTCTGTCTCTGGCAGTGTGTGAATGTGTTTCTCTGTATCCGTCTCTGGCAACGTGTGAATGTGTTTCTCTGTATCCGTCTCTGGCAACGTGTGAATGTGTTTCTCTGTATCCGTCTCTGGCAGCGTGTGAATGTGTTTCTCTGTATCTGTCTCTGGCAACGTGTGAATGTGTTTCTCTGTATCTGTCTCTGGCAACGTGTGAATGTGTTTCTCTGTATCTGTCTCTGGCAACGTGTGAATGTGTTTCTCTGTATCCGTCTCTGGCAGCGTGTGAATGTGTTTCTCTGTATCCGTCTCTGGCAGCGTGTGAATGTGTTTCTCCGTCTCTGGCAGCGTGTGAATGTGTGTCTTGACGTCGTCCTGTGTCCTATTCCTAGTGGACTTTGTGCGCTGGTTGTGTGCGGTCTCCATGGATGAGCTGGCCTCTGCTCACCAGCCGAGGATGTTCAGTCTGCAGAAGATAGTAGAGATATCTTACTACAACATGAACCGTATCCGCCTGCAGTGGTCACGCATCTGGCAGGTCATTGGAGACCACTTCAACAAGGTGAGTGACTTCCTTCATAAAGTAAGGACGGTTTCCCAGAACCAAATTAAGCCTACTTCTGGACTAAGAAACACTTTTAGTGGAGACTCTGCGTTGAGTAGTATTGTTAGTCCATCGATAGTATTAAAGGGATACTTTGGATACCATTTTTGTCTCTGGGTTCAGTATGAAGGAAGTTAGAGGTAGCATGCTAGCAGACTCCCAAAGACTTGCAGTCATTGCGCTTATGCTTCCTAGCATTGGCTGGCGAAACTACTTCCAACTTCCTTCGTACTGGACACAGAGACATAAAAACGGCATCCTCTAGTACCTCTGACTCTGAGAAGTAGATAAAGGGATTCATTGCCAAAATATCCCTTTAATCTATTAATCTAACCTGATTTTGCAAAGACTTAGCCTATCTATTGACTGTGGATCTATGCCTGTGTATTTGCTACTCTCCCAGGTGGGCTGCAACCCCAATGAGGATGTGGCCATCTTTGCGGTGGACTCTCTGAGGCAACTGTCAATGAAGTTCCTGGAGAAAGGAGAGCTGGCTAACTTCCGCTTCCAGAAGGACTTCCTCCGGCCATTTGAACACATCATGAAGAAGAACAGGTAGACATGGACCAGGGGGAAGGGACCGTTCTTGAAATGGGTCGTGTGAAGGGAGTAAAATGAAAGCGGCAGAGGTGATTTGGGTCAATATTGAGGATATGATGAGGGGGGGAACCCTCCCTCTACACACTCGCAACAAACCATTGACTGTTTGACCGACCTCTCCTCCACAGATCTCCCACTATCAGGGACATGGTGATCCGCTGTGTGGCCCAGATGGTCAACTCCCAGGCTGCCAACATCCGGTCCGGCTGGAAGAACATCTTCTCTGTGTTCCACCAGGCCGCCTCGGATCACGACGAGACCATTGTGGAGCTGGCCTTCCAGACCACTGGCCACATAGTCAGTGAGTACAGTCCGTCACAGGGTAGCCTAGTGGTTAGAGCGTGGGACTAGTAACCGGAAGGTTGCAAGTTCAAACCCCCGAGCTGACAAGGTACAAATCTGTAGTTCTGCCCCTGAACAGGCAGTTAACCCACTGTTCCTAGGCCGTCATTGAAAATAAGAATTTGTTCTTAACTGACTTGCCTGGTTAAATAAAGGGAAAATAGAAATAAACATCAGGACTCTGGCTCACCATTTTGACTGACAGTCGACGGCCAACTCTGTAGAGAAATGGACTGCTGATGAACAGTTTCTCTCACTCTCTCTCTCCTCCAGTGATCACGTTTCAGCAGCACTTTGCAGCAGCCATAGACTCCTTCCAGGATGCGGTGAAGTGTCTGTCTGAGTTTGTGTGCAACGCTGCCTTTCCTGACACCAGTATGGAGGCCATCCGGCTCATCCGCCACTGCGCTAAATATGTCGCAGACCGGCCGCAGGTAGGCACCACACAGGCCCCCGGGTAGGGTAGGCACCACACAGGCCCCCGGGTAGGGTAGGCACCACACAGGCCCCCGGGTAGGGTAGGCACCACACAGGCCCCCGGGTAGGGTAGGCACCACACAGGCCCCCAGGTAGGGTAGGCACCACACAGGCCCCCGGGTAGGGTAGGCACCACACAGGCCCCCGGGTAGGGTAGGCACCACACAGGCCCCCGGTTAGGGTAGGCACCACACAGGCCCCCGGTTAGGGTAGGCACCACACAGGCCCCCGGGTAGGGTAGGCACCACACAGGCCCCCGGGTAGGGTAGGCACCACACAGGCCCCGGGTAGGGTAGGCACCACACAGGCCCCGGGTAGGGTAGGCACCACACAGGCCCCGGGTAGGGTAGGCACCACACAGGCCCCGGGTAGGGTAGGCACCACACAGGCCCACACAGGCCCCCGGGTAGGGTAGGCACCACACAGGGTAGGCACCACACAGGCCCCCGGGTAGGGTAGGCACCACACAGGCCCCCGGGTAGGGTAGGCACCACACAGGCCCCCGGGTAGGGTAGGCACCACACAGGCCCCCGGGTAGGGTAGGCACCACACAGGGCCCCGGTTAGGGTAGGCACCACACAGGGCCCCGGTTAGGGTAGGCACCACACAGGCCCCCGGGTAGGGTAGGCACCACACAGGCCCCCGGGTAGGGTAGGCACCACACAGGCCCCCGGGTAGGGTAGGCACCACACAGGGTAGGCACCACACAGGCCCCGGGTAGGGTAGGCACCACACAGGCCCCGGGTAGGGTAGGCACCACACAGGCCCCGGGTAGGGTAGGCACCACACAGGCCCCGGGTAGGGTAGGCACCACACAGGCCCCCGGTTAGGTAGGCACCACACAGGCCCCGGGTAGGGTAGGCACCACACAGGCCCCGGGTAGGGTAGGCACCACACAGGCCCCGGGTAGGGTAGGCACCACACAGGCCCCGGGTAGGGTAGGCACCACACAGGCCCCGGGTAGGGTAGGCACCACACAGGCCCCGGGTAGGGTAGGCACCACACAGGCCCCCGGGTAGGGTAGGCACCACACAGGGTAGGCACGACACAGGCCCCCGGGTAGGGTAGGCACCACACAGGCCCCCGGGTAGGGTAGGCACCACACAGGCCCCCGGGTAGGGTAGGCACCACACAGGCCCCCGGGTAGGGTAGGCACCACACAGGCCCCCGGGTAGGGTAGGCACCACACAGGGTAGGCACCACACAGGCCCCCGGGTAGGGTAGGCACCACACAGGGTAGGCACCACACAGGCCCCCGGGTAGGGTAGGCACCACACAGGGTAGGCACCACACAGGCCCCCGGGTAGGGTAGGCACCACACAGGCCCCCGGGTAGGGTAGGCACCACACAGGCCCCCGGGTAGGGTAGGCACCACACAGGGCCCGGTTAGGGTAGGCACCACACAGGGCCCCGGTTAGGGTAGGCACCACACAGGCCCCCGGTTAGGGTAGGCACCACACAGGCCCCCGGGTAGGGTAGGCACCACACAGGCCCCCGGGTAGGGTAGGCACCACACAGGGTAGGCACCACACAGGCCCCGGTTAGGGTAGGCACCACACAGGCCCCGGTTAGGGTAGGCACCACACAGGCCCCGGTTAGGGTAGGCACCACACAGGCCCCGGTTAGGGTAGGCACCACACAGGCCCCGGGTAGGGTAGGCACCACACAGGCCCCGGGTAGGGTAGGCACCACACAGGCCCCGGGTAGGGTAGGCACCACACAGGCCCCGGGTAGGGTAAAAAAAAACAGTTGGAAAATGAACTTGAAATCTGGACATGGGTTACAAATCTGGACAAGAAAAAGCAAGCACTTGTGGTGGTATTAACGCTCGAAGGGAGAGAGAGAGATGCAGCACAGGAAATATCCAACCAGGATGATGGTATGGGAACTCTGATTAGAGCACTAGATTCTGTGTGTCTTAAAGAAGAGAAAAGCCGTACCTACGAGGCATATTCAAACTTTGACAGTGTTACTAGAGACATTTCGGCACAATTTTAATTTACAGATAGCCAGGGGCACACTCGAACACTGACATAATTTACAAAGGAAGCATGTGTTTAGTGAGTCCACCAGATCAGAGGCAGTAGGGACGACGTTCTCTTGATAAGTGTGAATTATAATTTTTTTCATGATCTGCTAAGCATTCAAAATGTAACAAGTACTTTTGGGTTTCAGGGAAAATGTATGGAGTAAAAAGTACAAAATTTTCTTTAGGAATGTAGTGAAGTAAAAGTTACATTTTTAATATAAATAGTAAAGTACAGATACCCCAAAAAACTACTTAAGTAGTACTTTAAAGTTTTCTTACTTCGGTTCTTTACACCACTGTTGGATGCAATAACAGACTACATAATTGATTTCGAACCGAGGTAAAATAGGATGTGCAAGTACATGGTTCTTCCGGATGCAGTGTTACACGGAACCCAAACCGGCTGCGCGCGTGCACCATCGTGCATTGTCCCCCCCACACCAATCACGACACGCAGGTTAAAATATCAAAACAAACTCTGAACCAATTATATTAATTTGGACAGGTCAAAAATAATTAAACATTTATGGAAATTTAGCTAGTTAGCTTGCACTTGGTAGCTAATTTGTCCTATTTAGCTAGCTTGCTTTTGCTAGCGAATTTGTCCTGGGATATAAACATTGAGTTATTTTACCTGAAATGCACAAGGTCCTCTACTTCAACAATTAATCCACAATTAAAACGGTCAACCGAATCATTTCTTGTCATCTTTCCTCCTAGGCTTTTTATTCTCTAGACTTTCTATTGCGATTGGCAACTTTCATAAATTAGGTGCTTTACCGCCACCGACCTCGTTCGTCTTTGTCACCCACGTGGGTATAACCAATGGGGAGATGGCACGTGGGTACCTGCTGCTATAAACCAATGAGGAGATGGGAGAGGCAACACTTGCAGCGTGATCTGCGTCAGAAATAGAACTGACTTCTATTTTAGCCCTTGGCAACGCAGACACTCGTTGGCGGGCGAAAGCAGTGTGGGTGCAATAATTGAATAATATAGATTTCTACATTTATTTTGCGCGAGCAGGTGGAGTCTGCCTGTTAGCTTTCACGTTGGTAGATACTGCCTGTATGGATGGTAGGGGGAAACAGTTGGCTATGACTGCTTGTACTGTGCTGACTCTTGCATCAATGAAATCGGCACAACAACAAAAATGTCTGTAAAGATGGCTGTCGTGCCAATAACAGATGGAATGCAAGTGAGTGACTCGGTATACCACACCGAGCAGCAGAGAAAAGGTGCCAACAAGTCACGTTCTCAAGACAACCAGAAGAGGGCGCCATTGCCCTGCACAAATCCACTTGACAGTTATTGGAAGGAGATCAAAATGTGCTATTTGTCAAAGCACTTACCAATGGGTTAAAGATGACATGATTATCCTCATAACAACTAACAGAGGGAAATGTCATCCGAGGGAGCAGTGTAACACTGTTTTCAAACCAATCTGCCTCTAACACAGATGTTTATAGTTGAGTCCAATAGGACCTGCTGTGAGTCATACTGCGTGTACACGCACAGTGTTTGGTGCTAAATGGTTTGATAGCAATGTCAGTCAACTAAATATGAAAGAAGTACACCATGTGAAAATCGTGATACCAGCAAAAATAGGTCAGACTAAGTGTCACATTAAAACAGAGGTGGTCCCAGCAGATATCCCTTTACTTGAATGAATAAAAAAAGAATACGTTTTTTTTCTTTTTTCGTGTCAAATTGCCTGTTGGAAGCCCGTCCCTTATGGGAGTAAGAGACACACGTAAACAAACGAGAAGGGACCAGTGTGAGACTCCACCTGTCAGCACTACATGCAGCCAGAGAAGTGTTCACTGAAGCAGAGAGTGTTCAGAGAGAATTCACAGCTTCGTCCCTCAGATGAGAAGTACGAGACTGGAAACAAAGTGTACTACAAATGAGTTGACTGTCGAGTGGAGAGGACCCGGGAGTAGTCATTGGCCAAGAAGGTGTGGTGATATTTGTGAGGCCCGGCTGCACTGTTGTCAGAGTGCGTCTCTCAAGATTGTGAAAAGTAAATGACCAACCAGTTGGAAGGGCTGTTGCTGAGAATCAGCCTCCTACTGAAAATGACACATTTAATAGGCACAAACCTACCAGATGTCTCCAGCCACTGATATAGACACTGAAACTGACACAGGAAAATGGAGCAGAGACCTTCAACCATGACACAGGTAATACTGTTGAGGGTTCAAATGAGGAAAACGTTCAACAGCCACTGAAACCCCTCAGGCCACGGGTAGGGACCCCGCAGGCCGCGGGTAGGGACCCCCCGCAGGCCGCGGGTAGGGGCCCCGCAGAATCCCCGAGTGCATCCCAGACCTAGATTACAAACAGCCTCATTGCTCTCTAATCACGCCTGCACTGTACGCCATCTGAAAATGTTGCATCACGGTGTTTCTGTTCCATGCTCTGAGTGTCTTCCCGGTCTGTCCCCAGGCTCTGCGGGAGTACACCAGTGATGACATGAACGTGGCCCCAGGGGACCGGGTGTGGGTGAGAGGCTGGTTCCCCATCCTCTTTGAGCTGTCCTGCATCATCAACCGCTGCAAGCTGGACATAAGAACCAGGTAAAACATCTGACCTCGGTTCTGTGTTCAGCTTAAGACCCACTTCCTGTCCGCGTTGTCAAAGGTAACGCACGCAGTTCCCGAATCGAAACGTGGTTTGTTTACATGGAAGGAAGCACGATCATGTCCGACTTCAGATGCAGCTTTTGCAAGTTGGCTAACACGTAAACAGATGGTTATTGTCTATAACTTCGCAGATTTGATTACCAAGCAAACCAGCGAGGCAAGGTAACATATCCCAAGTACAGCTAGATAAAGCTAGAAGAATGATGTACTTGTTGAACATGGCTATACTCGTCAGGCTGGTGTGTTTTTCATGGTCTTCACTCACTGCTAATGGTTCCGACATCAGTATATAGTTAGCCATCTGCTACGGGGCTTGTTGTTTGCTAGTATGCGCGCATCATTCCAACGTGACGTTTGGCTGTAACCGACTTTGATGCTTTGAGCCCAATAGATATGAATGTATGATTATGTACGTCTCTCTGTCACAGGGGTCTGACTGTGATGTTTGAGATTATGAAGAGCTACGGACACACCTTTGAGAAGCACTGGTGGCACGACCTTTTTCGCGTCGTCTTCCGCATCTTCCACAATATGAAGCTCCCTGAGCAGCAGACCGAGGTGAGTGGCTATAGTTATTGTCCTTGCTTAAGTAGTAAGTAAGCCTTGTCCAAGCCAAAAAAAAAAAGCTTGTGGGCCTATGGGAGTTTCTACTGGAATTACACTAAACAGAAATATAAATAAAGTGTTGGTCCCATGTTTCATGAGCTGAAATAAAAGATCCAAGAAATGTTCCATACGCACAAAAAGAGGATTTCTCAAATGTTGTACTCAGGTTGTTTACATCCCTGTTAGTGAGCATTTCTCCTTTGCCAAGATAATCCATCCACCTGACAGGTGTGGCATGTCAAGATGCTGATTTAAACGGCATGATAATTACACAGGTGTACCTTGTGCTGGGGACAATAAAAGGCCACTCTAAAATGTGCAGTTTTGTCACACAACACAATGCCACAGCTGTCTCAAGTTTTGAGGGAGCGTGCAATTGGCATGCTGACTGCAGGAATGTCCACCAGAGCGGTTGTCAGAGAATTGAATGTTAATTTCTCTACCATAAGCTGTTAGAATTTGCCAGTACGTCCACCTAGCCTAACAGTCAGAAACCGTCTCAGGGGAAGCTCGTCATCCTCACCAGAGTCTTGACCGGACTGGGCTTCAGCGTCGTAACTGACTTCATTGGGCAAATTCTCACCTTCGATGGCCACTGGCACGCTGGAGAAATGTGCTCTTCACGGATGAATCTCAGTTTCGACTGTACCGGGCAGATGACAAGACATGTGGGCGAGCGGTTTGCTGATGTCAATAACCCCACTGGTATGGGCAGGCATAAGCTACGGACAACGAACACAATTGCCTTTTTATATATGGCAATTTGAATGCACAGAGATACTCTGATGAGATCCTGAGGCCCATTGTTGTGCCGTTCATTCGCCCGCCATCACCTCATGTTTCAGCGTGATAATACACAGCCCTGTGTCGAAAGGATCTGTACACATTTCCTGGATGCTGAAAATGTCCCAGTTCTTCTATGGCCTGCATACTCACCATGTCACCTGTTGAGCATGTTTGGGATGCTCTGGATTGACATGTACGACAGCATGTTCCAGTTCCTGCCAATATCCAGCAACTTCACACAGCCATTGAAGAAGATTGGGACAACATTCCACAGGCCACAATCAACAGCCTGATCAACTCTTTGAGAAGGAGATATGTCACATTGTATGAGGAGGCAAATGGTGGTCACACCAAATACTGACTGGTTTTCTGATCCTGATTTTAAGTTATCTGGCCAACAGAAGCATATCTGTGTTCTCAGTCATGTGAAATCCATAGATCAGGCCCTTTTTTTGAGTTTATTTCAAGTGACTGATTACCTGAGCTGTGACTGACTGCGACTCTGAAATGTTGCATTTTATATATCTACTTTTTTTTGTTCCATCTTTTGTGTCTTTTGTACCTGTAGAAGCACGAGTGGATGACCACGACCTGTAACCACGCCCTGTACGCCATCTGTGACGTCTTCACCCAGTTCTATGAGCCTCTCAGTGAGGTCCTGTTGGCTGACATCTTCACTCAGCTGCAGTGGTGCGTCAGACAAGGTGGGGGCCTTCCTCTCAACAGTGAGGGGGAGGAAAAACACCGCTGACTCACACACACACACACACCCCTAACTAATTAAATATCTACCGTAAAATGATGTGTAACATTTTACCAGAAATGTAATGTTTAGGTGACGTAATGGTGAATGACGTCAATGTATTCTCTTCCCCTTTCCCGCAGATAATGAACAGTTGGCCCGGTCAGGGACTAATTGCCTGGAGAATCTGGTCATCCTGAATGGGGAGAAGTTTAGCCCAGAGGTGTGGAACGCCACCTGCTCCTGTATGCTGGACATCTTCCAGACCACCAGCCCAGACGCGTGAGTTCTGCTGCTGGCCTGCCTGTCTGTCACCTTGACGTTCTCACAACTTCAGCATCCCATCACCATGAACGTAACAGTAATATATTGTGTGTTTTTTTAAAAATATATATATAAACAGAAAACACACTGTTGGAGAATATGAGGATTGTGTGTGCGTGCATTAGCAGTGAATATGAGGATTGTGTGTGCGTGCATTAGCAGTGCTGTCAGATGTTGTCTAGTCATGTGCAGAACTTGTTGCAGGCCATGGTGACTCATGAACACATCATGTGGCCAGCCAGAACACAGGAAACACTCCCACAGACCACATGACTGACGATTTGCACATTTTGTGTTTGCACTTCTCAACAGCCTATTGACATGGCGACCGGCTGGTCAGGAAGAGGAGGCTGGTGATGGGAAACACATGGTGAGCAAACAATAACATCTATGAACCATCTGAGCCTGATTAGACCGAGAACCATCTGAGCCTGATTAGACCGAGAACAATCTGAGCCTGATTAGACCGAGAACCATCTGAGCCTGATTAGACCGAGAACCATCTGAGCCTGATTAGACCGAGAACCATCTGAGCCTGATTAGACCGAGAACCATCTGAGCCTGATTAGACCGAGAACCATCTGAGCCTGATTAGACCGAGAACCATCTGAGCCTGATTAGACCGAGAACCATCTGAGCCTGATTAGACCGAGAACCATCTGAGCCTCTGATTTAGACCGAGAACCATCTGAGCCTGATTAGACCGAGAACCATCTGAGCCTGATTAGACCGAGAACCATCTGAGCCTGATTAGACCGAGAATTAGACCATCTGAGCCTGATTAGACCGAGAACCATCTGAGCCTGATTAGACCGAGAACCATCTGAGCCTGATTAGACCGAGAACCATCTGAGCCTGATTAGACCGAGAACCATCTGAGCCTGATTAGACCGAGAACCATCTGAGCCTGATTAGACCGAGAACCATCTGAGCCTGATTAGACCGAGAACCATCTGAGCCTGATTAGACCGAGAACCATCTGAGCCTGATTAGACCGAGAACCATCTGAGCCTGATTAGACCGAGAACCATCTGAGAACCATCTGAGCCTGATTAGACCGAGAACCATCTGAGCCTGATTAGACCGAGAACCATCTGAGCCTGATTAGACCGAGAACCATCTGAGCCTGATTAGACCGAGAACCATCTGAGCCTGATTAGACCGAGAACCATCTGAGCCTGATTAGACCGAGAACCATCTGAGCCTGATTAGACCGAGAACCATCTGAGCCTGATTAGACCGAGAACCATCTGAGCCTGATTAGACAGAGAGTAACAAGAGAAAGCGATTTGACTCTTGTAAATTGATCTGGTCCTGTTTATGATCTTAAACCAACGTGCAGACCGAGCCTTCTCATCTCATTGGCTGTATTTGTCTGTTTTGTTTACAGGATGTAGATTTTGACACCCAGTCTCAGAACAGCTATGACAGGGCCCTGTCGGAGAAAGGAGGGCAGAGCCAGATATCCACCGCCAGCGATGACACCTGGAAAGGGAAACCGCACGCCAGTAAGCAACGGGTTACAGAAACATTTCTCTCTCTACCTCATTATCCTTCATGTCATTTTCCACGTTTGACCTCCAGTCTCTCGTTGGTCCCTGTTTTTCAAATAAAGCATTATTAGTCGCATACCTATATTATGCAGGTGTAAGGGTTATGTTGTAAGCTCCAACAGTGCAGTAATATACCTAACAATACACACAAATCCCCCAAATTTAAAAACAAAGGAATTAAGAACTATCAGAAAGAGCAACGTCATAGTCCGGAATAATGCAAGAAACGTTTTGAGCAAATAATGTAAATATATATATATATAATACTGCAAAGTTGTCTAGGAGCTATAAACAGGGTGACCGTGTCATCTTCCTGATACCTCTGTGCTCTGTCAGGGATGTCAGACCAGAAGCTGTTTGCAGGGCTGCTCATCAAGTGTGTAGTGCAGTTGGAGCTGATCCAGACCATTGACAACATTGTCTTCTACCCGGCAACCAGCAAGAAGGAAGACGCAGACAATATGGCTGCTGCACAGGTTTTATCACAACCATGTCTGTCCTTTATAAATTTAAAGTCATGTTTATTAACATGTAGTTCATTATAGCTTTGAATACCCTACACCCAAAACACACTAAGTTTATGTTGCTGGGAGATTGACCGGGACTCTGCTGTGTCTGTCCAAGAGGGATGCCCTGGAGGAGGCTGCAGAGGGGGACCCTGGGCAAGGGGAGCAGGGCATGTACAGATACCTCTCCTCCCAGCACCTCTTCAAGCTGCTGGACTGCCTGCTGGAGTCACACACCTTCGCCAGAGATTTCAACTCTAACAACGAGCAGAGGACTGCACTCTGGAGAGCAGGTATGTTCAACTGTCTCTCTCTTGGTGTGTTAAGAGAATCTATCAGATGAGCTAATCGGCCAGGCTGTCATATAAATGTTTTTTTGATATAGGATGCTCTTGTCTGCCCCGCTCTGTCTGTCTGCCCCGCTCTGTCTCAGGATTTAAGGGGAAGTCGAAGCCCAATCTGCTGAAGCAGGAGACTAGTAGTCTGGCCTGTAGCCTGCGTATTCTGTTCCGCATGTACTGTGACCGGCAGCTCCAGGACTCCTGGCCTGACATCCAAACGCGGTTGCTGCTGTGAGTGTCTGAGGGAAGGAAAGATTGGGGGGGGGGGGGAGGGGGTCATGCTGCTGTGTGTCTGAGGGAAGGAAAGATTGGGGGGGGTCATGGTGTGACAAAACCTTGACAATTGTAAACGTGACTTTGGGTCCTTTTTAAAGCACTATATAAACACCATGTATTATTATAATGAAATATATAAAAGCATGTATTCACACCAATGATGTCGAGGCAGCAACCTGAGGAAAACCCCAATGTGTTAAATCCTCAGTAAAAATGGATCCAGTATTGTGTGACCTGAACAAATGAAATGTACATTTGATTCCAACATGTCATCCTTAGTCCTTTGGCTGCCTCCCTGCTTGGTCCAACTGTAACAGGTTCTTCAGCATTAGTTTGTCTGGATGTTTCACTCCCGGCAGTGCAACGTGTGGTAATGTTGGTCCGGTCCTGTCCTCAGGGTGTGCAGCGAGGCTCTGTCCTACTTCATCAGCTTGACCTCAGAGAGTCACAGAGAGGCCTGGACCAGCCTGCTGCTAGTACTGCTCAGCAGGACCCTGCGACTGACCGACGATAAGGTTACACACACCTACATCCACATGGACTGAAATATTTGCGCGTTCACACACACACACACACACACACACACTGACAACTGGGTTTGGCTTGCAGTGACAAGTGCCACACAAGTGATCTGTTTTTTTTGGAAGACTGTATATGTGAACACGCGTCTGCCAACACCATTTCAACTCTATATACCTCGCCTGAGTAGGCAGTAGGAAAAGACAGTCCATTTCCCCTAACGTCCAATTGACGTATCTAATAGGTCAAATGGTTTGAATAACGAGCCGTAGGACAGCCTCTCACTGGCCTCCTTTCCTCTCAGACAATGAATTTGAATTCTGTAGAGGAAGGGACACTGATTATTTAACAGCTCGTCTTTGTAATGACCTTGGTATGTAAAAGAGGCCATTCGCTGTGTGCAGGCAGACCAGGGGCCATTAGCTGTGCAGGCAGACCAGGGGCCATTAGCTGTGCAGGCAGACCAGGGGCCATTAGCTGTGTGCAGGCAGACCAGGGGCCATTAGCTGTGTGCAGGCAGACCAGGGGCCATTAGCTGTGTGCAGGCAGACCAGGGGCCATTAGCTGTGCAGGCAGACCAGGGGCCATTAGCTGTGCAGGCAGACCAGGGGCCATTAGCTGTGTGCAGGCAGACCAGGGGCCATTCGCTGTGTGCAGGCAGACCAGGGGCCATTAGCTGTGCAGGCAGACCAGGGGCCATTAGCTGTGCAGGCAGACCAGGGGCCATTAGCTGTGTGCAGGCAGACCAGGGGCCATTAGCTGTGTGCAGGCAGACCAGGGGCCATTAGCTGTGCAGGCAGACCAGGGGCCATTAGCTGTGTGCAGGCAGACCAGGGGCCATTAGCTGTGCAGGCAGACCAGGGGCCATTAGCTGTGCAGGCAGACCAGGGGCCATTAGCTGTGCAGGCAGACCAGGGGCCATTAGCTGTGCAGGCAGACCAGGGGCCATTAGCTGTGTGCAGGCAGACCAGGGGCCATTAGCTGTGCAGGCAGACCAGGGGCCATTAGCTGTGTGCAGGCAGACCAGGGGCCATTAGCTGTGTGCAGGCAGACCAGGGGCCATTAGCTGTGCAGGCAGACCAGGGGCCATTAGCTGTGCAGGCAGACCAGGGGCCATTAGCTGTGCAGGCAGACCAGGGGCCATTAGCTGTGCAGGCAGACCAGGGGCCATTAGCTGTGTGCAGGCAGACCAGGGGCCATTAGCTGTGCAGGCAGACCAGGGGCCATTAGCTGTGCAGGCAGACCAGGGGCCATTAGCTGTGCAGGCAGACCAGGGGCCATTAGCTGTGTGCAGGCAGACCAGGGGCCATTAGCTGTGCAGGCAGACCAGGGGCCATTAGCTGTGTGCAGGCAGACCAGGGGCCATTAGCTGTGCAGGCAGACCAGGGGCCATTAGCTGTGTGCAGGCAGACCAGGGGCCATTAGCTGTGTGCAGGCAGACCAGGGGCCATTAGCTGTGTGCAGGCAGACCAGGGGCCATTAGCTGTGTGCAGGCAGACCAGGGGCCATTAGCTGTGTACAGGCAGACCAGGGGCCATTAGCTGTGTGCAGGCAGACCAGGGGCCATTAGCTGTGTGCAGGCAGACCAGGGGCCATTAGCTGTGTGCAGGCAGACCAGGGGCCATTAGCTGTGTGCAGGCAGACCAGGGGCCATTAGCTGTGTGCAGGCAGAACAGGGGCCTTTGGCTTCCTCTGCTACATCAAGGATCTCTGAATTGTACTTGATTCAGTGCAGATTTCCCCTTATAGAGCTTACAGTCCGTTATCCTTAGCCTGGTTCAGTCTCATTGAGAATGGGTAACTAAAGGAAGGACACTGTTAGCTTAGGTAGCAACAAGTTTCTTGGCACATACCAATCAGATAAACAGGAAGTGTGCAGCCTTGCGGGTTATTTTGACTTTGACTAAGAAATGTTTCCTCTTCCCAAATCCCACCTTCAGGTGTACACGGTGGCTTCTAAACAAACAACTTTGATATTTAACTTTGGCCATACTTCAAACAATCCACTCTGACATCACACTCCACTCACCCTGAGCATATTTCAGTTTGTGTGTGCGTCTCTCTGTTTGATGCTAAATAGTCTGTTCTTTGTCCCTTTCCGTCCTCAGTTCAAGCTTCATGCCTCCTGTTACTACCCTCACCTGTGTGAGATGATGCAGTTTGACCTGATACCAGAGCTCCGTGCCGTCCTGCGCCACTTCTTCCTCCACATCGGCTCTGTCTTCCACATCGCTGCTCCTGAGATGGGCTAGGCCAACCCGCCCTAGGAGGGTCTGGAGATGGAATGGTGTGTGTGGGGGGGCGCACTGGTGGATGGTGGGATGCATGAAGAGTCTGAGGCGAGAGCCCCTCTATCGGGAGTAAGGCAGTGCGAAGGGATGGAGGATGTAGATCGAAGCAAAGATTCTGTTACCCTGAGGGAAAGATGCTTTGATGCTACCTTCCTGTTTATCTTCTGCAAAGGAAAGGCTTCAAGAGTTGGTAATACGGTCTGGTGCCCCTTAAGACGGACTCTGCTGGGTAAAAAGCTCTGTGAAAGAACAGAGCTCTCTGACTGTTTCTCAACACTGACGTTAATGTCAAATGTATGGAAAATGAACTACAACAATTAATTGATGTGGTTTTATATATATCCTCTACCTGATTTTTGTTTCTCCTATTTGTTGATTTAAGACTGAACGAACACTCATATCTAAATGCTAATGAAGAATAGCGTTAGTGAATATGCTGAACAACACCTCCAGTGTTGTCGTAGCACACCTTTATTCAGCATCCTACCCTATAGGATTACCATGAGTGGGAATGGCTTGCTCCCTAATGGATGAGCAAGTATGGTCGGTTGTTCCCCTGACACCATTGATCCTATCATGTGAATCACTATAGCCTGTTAGGAGTCCTAATTTTACTTGTATCTATTTATTTTTATACTTATTTTAAAGCAACATTTACATGCCAGTTTACTTGTTGAAAGGCTACTGCACATTCTCTATGTTCTGAGAGCAAAATGGAATGACTAGCTATTTTCTAGAATGAATCTGGTGTCATGTAAAAAAAAAGGAAGTCTACAATGCAACACCCATGGTATTACATAGCAAGGATGAGATGTTCTTCTCCTGTCAGACAGTTCTATGTTACACCTAATGGAGCCTGCAACAGATCCCTCGTGTATTAACTGTCCAGAACTTTCCCAGAGTGGAATGCCTGTCAGTATTGTCAGTGAAATACCAGACGGGGGTAAGAATGAAGAGAAATGTTACTCCTAAATATGTCAGGGTATAGCTACCATCATCATTTGTAGTTTAATCCTGTCTGCATTTTCTTCTTTTTTTAACAAGGATGTATATAATTATTTGAAGTGCATTTAAATATTTTTGAGAAGCATTCCTCTACCTTACAACTATGGATGTCTACTTTCCCCTTAAGGGGAACTATACAGTATATGGAGAAATAAATAGTGTAAAGTTTTCATGTAAAATAAAAAATTAAGCGCTATACATATTGTGATGTAATCTCCCAAGCATTTGATGAAGTAATCAATAAACCTTGAATTCAGATCTATAGCGGAATTGCTTTTGTTGGTTCACTGGGAAGTTAAATACTGTCATCGCTGTAATGGTAGCAGCTACTGGTGTGGCCTTTTGACAAATGCGTTTCTAAAGTTGACCACAGCGTGGCGCTGTGAACATCAAACGTTAGAACGGGAGTTGGGGGGGTAACAAAGGTTACCATGGAGATGTGAAACATTCCTTTGTTTTGGGTTGTACAGACCTATATAAATATATATTTTTACGTTCTGGTAAAGCTGTACTGTGTTTAATTTACTTACCGAAGAAAACCGACAACGTTTATCAAGAAAGTCATCTGAATATATATATATATTTATTTTTTTTGCGAACTGAAATGAGGTCCAAGAAGATGGGATTGACTCTCTTGTTAGGCTGCTAAATTAAACTGTAATCTTAATGTAGTTGGCTAATAACGTCGCTAACATTGCAGGCGTGTAGATGTACACACATTTAGTTGGATGAAGAAAGCGCCATTCAATGTCAGTGGGCGGAACCGCTAGCTAGTAATGGCAATTTCTTCTTTTTTTTATGGCTAAAATGAGCCAGATTAGCTAGCTATCCCAGTCAGCGCTCCTCCTTTTTGCTCCAGCAGAAACGCCGAATTATGATCCTGCTGATGTTTGGATTTCGTTGTGGACTTTGTGCCAACCATTTCAAGTAAGTGTTTTCATATCGATTTAACGTAGTTTAATCAGGTTTAATGTTCAGTTACTACGAGCTGTATGACAACGTTAGCTAAAGAAGCACATCCACCGATTTTTACCAAATCGGAATGGGAACGATGTTAGCTTGCAAACTATTCAGAGGAAAGATATGTTACATTTAAGCGAGCCAAACAAACTAGCTACATTCCCTGTCCTAGGTTTTATGCGAAGAAAATGAATTGAGACTAGTTTCAGTAGCCACATAACAAACCCAGGATAATTGACCAAGATTATAACTACTTGGGGGAATGATTTAGTTACATTTTAAATACGCCAATTTAACAAACTACTGTACCTTTTTATGTTGAAATTGTAATGTGTTACTCTAGCAAGTGACGATTGCGCAAAACTGAGTTGATATCCAACGAGCTATCCGGTGGATTTTAGGGTGCGTTTACACTGACAGCTCAATTCTGATCTCTTCTTTTTACTAACCAGATCAGCTCCGAAAAAGAACTGTGATTGATTGGTGATTAAGACCAATTAGCGGAAGAAATATACATTGGGTAATTTGTGTAAAAGCAGCCTTATATTGCATTCACGTCATCTCAAACTCGGGACCTCTGAGTTAAAATTTAAGTTATTTGCATAGATGTCGAGCTTCCTATTGGTTGGTTCTGGTACCTCCCAAGTGGGAAACTCGGGGCATGACTCTTCTGCCCATGTTAGAAAGTTGGAAATGTAGTAAACAAAGTATTAAATAAATATATATTTTAGATTCTAAAAAGTAGCCACCCTTTGCCTTGATGACAGCTTTGCACACTCTTGGCATTCTCTCAACCAGCTTCATGAGGTAGTCACCTGGAATGCATTTCAATTAACAGGTGTCTGTTAACTTGTTTCCTTGTTAATGCATTTGAGCCAGTCTGTTGTTTTGACAAGGTAGGGTTGGTATACAGAAGATTTGGTAAAATACCAGTCCAAATTATGGCAAGAACAGCTCAAATAAGCAAAGAGAAACAACAGTCCATCATTACTTTAAGACGTGAAGGTCAGTCAATCCGGAACATTAAGAACTTGGAAAGTTTCTTCAAGTGCAGTCTCAAAAACCATCGAGCGCTATGATGAAACTGGCTCTCATGAGGACCGCCACAGGAAAGGAAGACCCATAGTTACCTCTGCTGCAGAGGATAAGTTTATTAGAGTTACCAGCCTCAGAAATTGCAGCCCAAATAAATGCTTCACAGATTTCTAGTAAGACACATCTCAACATCAACTGTTCAGATGAGACTGTTTGAATCAAGCTTTCATGGTCGATTTGCTGTAAAGAAACCACTAATAAAGGACACCAATAAGAAGAGACATGCTTGTGTAAAAGTAAACTTTAGACCATCCCCTCGCCCATACCTGGGCGCGAACCAGGGACCCTCTGCACACATCAACAACTGACACCCACGAAGCATCGTTACCCATCACTCCACAAAAGCCGCGGCCCTTGCAGAGCAAGGGGAACTACTACTTCAAGGTCTCAGAGCAAGTGACTTCACCGATTGAAACGCTATTTAGCGCGCACCACCGCTAACTAAACTAGCCGTTTCACATCCGTTACATCAGCACCACCGCTAACTAAGCTAGCCGTTTCACATCCGTTACATCAGCACCACCGCTAACTAAGCTAGCCGTTTCACATCCGTTACACTTGGGCCAAGAAACGTGAACAATGGATATTAGACTACTGGAAATCTGTTCTTTGGTCTGAGGATCCAAATTTGAGATTTTTGGTTCCAACCACCATGTCTTTGTGAGACGCAAAGTAGGTGAACTTTGCATGTGTAGGTCCCACAGTTACGCATGGAGGTGTGGGGGTGCTTTGTTGGTGACACTGTCAGTGATTTATTTTGAATTCCAGGCACACTTAATCAGCATGGCTACCACAGAATTCTGCAGGGATATACCATCCCATCAGGTTTGGGCTTAGTGGGACTATGATTTGTTTTTCAACTGGACAATGACCCAACACACCTCCAGGCTGTGTAAGGGCTATTTGACCAAGAAGGAGAGTGATGGAGTGCTGCACAATCCCTCAACCCAATTGAGATGGTTTGGGATGAGTTGGACCGCAGCGTGAAGGAAAAGCTCCCGAGTGGCGCAGCGGTCTAAGGCTGGTTCGATTCCAGGCTGTATCACAACCGGACGTGATTGGTAGGCCCATAGGACGGCACACAATTGACCCAGCGTCGTCTGGGTTTTGTCGGTGTGCCAAGAGTGTGCAAAGCTGTTTTCAAGACAAAGGGTGGCTACTTGGAATATAAATAAAACAATTACACTTTTTTTGGTTTCTACATGATTCCATATGTGTTATTTCAATGTTTTGGTGTCTTCACTATTCTACAATGTAGAACATATAATGAAAAACCCTTGAATGAGTAGGTGTGTCCAAACTTTTGATTGGTACTGTTGTTGTGTGAGGAATGTGAGACACTTTCCTGTGGATATTATCATTACATTAACTTTTCAAAGCTATGTTAGTGATTTCAGATTTTAATCACCTGAAGCATGCACACACGATACATGCATGCACGAGACGCATGTTTTCATGGTTCTGCGCATGCTTCAGGTGATAGAAATATGAACAAGCTACTAGCGCCTTGAGAAGTTGTCGTTATACTTTCCTGTGGGTATATTGTCCCACATTCAAATCGGGGTAACTCGTTGCGGAAAATATCAGAATCGACCAATTTCCGAGTTGTCTACAACGCCGCATACCCAATACACGCGCCTCACGTAGCAGTAGCCGGAAGAGGAAGCGCGACACACTACTTCCTCATTTTTTTCTGGGTACATTAGTCAGTCAAAGAACTAAGCAAACCAGACCGAGCTGCATTGTTTATTGGAGAACCTCCCCGTTAAGCAGACCGGAACGGAGCATTTTATTTCCAATGGTAAACGGCTTGAGTGAACTATCTTTATTTTTCCACTATCTTTGGCAATAGCACATTTCACTTCTCTCCTCCGATTTTGACAGCAGGACTGATACGTTTTCAGAAAATAGGATTAAAGCCACTCGCTAAGAGTGTTGCCGTTGACTAGGTAAGAACATGTCAATTGTAGACAATTATGATTGTTTTTACGTGACAATATAATTTGATTCGTTTATTATGTTAAATATGTAGTTAGTTGGCTTGTTTATCAATACATTGCTATGCAATTCCATGGTAATACATTTATGCTGAGTCTCCATACAACTTGTTTCCACAACTCTATATACTCAAAGATAACAATTTCCACTGACATTTTTTTACGAAAACGAATTTATTTGGTTTAAACAGTGCAGATGCATTTTGGTAACAGAATGACGATGTAGGCTGCATAGTTGTGGTGTAACTTTGCAATCATTGTTTTTTGGGGGTTTGGCATACATTTTAATGTGAAATTCTTAGACTCCGAATTGCCTAAACGAAAAATGGCCACTTTGAAACATCACTAAAACGAATTACTGTAGCTATGTGTTTTGATCAAGTTGGGAGCTGTATTTAAATCAGTTATTCTTTCAGTTTTATTTGCCTTCACAATGATATGGACGGGCTAGATTGTTCCATGGAATTCCGTGTAGCCCTAGTGGCTAGCGACACGTGCTGGTTAGCTGTGGCTACTGTAAACATATGCTTTATTCAGCAAAGGCAACAAAGTAGCTCCCCACTTTCTAGTGCCATTTTCGATGTCATCATTTTTTGGGACTGTTCCCACTTGTCATGTCGCGAGTCACAGGTAACTCTTTATACCATAGAGTCTTAAATGTCACTATAAGGAAAGGTCAGGTTCGGTGGGTACAACTGAAGATCTGGAATATATGCGCGTCGTTTCTCCCACGTGCGGTTCTTGTGAAGTTGTTAGAACAACAGGGGTCCCCTCCTGTCCACACTGACGCGCAAGCACAAAGGGATTTAAGGCATCACTTGTGTTTTATGAAGAAATATCATTTTATTCTTCATTTTGGGGGTTACTTGGGAAAATGACAAATTTAATACATTGTTAATATTTCTGATTACGTGTTAAGTAACATTAGGTCAACAATTATCATGTGTTCATAGTGTGTGTATATATATCATTTGAACACACACACATATATATATACATACATACTGGCAATTATAAATGTGTTCTGAGTCAAGCTAACTGGAAAATAAATGCTGATCATATATTTAACCTCTGTCACAAACAACCTGCTGTTTTAGTCTGTTGGTTGTCAGAGCACCTTGCCCTGTCATGACTGTTCTGAAGCTACAGGCCAAAGGAAGGTTGTTTGTGGGGGCAGGCAGGTAACGACAACCATTGCCATCTGTTTCATCTCCAATTAAAGCGATGCACTTTGACCCCACCTGTCGATCTAATTTTGCCCACTATAGTTCCCCTCCTCCCCAAAACCCAAATCAAATCAAGTTAGTGCGAGTGTAGTGAAATGCTTGTGCTTCTAGCGAACCCACCTATGCTTATTGTGATGAATTATGCTCATTTAAGATCTTCGTTGTTCTCTTACCACAGGGCCTGAGCCACTGCACCAGCCTTGTTTTTTTTGTCTTCAAGACGTCTATTTTCTGCATACCCAGAATGACACAGATTGGATTAAACACAGAGGACTGATCCAAAGAGGTGTGTCGCGAGCAGGTAAAACCGAGAGCCTGGGGCAAAGAAGAAAGACAAGAGAAGGAATGATGACTTACAACAACAGAGAACTGGTGGTGTACTATGTCACCTATAAACTATCACAGAGGGACTACCCCTTCAACCACATGGAGCTCACAGAAGCCCAGAATCGGACTGAGGGAGGACAGGTGGAAGGGGGTGCGGCAGTCATGACATACGTCAATGGGACGAGTCCCGGTACTCCTCCACCACGGCAGTCGCCCCCCTCCTCCCCTCGGCGGACAGCGGGCCTGGACGCAGTGAAAGAGGCATTGCGGGACTCTGCCAACGAGTTTGAGCTGCGTTATGCCAGAGCTTTCAGTGACTTGTCCTCCCAGCTACACATCACGCCGTCCACAGCCTATCAGAGCTTTGAGAACGTGATGGACGAGGTGTTCCGGGACGGTGTCAACTGGGGACGGGTGGTGGGCCTGTTTGCTTTCGGAGGGGCCCTCTGTGTAGAATGTGTGGACAAGGAGATGAACCCCTTGGTGGGAAGGATCACAGACTGGATGACAGTCTATCTGGACAACCACATCCAGCCCTGGATCCAGAGCCAAGGAGGATGGGTGAGTCACGAGTGAAAGATGTGTGCATGGGGGTAGGGAAGGGTCATGGGTCATTTAGCTCAATGTGGGTTGTTGTATGAAGCATCAGTTCTAGAGGTCGTTGGTACCTGGATAGCTTAGACTGTTTAACTGTTGATTCTGCACATTAGCACCCGTTGTGTGTCGCGTCAGTTTGACTGATCTGTGTACTGTATTTCACGCCTGACATCTGGTCTCAGGCTGATTTGTCAGCTCTTGGACCTTAGCAAATATGTTCTGTTTTAATAAGTGACTGATCTCTCTGGAGACGTGGCTCCAGATCAGCCAAGGAGAAAGACAGACGATAAGACGGCGTGAGATGGTTGCCTCTGGTCAGTTGGGCATTGATCAGCCTTATTGAGTTTTCAATAAGACGGCGTGAGATGGTTGCCTCTGGTCAGTTGGGCATTGATCAGCCTTATTGAGTTTTCAGCTGACTCGAAGTGACCTCTGTTGGCTGGGATCGAAGTCTTCAAGGGGGAATGAAGTATAGGCTTGAGCTTTATAGATCAACCTTTGTTTTCCCCTGGTTGCTTTCCATGTCTTCCTCTGTTCTGAGCCAGCAGCCTTCAGATGAAAGCAGTGTTCTCTCAGGTCAGCTGAGTTGTTGTCCTGTTCCTGGTAGGTGGGTGTGTTCTGGGATGTGAGAAGGACACTGTTAAGGTCAGCTCTTCCTTTGTGTGGGCTGACACATGATGGGGTGTGGATTGGAATGAGGAGGGGATGTTGAAACAGTCTCGAAAGGGATGTGTCCTATAGAAACTGGCATCTGATTGGGTACGTTGTGTGTGTGTGTGTGTGGAGGGGCCATCTGATTGGGTACGTTGTGTGTGTGTGGAGGGGCCATCCGATTGGGTTGTCTCTCTGCTGTTGCAGAGCTGAAATGGATTTTTAATTTTAAGAGTTGAAACAGGCAGATGACTTGGTTAGTGACAGCTCATATGCCACCACCACCACACCCAGAAACACCAGACTCAACGCCTTGAACCACTGGACGCTTTTAACGGGAACAGTAACTCATCACGTACAGGACCTCTGTAAACAGTCTGTTATTCTGATGAAACTCATGCCCAACCACCTGAGCACCTTAGCAAATTTGAATGTTGTTTCTGTCATCGGATGTTGAATGTTGCTCCGAGTGGAAGACGTGAATGGCCTAAATATTGAATGGAATTGTGTGTTCAATCAAGCAGATTCAGTCAAGTAGTTTGGTTTCTGTTCTCCTTGTGTTATTGGAATTGGGCCTCCAGACAAATGTTGTGTCCTTGCTGTGTGTGCTGTGTCAATACACACACATCCTAACTAACGTTACCGGTTCAATGTTTGGCGTTCTAGCCATGCCATACTATTGGATCATGTCCATGCCTCAGACCGAGCACACACACACACCCCATAACACAGATAAACAGTATATTGATGTATCTTATCATTCCATAATCTACGTAACACTTTTGCTCAGATTTGAATTTGTCTGATGTGGTTTCTATGTGTAATGAAGAGAACAAACACACATCCCTCAGTGAGCACCAGGGGTATAAAGTACTTCAGTAAAATTACTTTAAAGTATTTAAGTAGTTTTTGTGGTATCTGTACTTTACTGTTTATATTTTTGACAACTTTTACTTCACTACATTCCTGAATAAAATCATGTACTTTTTACTCCATACATTTTCCCTGACCCCCAAAAGTATTTGTTACATTTTGAAATCTCAGCAGGACAGGAAATGGTCCAATTTACACACTTATCAAGAAAACATCCCTGGTCATCCCTACTGCCTTTAATCTGGCAGACTCACTAAACAGAGAACATCCCTGGTCATCCCTACTGCCTTTAATGTGGCAGACTCACTAAACAGAACATCCCTGGTCATTCCTACTGCCTTTAATCTGGCAGACTCACTAAACAGAACATCCCTGGTCGTTCCTACTGCCTTTAATCTGGCAGACTCACTAAACAGAGAACGTCCCTGGTCATTCCTACTGCCTTTAATCTGGCTGACTCACTAAACAGAACGTCCCTGGTCATTCCTACTGCCTTTAATCTGGCAGACTCACTAAACAGAGAACATCCCTGGTCATTCCTACTGCCTTTAATCTGGCAGACTCACTAAACAACTGCTTCGTTTGTAAATGATGTTTGAGTGTGCCCCTGGATATCTCTAAATGGAAGGAGAAAAACAAGAAAATCGTGCCGTCTAGTTTGCCTAATATAAGGAATGTGAAATTATTTATACTTTTACTTTTGATACTTAAGTATATTTAAAACCAAATACTTTTAGACTTTTACTGAAGTAGTATTTCACTGGGTGACTTTCACTTTTATCTGAGTAATTTTCTAATAAGCAATCTTTCCTTTTACTCAGGTATGACTTTTGGGTACTTTTTTTCACGACTGGTGAGGACCTGGGACATCCCCACACCACAGGGGAACCTATTAAAATGTACCCTATATTTTCCAGAAAGAAATGCCCTCTTGTTTACCCATTTCGCTCATGTTTCATTACAAACCTAACCAACACACTTCTTTCTCTGTCCTGTTTTCCCCCTGAAACAAGTAGGGTATGCTCTCTCTGTCCTGTTTCCCCCCTGAAACACGTAGGGTATTCTCTGTCCTGTTTCCCCCCTGAAACATGTAGGGTATTCTCTGTCCTGTTTTCCCCCTGAAACAAGTAGGGTATTCTCTGTCCTGTTTCCCCCCTGAAACACGTAGGGTATGCTCTGTCTCTGTCCTGTTTTCCCCCTGAAACACGTAGGGTATGCTCTCTCTGTCCTGTTTTCTCCCTGAAACACGTAGGGTATGCTCTGTCTCTGTCCTGTTTTCTCCCTGAAACACGTAGGGTATGCTCTGTCTCTGTCCTGTTTTCCCCCTGAAACACGTAGGGTATGCTCTGTCTCTGTCCTGTTTTCCCCCTGAAACACGTAGGGTATGCTCTGTCTCTGTCCTGTTTTCCCCCTGAAACACGTAGGGTATGCTCTGTCTCTGTCCTGTTTTCCCCCTGAAACACGTAGGGTATGCTCTGTCTCTGTCCTGTTTTCTCCCTGAAACACGTAGGGTATGCTCTGTCCTGTTTTCCCCCTGAAACACGTAGGGTATGCTCTCTCTGTCCTGTTTTCCCCCTGAAACACGTAGGGTATTCTCTGTCCTGTTTTCCCCCTGAAACACGTAGGGTGTGCTCTGTCTCTGTCCTGTTTTCCCCCTGAAACACGTAGGGTATGCTCTTTCTCTAAAACACACAGATCCGTTGGCAGCTGTACGATGTATAGAGTAGGTGTGGCCTATTACCTGGTTTTATTGTGGCATTAGAAAGAGAACCAACCAGCTGCTTAGGGGAGGCCACACCCTGTTACAGCACAGGATGACTTACTGCTGTCCTACCTAACAAACATGTTCATTCAGTTCTCCCTGACCGCTCCTCATCCCATTGGTGCTTTATAACATATTCGGTCCTGATTTGTGTTCGAGAGAAATGACCCGAGAAGAACGACTGAAAGAGAGGTTGAAAGTTAATAGCAGATTGAGTTATGAAGACTGAGTGACAGGTGGAATCCCCCTTGAGTCAACGGTTGGGTCTCTGTCCGACCTCAGTGGTGAAGGAGGTTAAAGTGAATGGCGGGAACAGCGCATTTTAAGGAATGATATGTGGAATCCCCCCTCGCTCTGACCTCAGTGGTGAAGGAGGTTGGAAAGTAAACAGAGTGCCAAAGAGCATCATTTCGAAACAAATTGTGGGAGAGAATGTAGTCTACTGATACAGTATGGTGGAGGGAGAGAATGTAGTCTACTGATACAGTATGGTGGAGGGAGAGAATGTAGTCTACTGATACAGTATGGTGGAGGGAGAGAATGTAGTCTACTGATACAGTATGGTGGAGGGAGAGAATGTAGTCTACTGATACAGTACGGTGGAGGGAGAGAATGTAGTCTACTGATACAGTATGGTGGAGGGAGAGAATGTAGTCTACTGATACAGTATGGTGGAGGGAGAGAATGTATTCTACTGATACGTATGGTGGAGGGAGAGAATGTAGTCTACTGATACAGTATGGTGGAGGGAGAGAATGTAGTCTGATACAGTATGGTGGAGGGAGAGAATGTAGTCTACTGATACAGTATGGTGGAGGGAGAGAATGTAGTCTACTGATACGTATGGTGGAGGGAGAGAATGTAGTCTACTGATACAGTATGGTGGAGGGAGAGAATGTAGTCTACTGATACAGTATGGTGGAGGGAGAGAATGTAGTCTACTGATACAGTATGGTGGAGGGAGAGAATGTAGTCTACTGATGCAGTATGGTGGAGGGAGAGAATGTAGTCTACTGATACAGTATGGTGGAGGGAGAGAATGTAGTCTACTGATGCAGTATGGTGGAGGGAGAGAATGTAGTCTACTGATGCAGTATGGTGGAGGGAGAGAATGTAGTCTACTGATGCAGTATGGTGGAGGGAGAGAATGTAGTCTACTGATACAGTACGGTGGAGGGAGAGAATGTAGTCTACTGATACAGTATGGTGGAGGGAGAGAATGTAGTCTACTGATACAGTATGGTGGAGGGAGAGAATGTAGTCTACTGATACAGTATGGTGGAGGGATAGAATGTAGTCTACTGATACAGTATGGTGGAGGGAGAGAATGTAGTCTACTGATACAGTATGGTGGAGGGAGAGAATGTAGTCTACTGATACAGTATGGTGGAGGGAGAGAATGTAGTCTACTGATACAGTATGGTGGAGGGAGAGAATGTAGTCTACTGATACAGAATGGTGGAGGGAGAGAATGTAGTCTACTGATACAGTATGGTGGAGGGAGAGAATGTAGTCTACTGATACAGAATGGTGGAGGGAGAGAATGTAGTCTACTGATACAGAATGGTGGAGGGAGAGAATGTAGTCTACTGATACAGTATGGTGGAGGGAGAGAATGTAGTCTACTGATACAGAATGGTGGAGGGAGAGAATGTAGTCTACTGATACAGTATGGTGGAGGGAGAGAATGTAGTCTACTGATACAGTATGGTGGAGGGAGAGAATGTAGTCTACTGATACAGTATGGTGGAGGGAGAGAATGTAGTCTACTGATACAGTACGGTGGAGGGAGAGAATGTAGTCTACTGATACAGTACGGTGGAGGGAGAGAATGTAGTCTACTGATACAGTATGGTGGAGGGAGAGAATGTAGTCTACTGATGCAGTATGGTGGAGGGAGAGAATGTAGTCTACTGATGCAGTATGGTGGAGGGAGAGAATGTAGTCTACTGATGCAGTACGGTGGAGGGAGAGAATGTAGTCTACTGATACAGTATGGTGGAGGGAGAGAATGTAGTCTACTGATACAGTATGGTGGAGGGAGAGAATGTAGTCTACTGATACAGTATGGTGGAGGGAGAGAATGTAGTCTACTGATACAGTATGGTGGAGGGAGAGAATGTAGTCTACTGATACAGTATGGTGGAGGGAGAGAATGTAGTCTACTGATACAGTATGGTGGAGGGAGAGAATGTAGTCTACTGATACAGTATGGTGGAGGGAGAGAATGTAGTCTACTGATACAGTATGGTGGAGGGAGAGAATGTAGTCTACTGATACAGAATGGTGGAGGGAGAGAATGTAGTCTACTGATACAGTATGGTGGAGGGAGAGAATGTAGTCTACTGATACAGAATGGTGGAGGGAGAGAATGTAGTCTACTGATACAGTATGGTGGAGGGAGAGAATGTAGTCTACTGATACAGAATGGTGGAGGGAGAGAATGTAGTCTACTGATACAGTATGGTGGAGGGAGAGAATGTAGTCTACTGATACAGTATGGTGGAGGGAGAGAATGTAGTCTACTGATACAGAATGGTGGAGGGAGAGAATGTAGTCTACTGATACAGTATGGTGGGGGGAGAGAATGTAGTCTACTGATACAGTATGGTGGAGGGAGAGAATGTAGTCTACTGATACAGTATGGTGGAGGGAGAGAATGTAGTCTACTGATACAGTATGGTGGAGGGAGAGAATGTAGTCTACTGATACAGTATGGTGGAGGGAGAGAATGTAGTCTACTGATACAGAATGGTGGAGGGAGAGAATGTAGTCTACTGATACAGAATGGTGGAGGGAGAGAATGTAGTCTACTGATACAGTACGGTGGAGGGAGAGAATGTAGTCTACTGATACACTGTAACAGTATGGTGGAGGGAGGGCAGTGAGGGAGGAGAATGCCTGAGGGGGTTTGAGTTAGTACCAATTATGGGTGAATAATATCTGGACATGCGGTTCTGACAGAATAACGGGTAACTCATTTGGACCGTCAATGGGAGAGGGCAGGTCTGAGGATGATAGTTGGAAGTGGGAGGATGAAAGATAAGCAGGAAATAAAGGAATAGTTTATCTCCTTTGTGTCTGTGAGAGTGCCACACCTCAACTGTAGGCTACATCCCCTCCAAGCCGCTACGTAACACACATTATAAACTGGGTGGTTCGGGTCCTGAATGCTGATTGGCTGACAGCCGTGGTATATCACACGTGTAGGACAAAATATGTATTTTTTCTGGTCTAATTACGTTGGTAACCAGTTTATAGTGTCCAGGCACTCCGTGTTGCGTCGTGCTTAAGAACAGCCTTTAGTGGTGGTATATTGGCCATAAACTCCCCCACCCCTCCGGGCCTTATTGCTTTAACATCATACAGGCTATATTTGACTCTTTTACCACATGTATTCTGTATTCTGTGACTGGAGAACTTGAGCTCTTGCTATTTTGTATTTTTTTGTGGACATTTCATAGGCAGCACATATTTGTTCTAAACAGTCGAGCCCTTCCAATGAATACATAAACACTGCACATAGGATACACACTGCACATAGGATACACACTGCCTGATCCACACGTCACACCTACTCCCTGCCGCTGTAAGTCAGACTGCCCTAAAGGAAAGGAGACTGTACCCCTGGGACCCATCAGCCCTCCTCCCTCATCCTCCCTCCCCCAACCACCACACACTAGCAGTCGTGTTGCAGACCAGACAAGCAACAACACGCCAGCATCACCGTGGTGTGTGTGTGCACTCACCGTCACGTGTCCACTCATTTGTTTACCCATCCATCCATGTTTACTCATTTTCTTCAATCCATTTGACAAAATCACCAATCACGGCTGACTGTCCTCCCCCTGATAGATGATGTGGCAGATCCCTCCCGTCCCCGTCTCCCCGAATGTCTTGCCTATACCTGGTCACCATGGGGATTTTGTTTACATTTTCAAGTGTACGTTTTAAATAGTACGTTTTAAATAGAGTAGTGTTGGTATGTTTCTGAAATGACAATGCTAAATGAAGTGGATGTGTTTTTATAGTTGTCGTACAGTGCTTTGATACAGTGGATCGAACAGTGTCCTAGACCCGTTCTCGTGACCACCTTAAACAAAGGACCTCTGGGTGCGCACACGTACAGACAAGTGTATGTGTGTGTCCCCCACACACACAGTAATGTGTGTCGCTATCTGCTGTGCCCAGCCGTCCCCACAGGTAACATGCCAGTATGTAAACGTGCAGTAATAGACATTCTGATGGGTGGAGGACCATGTGAACAGTAACAGACATTCTGATGGGTAGAGGACCAGGTGAACAGTAACAGACATTCTGATGGGTAGAGGACCAGGTGAACAGTAACAGACATTCTGATGGGTAGAGGACCAGGTGAACAGTAACAGACATTCTGATGGGTAGAGGACCAGGTGAACAGTAATAGACATTCTGATGGGTCGAGGACCATGTGAACAGTAAGACGTTCTGATGGGTAGAGGACCATGTGAACAGTAATAGACATTCTGATGGGTAGAGGACCAGGTGAACAGTAACAGACATTCTGATGGGTAGAGGACCAGGTGAACAGTAACAGACATTCTGATGGGTAGAGGACCAGGTGAACAGTAACAGACATTCTGATGGGTAGAGGACCAGGTGAACAGTAACAGACATTCTGATGGGTAGATCTGAACTTGGGTTGGCCATTGCCTGTCTGTTTTTCTAACCTCCACAATGGCACAGAATCCTCACAACTCTCTTTTGGATATTAAATGGTAACCACTAGGGTTGAAATATTCAGAGGTGGAAAATTTCCGTGTGAATATATGGGAATTAATTTTAATACCATTTGAAATGTAGATATTTTTTGACATTGGATATATTTATCATATGGAGACAGAAACATTTTACCTTCTCGTAAGTAGACATAATTGCAAATTATTCAATCTTTCCAATATAAATAAAAAAAACTTAAGAATTTAAATAAAATTAGTTGACTTAACATGGGATGATTTCACTGAACAACAAAAGAAAGGGAATATTGAATGATCCCCCAATGATCCATCGCATCTCCTAAAATGTTTTCAACATACATCTGTAAAATGTAAGTCTAGAAACTAAAGCTTTGGTTGACTTCCTCTCAGGCTTCCATGTCTTCTCCCTGGACCTCCTCAATGTCCACCTCTTGAACATCAGACTCTGAGGCCTCATCTTCACTGTCACTTTCCAACCTTGTTGAGGATGACTTGTTGTCAGGTTCAAAAATCCTCAAATTTGCCCGGATGGCCACCAATTTTTCAACCCTTGCATTGGTCAGCCTGTTGCATGCTTTGGTGCGTGTGTTACCAAAAAAAGACCAGTTGCGCTCCAAGGCGGCTGATGTTGGTGGGATTTGGAGGATGAGGGGAAAGAGCCGCAGATCCACGAAGTCCCTTCCACCAGGTGGCTGATGAGATATGTTGACATGACTTCCATATTGCGTCTCCATCCCAAAGCCCTTGCTTGGAAGTGTACTTTGCCAGACTGCCAAGAACCTTGCCCTCATCCAGGCCAAGGTGGCGAGACACGGTAGTGATGACACCATAGGCCTTGTTGATCTCTGCACCAGACAGGGTGCTCTTGCCAGCATACTTGGGGTCCAAAGTGTACACTGCAGGCTTCAGGCAGAAGTCTTCACGCTTTCTGATATATTTCAGAACTGCAGTTACCTCTGCTTGGAGCAACAGTGACGTGGGCAGGGCATTACGGATTTCTTCTCTTACATCTGCAAGCAGTCTAAACATCAGACCGGATTGCATTGTCTCCCTCGATCTGTGCAATGGCTACTGCTATAGGTTTCAGGCTGCTTACCACTCTCTCCCAAAATACATCATCCAGGAGGATCCTCTTGATGAGGCTGTCCATATCTGCAGACTGTGATATGGCCATTTCTTGGAGAGACTCCTTCCGCTCCAGAAGACTGTCAAACATGATGACAACACCACCCCAACAGGCGTTGCTGGGCAGCTTCAATGTGGTGCTCTTATTCTTCTCACTTTGCTTGATGAGGTGGATTGCTGCTATAACTTGATGATGCTGCTATAACTTGATGATCCTTCACATACCAAACCATTTCCCTGGCTCTCTAGTAGAGTGTATCTATTGTTTTCAGTGCCATGATGTCCTTGATGAGCAGATTCCACGCATGAGCAGCACAGCCAATGGGTGTGATGTGAGGGTAGTACTCCTCCACTTTAGACCAAGCAGCCTTCATGTTGGCAGTATTGTCTGTCACTAGTGCAAATACTTTCTGAGGTCCAAGGTCATTGATGACTGCCTCCAGCTCATCTAGAATGTAGAGACCGGTGTGTCTGTTGTCCCTTGTGTCTGTGCTCTTGTAGAATACTGGTTGAGGGGTGGAGATGATGTAGATAATTATTCCTTGCCCACGAACATTCGATCACTCATCAGAGATGATTGCAATACAGTCTGCTTTCTCTATGATTTGCTTGACCTTCACGTTAACGTTGAACTCTGCATCCAGCAAATTAGTAGATAAAGCATGTCTGGTTGGAGGGGTGTATGCTGGGCGAAGAACATTCAGAATTCTCTTCCAATACACATTGCCTGTGAGCATCAGAAGTGAACCAGTTGCATACACAGCTCGAGCAAGACATTCATCAGTATCTCTGACTACGTTCCTCCATTGAGTCAAAAAAAACTTCTGATTCCAGGAGGACCATGAGCTGTTGCCATCGATAAGGTGTCGGATTCATCATTTTCACCTCAAATAGAAGTAGAGGGACTTTTGTCAGAGGTTGCTTGTTGTGAGCACTGAGGGAACTTTATGCACTTGGTCAGATGATTCAGCATCTTTGTTGCATTCTTCACATATGATTTGGCACATTATTTGCAAATGTACACAGCTTTTCCTTCTACATTAGCTGCAGTGAAATGTCTCCACACATCAGATAGTGTCCCTGGCAATTTCCTGTAACGATTAGAAAAAAATGAGTAATAAAAAATACAATTCCATGTACAGATAAATAGTTAAAGCAGTTAGATTAAATAACTCCTATGTAAGATTTTTTTTTTTACATGAAACATATATGGAAACAGGTGAATTAACACTCAGTTAGCAGGCTCAAGCAAGCTAAAACCCACATGGTAGCAAAAACGAATTAACAAAAATTGTTAACAAGTTAGAAATGATTTAAACACACTTTGCTGTAGGATACTATTTTCTAGTTAACAAAAAATGATGTATATTATATAAAATATATTCACCCAACCCAGTATTGTGATCAACCCCGTTCTGCTAGCGGACCCCCTCCCCCCCTCCCCCACCACCAAGCCACAGAAAAACACAGCCATTTTTTCCAGCCGAAGAGAGGAGTCACAAAAAGCAGAAATGGAGAAAATGAATCACTAACCTTTGATCTTCATCAGATGACACTCATAGGACTTCATGTTACACAATACATGTATGTTTTGTTTGATAAAGTTCATATTTATATTTTAAAAATCTGAGTTTACATTGGCCCGTTACGTTCAGTAGTTCTAAAACATGCAGAGATATTGCAGAGAGCCACATCAATTTACAGAAATACTCATAATAAACATTGATAAAGATATGACTATTATACATGGAACTTTAGATAAACTTCTCCTTAATGCAACCGCTGTGTCAGATTTTTTTTAAACTTACGGAGAAAGCAAACCATGCAATAATCTGAGTACAGCCTTTAGACAACAAAGCAGCCAAAAAGACGTACCTGCCAGAAATAGCATTTTAAATATTCACTTACCTTTGATCTTCATTGGAATGCACTCCCAGGAATCCCAGTTCCACTATAATTGTTTGATTTGTTCGATAATGTCCATCAGTTATGTCCAAATATCATCTTTTGTTAGGTCGTTTGGTACACAAATCCAAAAGCGCGTTCAGGTCGCGTCGAACGAAAAGTTCAAAAAGTTCTGTTACAGCCCGTAGAAACATGCCAAACTAAGTATAGAATCAATCTTTAGGATGTTTTTAACATAACTTCATTAATGTTCCAACCGGACATTTCCTTTGTCTGTACAAATTAAGTGGAACGTAGCTACCTTTCACTTGAGCGCGCCAGACCGAGGCTGTGACACTCTGCCAGACCGCTCACTCAGAGCCCTTTTGAGCCCCTCCTTTAGAATAGAATCCTCAAAACAGGTTCTAAATACTGTTGACATCTAGTGGACGCCTTGGGAAGTAAAACATAACTAATATCACCCTGTATCTTCAATGGGGGCTGAGTTGAAAAACTACAAACCTCAGATTTCCCACTTCCTGGTTGGATTTTTTTCTCAGGTTTTTGCCTGCCATATGCGTTCTGTTATACTCAGAAATCATTCAAACAGTTTTAGAAACGTCAGTGTTTTCTATCCAAATTTACAAATTATATGCATATTCTAGCTTTTACGGCTGAGTAGCAGGCAGCTTAATTTATAATCAATCCTCAGGTTGTTTTTACAATAAATAATCAATAATATTTCAACCGGACCATAGCTTTTTCAATAGGAGAGAGAGAAAATGTCTGCTCCAAGCTGTTGGCGCATGCCAACAAAACTCTGCTGGCACCCAGCCCATCCACTGACACGATGTGATCGTTCTCGCTCATTTTTCAGAATAAAAGGCTGAAACGATGTCTAAAGACTGTTCACACCATGTGGAAGCCATAGGGAAAGGAATCTTGTTGATATCTCTTTAACTGGAGGGAAGGCATGCAATGGAACAGGGAGGTTTCAAAATAAGAAACACTTCCTAGTTGGATTTTCCTCAGGTTTTTGCCTGCAATATCAGTTCTGTTGTACTCAATATTTTAACAGTTTTGGAAACTTAAGAGTGTTTCCTATCCTAATCCTACAATTATATGCATATTCTACTTCTGGGCCTGAGAAATAGGCAGTTTCATTTGGGTACGTTTTTCATCCAAACATCAAAATACTGCCCCCTACACTCAACAGGTTAAGGACAAAGTGAAGGTATTGGAGTGGCCATCACAAAGTTCTGACCTCAATCCTGTAGAAAATTTGTGGGCAGAACTGAAAAGGCGTGTGCGAGCAAGGAGGAGGCCGACAAACCTGACTCAGTTACACCAGCTCTGTCAGGAGGAATGAGCCAAAATTCACCCAAGTTATTGTGGGAAGCTTGTGGAAGGCTACCTGAAACGGTTGACCCAACTTAAACAATTTCAAGGCAATGCTACCAAATACTAATTGAGTGTATGTGAACCTCTGACCCACTGGGAATGTGATGAAATAAATAAAAGCTGAAATCAATCTCTCTACTATTATTCTGACATTCAGATACTTAAAATAAAGTGGTGATCCTTACTTGGATTAAATGTCAGGAATTGTGAAAAGCTGAGTTTTTAAATGTAGTTGGCTAAGGTGTATGTAAACTTCCGACTTTAACTGTACCTTTGACTATTGGATGTTCTTATACACACTTTAGTATTGCCAGCTTCATCTCGAGAGTTGATAGGCTTGATGTCATAAACAGCGCTGTGCTTCAAGCATTGCTAAGAGCTGCTTGCAAACGCAGTAAAGTGCAGTTTTTTTCGAGTGCTTACGAGCCTGCTGCTGCCTACCGCTCAGACTACTCGATCAAATATCAAATCGTATACTTAATTATAATATAATAAACACACAGAAATACAATTCTTCGGTCATTAATATGTTCAAATCCGGAAACTATAATTTCGAAAACAAAACGTTTATTCTTTCTGTGAAATACAGAACCATTACGTATTTTATCGAGCGGGTGGCAACCCGAAGTCTAAATATTGCTGTTACATTGCACAACCTTCAATGTTATGTCATAATTATATCAAATTCTGGAAAATTAATTACGGTCTTTACACAGTTGGCAACCAGCCAGGCGGCCCAAATTGCTGCATATACCCTGACTCTGCTTGCACTGAACGCAAGAGAAGTGACACAATTTCCCTATTTAATATTGCCGGCTAACATTAATTTCTTAACTACATATGCAGGTTTAAAAAATATATACTTGTATTGATTTTAAGAAAGGCATTGATGTTTATGGTTAGGTACATTTGTGTAACGATTGTGCTTTTCCGCAAATGCGCTTTTGTTAAATCACCACCTGTTTGGCCAAGTTGAAGTAGGCCATGATTTGATGATAAAATAACAGGCACAGCATTGATTATATGCAACGGAAAACAAGCTAGTTAACCTAGTAATATCATCAACCATGTGAGGTTTGATATTTTTTTTACTAAGATATGTTTAATGCTAGCTAGCAACTTACCTTGACTCCTTGCAGCCACGAGGTCCTTTTGACGCTGCACTCGCGTAACAGGTGGTCAGCCTGCCACGTAGTCTCCTCGTGCATTGCAATGTAATCGGCCATAATCGACGTCCAAGAAGGCTGATGATCGATTTGTTATGAGAACTTCAAATCGTCCCTATTTAATCGGTCAACCTCTAGTGTGTATGCACTGAGAAGAGTAGCATAATGCATCTTGGCTAGGGGGATACGGAGAGACATGAGTCTTTCACTTTTTGGTGAGGCTGGGTAAAAGGCTGTTCTTAATTGCCAGTCCCACACTGTGCTGATGTTGTCCACCCGGAGGGTAACCTTTTCCAGAAGAAGGTGTAACCTTCTCCTCCCTCTTTCAGGGACCCTTCATCCAGGAACCTGGTTTCACTCAGGGCAGAACTGTCAATGTTGTAGAGCCTTAGTTTTGCAGCAATCAAAGCTGTTCTCCGTTGGGGGTCGCTATTATCGTCATTGTCCAAAATAATTATGTTGTTCCATGTTGCCAGGGAATTATTTTCTGAAGGCATTTTTTGACCGCTGAGTGGAACTCCCGATAGGTTCGGTAGTCTATCCAGGATGGAGTGAGTGGGCAATTGTTAGGCCACCTTTTCCTTGGCGCCTCCCCAGCTGGGGTGAGCAGTGTGGATCCTAAATTGGGCTGCTCAGTCACACAGTGGTCTGCTGAGAGCAGCTGCCACTCAAGTCCCAACTACTGGCGGCCATAATAGTCCTTTGTCGCTGGCGTGCACAGGTCTGATGAAGGGCTCCCGGTGCATTCACTCCTGGCCCCGTCACCAGATGCCGCCAGACTTTTAGTCCGGTTTCTGGTTGATGGCTTCACCGAGGTCAGAAGTGGGTAGTGGATACCAACATCACTACTTCACTGTCAGAAGGAGAAACCCAGCACGACCAGTATCTTCCACAGGAGGCTGCCGGGTCCAGTCTGTTGGCGTCCGCCCACCGCTCGCCGCCAGCATTGCTTTTGTCTCAGGCTCACATAGCCTTTGTCATACCAGACTAACCCACAAGGCAGTGGGACAGTGGTTGATGGCTGCCAGGACATGTCCACACAGAAGTGGGCCGTACAGACGCATCTCTGGGGCCCACTGCTGCTCTGAGATCCCCTGCCTGTACAGACACATCTCTGGGGCCCACTGCTGCTCTGAGATCCCCTGCCTGTACAGACACATCTCTGGGGCCCACTGCTGCTCTGAGATCCCCTGCCTGTACAGACACATCTCTGGGGCCCACTGCTGCTCTGAGATCCCCTGTCTGTACAGACACATCTCTGGGGCCCACTGCTGCTCTGAGATCCCCTGTCTGTACAGACACATCTCTGGGGCCCACTGCTGCTCTGAGATCCCCTGCCTGTACAGACACATCTCTGGGGCCCACTGCTGCTCTGAGATCCCCTGCCTGTACAGACACATCTCTGGGGCCCACTGCTGCTCTGAGATCCCCTGCCGGTTAGCCTGGAATTTCAAGACAACCAGTTAACGTGTACCGCCGTGAGTGGAGACGTATGCACGAAGCTGCTCCCCAATTCATAACAGGGCTAGCCGGCGGCAGCGAGCTGTAAGCGAGAGTTAGCAAGCACATGGTAAGCGGGCATGCAACTTACCTCTACCTTGGCACTATTGCACGAGACCTGTCACATGCACCCCTGCGGTTGCTTACCCACACGTGCACACGGACACTTTCAAGTTGGTTTTGTCTTTTGCAATGAAGCGTTTCCTTATAAAATGTGTTCAGTCTTGCACACACTGCATTGTCTGTGTGGGGGTTGTTTGTGGTTGATGGTGTGTCAGTGACTGAGTGAAAATGTCATTAAACAGATGGTGTGATTTTGTCTCCCTCAGCCTTGTCACAAAACCGTCAGTCTGGGACAGTAGGTTTGATGCTGAGGAGAGGGAGAGAGATTGGGCCATTCCATTGCTCCAGGGTTGTGGGGGGGGGGGGCTCAACTCACCTTCAAGGAAGGTTGGGACGTTCCACTCCTCCAGGGTTGCAGGGGGATCCAGCCACCATAACGTGTACACTACAGAGAGATTGGGCCATTCCATTGCTCCAGGGAGTGGGGGGGGGGGCTCAACTCACCTTCAAGGAAGGTTGGGACGTTCCACTCCTCCAGGGTTGCAGGGGATCCAGCCACCATAGCGTGTACACTACAGACTGGATGAGATTGGAGTATGTAGCTGGGAGAAAGAAAAACACTGTCTATGCACATCTGTGTGTGTACATGTGTAATGGGGTCTTGCCCAATGGAGCAGTCCATTTAGTGGCAACTCCCCCTATCTCTGCTCTATTTATAGCCTTTATCATCCAGTGATGTGGAAGAGGGACCTGCAGCACCACTGGCTCACTTGGTGCACCAACACAGCTCGCCATCCAACTGAGCAGCACCACACTAAGCAATGAGCTGTTGCTGTGCTCTAAATATGGCAATATGTGATTGTGATTCTGTACAGAGCAGCCTGACATCCAGCTGTGCTGATGTAGATCAGTGTTCAGCAGCAGGGAGGGAGGAGGGGCCTGGTGTTCAGCAGGGAGGGAGGAGGGGCCTGGTGTTCAGCAGGGAGGGAGGAGGGGCCTGGTGTTCAGCAGGGAGGGAGGAGGGGCCTGGTGTTCAGCAGGGAGGGAGGAGGGGCCTGGTGTTCAGCAGGGAGGGAGGAGGGGCCTGGTGTTCAGCAGGGAGGGAGGAGGGGCCTGGTGTTCAGCAGGGAGGGAGGAGGGGCCTGGTGTTCAGCAGGGAGGGAGGAGGGGCCTGGTGTTCAGCAGGGAGGGAGGAGGGGCCTGGTGTTCAGCAGCGGGGGGAGGGGGGCCTGGTGTTCAGCAGCGGGGAGGGAGGGGCCTGGTGTTCAGCAGCGGGGAGGGGG
The DNA here is from genome assembly GCF_034236695.1 of Oncorhynchus nerka. Classification (NCBI taxonomy): domain Eukaryota; kingdom Metazoa; phylum Chordata; class Actinopteri; order Salmoniformes; family Salmonidae; genus Oncorhynchus; species Oncorhynchus nerka. The sequence goes on along the minus strand of NC_088415.1, from coordinate 10,657,739 downwards.
AGGGGGGCCTGGTGTTCAGCAGCGGGGAGGGAGGAGGGGCCTGGTGTTCAGCAGGGGGAGGGGCTTGGTGTTCAGCAGCGAGGAGGGGCTTGGTGTTCAGCAGCGGGGAGGGAGGAGGGGCCTGGTGTTCAGCAGCGGGGAGGGAGGAGGGGCCTGGTGTTCAGCAGGGGGGAGGGGCTTGGTGTTCAGCAGCGAGGAGGGGCTTGGTGTTCAGCAGCGGGGAGGGAGGAGGGGCCTGGTGTTCAGCAGTTTCACTAACAGGCCTACAGCAGTGTAGCTACAGTTGGGCCCTGAAGACATGTATGCCTAGCCTACAACCAGGGCTGTTTGAGAGAGGGCCAGAATGACTCCGCTAGCGACACCATGAATGTCGCTCTGTGGTCTGTTAGTTGGTAGAGGTACTAGAGTAGTGTTCTCTGTGTGTGTGTTGGTAGAATAACTAGAGTAGTGTTCTCTGTGTGTGTTGGTAGAATAACTATAATAGTATTGTGTGTGTGTTGGTAGAAGAACTAGAATAGTGGTGTGTGTGTGTGTTGGTAGAAGAACTAGAATAGTGGTGTGTGTGTGTGTGTGTGTGTGTTGGTAGAAGAACTAGAATAGTGGTGTGTGTGTGTGTGTGTGTGTTGGTAAAAGAACTAGAATAGTGGTGTGTGTGTGTGTGTGTTGGTAGAAGAACTAGAATAGTGGTGTGTGTGTGTTGGTAGAAGAACTAGAATAGTGGTGTGTGTGTGTTGGTAGAAGAACTAGAATAGTGGTGTGTGCGTGTGTGTTGGTAGAAGAACTAGAATAGTGGTGTGTGTGTGTTGGTAGAAGAACTAGAATAGTGGTCTGTGCGTGTTGGTAGAGGAACTAGAATAGTGGTCTGTGCGTGTTGGTAGAGGAACTAGAATAGTGGTCTGTGCGTGTTGGTAGAGGAACTAGAATAGTGGTGTGTGCGTGTTGGTAGAAGAACTAGAATAGTGGTGTGTGTGTGTTGGTAGAAGAACTAGAATAGTGGTGTGTGCGTGTTGGTAGAGGAACTAGAATAGTGGTCTGTGTGTGTTGGTCGAGGAACTAGAGTAGTGTTCTCTGTGTGTTGGTGTACTCTCAGTGGAAACATTGTGGTTGCTGCTCTCTGCTCCAGTTCTGAGCTGTCTTAGTGTGGGAAATCAGGTCAGGATTCCATTCCCCATTTTCTCTCTCTCTCTCTCCCTCTCTGCCACTCTGAATCTGTCCCTCGGCCTCCCTCTGTCCCTCGGCCTCCCTCTGTCCCTCGGCCTCCTCTGTCCCTCGGCCTCCCTCTGTCCCTCGGCCTCCCTCTGTCCCTCGGCCTCTCTCTGTCCCTCGGCCTCCCTCTGTCCCTCGGCCTCCCTCTGTCCCTCGGCCTCCCTCTGTCCCTCGGCCTCCCTCTGTCCCTCGGCCTCCCTCTGTCCCTCGGCCTCCCTCTGTCCCTCGGCCTCCCTCTGTCCCTCGGCCTCCCTCTGTCCCTCGGCCTCCCTCTGTCCCTCGGCCTCCCTCTGTCCCTCGGCCTCCCTCTGTCCCTCGGCCTCCCTCTGTCCCTCGGCCTCCCTCTGTCCCTCGGCCTCCCTCTGCCTCCCTCTGTCCCTCGGCCTCTCTCTGTCCCTCGGCCTCTCTCTGTCCCTCGGCCTCTGTCTCTGTCTCTCTCTGTCCCTCGGCCTCTGTCTCTGTCTCTCTCTGTCCCTCGGCCTCTCTGTCCCTCGGCCTCTCTGTCCCTCGGCCTCTCTGTCCCTCGGCCTCTCTCTGTCCCTCGGCCTCTCTCTGTCCCTCGGCCTCTCTCTGTCCCTCGGCCTCTCTCTGTCCCTCGGCCTCTCTCTGTCCCTCGGCCTCTGTCTCTGTCCCTCGGCCTCTCTCTCTGTCCCTCGGCCTCTCTCTCTGTCCCTCGGCCTCTCTCTGTCCCTCGGCCTCTCTCTGTCCCTCGGCCTCTCTCTGTCCCTCGGCCTCTCTCTGTCCCTCGGCCTCTCTCTGTCCCTCGGCCTCTCTCTGTCCCTCGGCCTCTCTCTGTCCCTCGGCCTCTCTCTGTCCCTCGGCCTCTCTCTGTCCCTCGGCCTCTCTCTGTCTCTCTGTCTCTCTCTGTCCCTCTCTGTCTCTCTCTGTCCCTCGGCCTCTCTCTCTGTCTCTGTCTCTCTCTGTCCCTCGGCCTCTCTCTGTCCCTCGGCGTCTCTCTCTGTCCCTCGGCCTCTCTCTGTCCCTCGGCCTCTGTCTCTGTCTCTCTCTGTCTCTCTCTGTCCCTCGGCCTCTCTCTCTGTCTCTGTCTCTCTCTGTCCCTCGGCCTCTCTCTGTCCCTCGGCCTCTCTCTGTCCCTCGGCCTCTCTCTGTCCCTCGGCCTCTCTCTGTCCCTCGGCCTCCCTCTGTCCCTCGGCCTCTCTCTGTCCCTCGGCCTCTCTCTGTCCCTCGGCCTCTCTCTGTCCCTCGGCCTCTCTCTGTCCCTCGGCCTCTCTCTGTCCCTCGGCCTCTCTCTGTCCCTCGGCCTCTCTCTGTCCCTCGGCCTCTCTCTGTCCCTCGGCCTCTCTCTGTCCCTCGGCCTCTCTCTGTCCCTTGGCCTCTCTCTGTCCCTCGGCCTCTCTCTGTCCCTCGGCCTCTCTCTGTCTCTCTCTGTCTCTCTCTGTCCCTTGGCCTCTCTCTGTCCCTCGGCCTCTCTCTGTCCCTCGGCCTCTCTCTGTCTCTCTCTGTCTCTCTCTGTCTCTGTGTGCATGTATAGAAACTGATATCAAATTATGAGACCTCTCTATGAGATTAGTGTGGTAGCTGTGATCTATTAAACTGACATGGGGTGAGGGGCTACGGTGCCCAGCAAATATTCCAGAATCTGAAAGCGCTGTAATGAATATGATTAAGCCGACTTGTGATTATCATGATCATTGTTGTTCTTGTTCGAATTGGCGGCAATGTAATAAGAGCCATCTTTGGGGCTCCCGATTGGCGCGGCGTGGCTAAGGAACTGCATCTCCGTGCTAGAGGCATCAATACAGACCCTGGTTTGATTCCAGGCTGTATCACAACTGGACATGAATGGGAGTCCCATAGGGCGGCGCACAATTGGCCCAGCGTCATTAGGGTTTTGCCGGGGTAGGCCATAATTGTAAATATGAATTTGATCTTAACTGACTTGCCTAGTTAAATAAAAATAAGTAAATGCTGTAGCCATATTTTAATGTTGTCTTTCCTCTCCTAGTCTCCTTGTCTCCTATCCCATTACACCCCTCACTCTCATGAATCTCTTCCTCTGTCACTTCCTATCATTTTCTATTCTCCTCTTTCTTTCAGACAGATGGTAAGTCTTTGCCCCTTTGTGAGGGGGTTGGAGTCGGTGAGTGTTTTGAGGGTTCAACTTTGTGGGGTTGTTGCTGGTGACACATCAGATCTGAAGAAGCAAAATATACACGTTTCTCTGTGTGTGGTGGCTGTGGCCCCTTTTCCCCTAGACTCTGTGAGGAGTGCGGTGGTGACAGAATGTGAGCTGCCCTGCTAGGGAACCCAAACTGAGATTGAGAACAGATCGGCGTCGGAGCCTGAATGTCCGACTCATTAATCTCTTTAATGAATGGATTCGTCTCCGGATGGCTCAGCAGAGACATGGCCCACTAGAGGAAGAGGTCAGACACTCTCCTTAATGTGTAGACTAGAACCTACAATAACAGCCAGCTGGGAGGTCACCATCAAGTTCCTCTATCCCTATTGTCCTTTTTACCAGACCACCTCCTAGCTAGAGAGGCAGGTAGTCTAGTGGTTAAGAGTGTTGGGTCTGACAGTGGTAAGGGCAGCAGGTAGTCTAGTGGTTAAGAGTGTTGGGTCTGATGACAGTGGTAAGGGCAGCAGGTAGTCTAGTGGTTAAGAGTGTTGGGTCTGACAGTGGTAAGGGCAGCAGGTAGTCTAGTGGTTAAGAGTGTTGGGTCTGATGACAGTGGTAAGGGCAGCAGGTAGTCTAGTGGTTAAGAGTGTTGGGTCTGATGACAGTGGTAAGGGCAGCAGGTAGTCTAGTGGTTAAGAGTGTTGGGTCTGATGACAGTGATAAGGGCAGCAGGTAGTCTAGTGGTTAAGAGTGTTGGGTCTGACAGTGGTAAGGGCAGCAGGTAGTCTAGTGGTTAAGAGTGTTGGGTCTGATGACAGTGGTAAGGGCAGTAGGTAGTCTAGTGGTTAAGAGTGTTGGGTCTGACAGTGGTAAGGGCAGCCGGTAGTCTAGTGGTTAAGAGTGTTGGGTCTGATGACAGTGGTAAGGGCAGCAGGTTGTCTAGCGGTTGGGCCAGTAACCGAAAGGTTGCTGGTTTGAATCCCCGAGCCGACTAGGTCGGCCTGCGTGGGCTCCCCTAGCCCTCGGCCTGCGTGGGCTCCCCTAGCCCTCGGCCTGCGTGGGCTCCCCTAGCCCTCGGCCTGCGTGGGCTCCCCTAGCCCTCGGCCTGCTCCCCTAGCCCTCGGCCTGCTCCCCTAGCCCTCGGCCTGCTCCCCTAGCCCTCGGCCTGCGTGGGCTGCTCCCCTAGCACTCGGCCTGCTCCCCTAGCCCTCGGCCTGCGAGGGCTGCTCCCCTAGCCCTCGGCCTGCGTGGGCTCGACTAGCCCTCGGCCTTGCTTGAGTGTTTAAAGGGGAGTGAATTGCAGAGTTGCTTAGTGTGGGTTGTTGTTTCTAATCAATCACCAGTCTTTATGACTACATAGTACTCTAGCTATTTGAGCAGGAGAAGTTAAAGGCAGAACAGAGCCTTGCTCCAGGGCTTTGCCAGGTGTATTAACCCCTCTCCATGCTGCAGTGTCCAGGTGCCCGATGGTTTGGCCCAAAGCCCGACTTTCACACTCTGGAGGATGACTGTCTGCCAGTTGTCATATGACCTTATTTTTTATTTATTTATTGAACCTTTTATTTAACTTGGCAAGTCCGTTAAGAACAAATTCTTATTTACAATGACTGCCTACACCTGCCAAACCTGGACGACGCTGGGCCAATTGTGCGCCGCCCTATGGGATGATCTGCTGACAGGCATGAGGAGTTGTTTTCTGAGGGTGGGACTGGGAGCACTGTCTTAGCTGTCAACTTTAGCCTAGTTCTGCCCTGCCTGTGTGCATCACGATGGCAGATAAGAGGTCAGACTGTGGTCAGTGTGAGTAATACTCAACATGTTTGACCAGCGGTGTAGATTAAAAGATGTCCCTTTGAGGTCACTCGGAAATGTAATCTAACCGCAACAGTTTTGTTTATTTGAGTTTACTCAACAAACAAGACGTACTGATTTGGAATTGCACTTTTGCCCTTAGAAGCACAACACATCCAGTGTTTTCATTATGACTCAGCAAAGGTCAGACTTCAACATCAGAGAGGCATGCCTGAGACATGAGGTGGCAACTTATTACTCAAATACTGGATGATACAATCTAGAGGTCCTGCGTCATCACTGAAGAATGCAGCATTTGACAGGAAATCCGTCCAGTGTGACCAAAGGGTTTTGCAACCCTCTATTGTCTTTCGTTGGGCTGGTTTAAAGCAGAATCTGGCCTTTTTTTGTTAGTTTCATGCACAGGCTTCTGTGTTCTCAGGGCTATGCCAGCATTCTGTAATTCACCCAACTAGGCTAGTTGAACATTCTGGATTCCTTTCTGCATTTGAATGGAACACTCCCCGTGTACCATTGTTTCAACTCTGTTTGGTAACTGTGTTCCCTCTGCATATTTTGTCCTTTCAGGTTGCCAAACTGAGCTTAGGCCTCTATTGAAATAGACCTGCCCAGATCAGCTGATGCTGAATTATTTGAAAGGCTCTGGTTAATTCAGATTCTCTCTCTGGGGACCTACGGGCTCTAAATTATGAAGAGGAACACTTTAGTCTAAAACTCAAAACTATCTTAAATATTGCTTACATTCTCTAAAATAGCACCTTTTCATTGATTTAAAAAAAAGAGAAGTATTCTGAGTAATCTTGTGGTCAGTGTTTCACCAAGGAGATGTTGTTACAGGTCATGATGGTGGTGAAACCCAGCGGGGTTACCTGTTAGAGTTAACTCAGGGGCCGGTGGTGTTGTGGACCTTTCCTCTCAGCCACGTAGCTCTGTGTAATCTATCAGACACAAACACACTGATCAGCTGCTCTCTGGTAACCTTGGCAACCTTATAATGAAATGTTGTTTTTTCCCCCTTTGCCCCACAGACTTCTCCATCCCTGCTCTCTCCTTCTCTCTTCAGCTATCGATTATTTAGTTTTTAAACACAAAGAAAAACCCAGAGGCTGGAAAACATCTTAGAATGGCTGCTGCTTACCACCTGACATCTCTGGGGAACAAGTGGAAAACACTGGAGTAGGTTTAGGGCTAGGTAGCTCACAGGGGACTGAGACAGAACCACTCAGACCTGGAGAATGACAAACATTACAATGTGCCTGTGTGATTTACTACCAGTCTAACTAACACGTGGGGTTTGCTACCAGTCATTTAACACGTGGGGTTTACTACCAGTCATTTAACACGGAGGCCCCAGTTCACTAGAAAGGTGTGGTTCTACAGTGTGTGGACTGTGTCGGGGTGTGTGGTATGGTCATGCCTGGGCAGGTAGAATACACATGAGACCTCCGGAGATCAATAAGCACTGATGACTACAGGGTTGAGCGTTATGCTGCTGCCTGCCATGATTACAGACCACAGGAAGCAGTGTAGAGCTGACGCAGACCTGGGCAGAGACATTGAAGATGAACCTAGATGATATGGTAGAAAGATGAGCAAGTGTGTTAAAAATCAAATGTATTCTTGTATTTGATTAATATTCTTTCAGGGAGGCTATTCAGGAGAGGGAAAGTGAAGTGAAGTCTTATCCTATTTTTATTAAGGCTTTTGGTTTCACCTGTCAACTCACTCTGTATTCTGATATGCTTTCACACATCATGTCATCGCAAACCGAGATCTTTATTTTCTACACCCACAGCATTCCTGTCATTCCCCTTCATGCTGTTCTCACGGGGAGCGATACTCTGTGGCTTCACCTCTCAGTGAAAGGGAGATAACTAATCAGTTGTCCAACTGAATTTTTAATTTTACCTTTATTTTACTAGGCAAGTCAGTTAAGAACAAATTCTTATTTTCAATGACGGCCTAGGAACATTCGTTCTGCCTGTTCAGGGGCAGAACGACAGATTTTGTACCTTGTCAGCTCGGGGGTTTGAACTTGCATGTAACGTCGTTCTTCGTTTGTAGAAAGAGAGTCGGACCGAAATGCAGCGTGTAGGTTACTCATGACTTTAATGAAAGAATATAGCGATACATGAAATAACTGAATGAATACAAAACAACAAACGGAACGTGAATTCTAATTACAGCCTATCTGGTGAACACTCCACAGAGACAGGGACAATCACCCACGAAATACAACGCGAACTCAGGCTACCTAAATACGGTTCCCAATCCGAGACAACGAGAAGCACCTGACTCTTAATTGAGAACCGCCTCAGGCAGCCCAGCCTAACAACACCCCTACTCAACCGCAATCCCAATAAAACAAAACCCCAATACGAAATACAACACACAAACCCATGTCACACCCTGGCCTGACCAACTATATAACTAAAACACTATGACCAAGGCGTGACATTGCAACCTTTCGGTTACTAGTCCAATGCTCTAACCACTAGGCTACCCTGCATTCATTAACCCACCATCTCTGCCATAGTCTACGGTGTCCGGCGAGCAGTGGGTTAACTGCCTTGCTCAGCCGTGGGTTAACTGCCTTGCTCAGCCGTGGGTTAACTGCCTTGCTCAGCCGTGGGTTAACTGCCTTGCTCAGCCGTGGGTTAACTGCCTTGCTCAGCCGTGGGTTAACTGCCTTGCTCAGGGGCAGAATGACAGATGTTTACCTTGTCAGCTCAGGGATTCGGTGACCGGCCCAATGCTCTAATCACTATGCTAACTTCAGAGTGCTGCTGACTCCTGCAGCACAGTTAGCCTTACATGTTGACATTACTTAGACTCTGCAGACAGACGACGGACTTCACCTACTGTAGTTTGGTTTGGCTGTGGTGGGTTTGTTTGGACAGTGTTTGCACCAGAATCATTGAGTGATGATTGTGAACACTATGGGTGTAATATACAGTATTCATTGCAGCATGTTTATCTGTAGGTCTACTCTGCAGGGAGGGTCAGGCCTCGGCTAGCTGGCACTGCCAGAGACGGACACTACTGTTGGCCCAGACAGATATAATACTGTAGACCAGGGAGGGTCAGACCTCAGCTGGCTGGCACTGCCAGAGACGGACACTACTGTTGGCCTACAGATAAACACTGCCAGACAGACATAATACTGTAGACCAGGGAGGGTCAGACCTCAGCTGGCTGGCACTGCCAGAGACGGACAGTACTGTTGGCCTACAGATAAACACTGCCAGACAGACATCATACTGTAGACCAGGCAGGGGCGACTCCAGTCCTCGGAGGCCGAAGTGATGTCACACTTTATCCCCATCCTTAGCAAAGCCAGCTAATTTTTAAACTATACTGAACAAAAATATAAATGCAACAATTTCTCTAAAATGAAGTTGGAGGTGGCTTATGGTAGAGAAATTAACATGAAATTCTCTGGCAACAGCTCTGGTGGACATTCCTGCGGTCAGCATGCCAATTACAAGCCTCCTCAACATGACAGCTGTGGCATTGTGTTGTGTGGCAAAACTGCACATCTTAGTGGCCTCTTATTGTCCCCAGCACAAGGTGCACCTGTGTAATGATCATGCCACTTAATCAGCTTATTGATATGCCACACCTGTCAGGTGGATGGATTAACTTGGCAAAGGAGAAATGCTCACGAACAGGTCATGTAAACAACATTTGAGAGAAATCAGCTTTTTGTGCGTATTGAACAATTTTTATTTCAGCTCATGAAACATGGGACCGACACATTACATGTTGCGTTATATATTTTGTTTCAGTATAATTGCGTTCTAAACTGAAGTTCATAATTAGTTGATTATTGGAGTCAGGTGTGTTAACTGGGGCTGGGGCAAAACTGTGACACCAATCAGGCCTCTCCCTGGTCTACAGTATTATGTCTGTCTGCCAGTGTATCTGTAGGCCAACAGTAGTGTCTGTCTCTGGCAGTGCTAGCTAGCTGAGGTCTTCAGGACTGAGGAATAGACGTTGAATTGACGTCTTTGCTCTTATCTGACCCTGCCATGCCCCCCCCCACACACACACACACACTTATTCTTGGAATCCTTTCCTTTGAAAAACATCTCTCGATTCCTCAGAAGCTTTTTACCAGACACCTTCACAGCTGTGACGTCACAGTCACAAATCCTGTTAAGGGAAACAACCGTCGTTGGCTATTTTAATGTTGTTTCTTTGCTTCCGGCTCCATTGTTCAGTATTCTTCTGTATTTGAAGGAGTGATGACGCTATCACCCTGTTAGAGGGGAAGGAAGAGAGGGGTTGTGGGAGATGTGTACACCACCCATCTGTAATCAAAGCAGCATGTTTGGAATTCCTCTGGAATGAGTCTCTATCTTACTTTACTTTCAGCAACGGGACAAAGACTCTCTGTCTGACCATCTGAATGTTACGTCATGAAGGTTTACACAAACAGAAATGTAAACTACTTGGTTTATATAGTTATCAGTCTTGATATTATATTGTTTGAGAACTATTTGTTTTACTGGCCAGTGAAGTCCACTATTCACTCACTGCACTGAAAACAACCTCAGCCAGCCAGAACATCAGTGCCAGATGTAATCGGATGTATCATCCAGTGTGTGCTGCTTCCCTCTTGTGGCTGTAGCCAGAAGTGCAGACCTTTATGTCAGCGTTCTGGGACGTTCTCTCGAATGATTTCCTGGAAGGGGTGGGCTCAAGATGACCCCGATGGTGAGGAAAATGTCAACAGTGAAAGGGATTCACTTGGGGGTTACTGTTGTTCCACATAGGGAGGTTTTCTGGTTGTTGATGTGCTGGTAGCATTTATATTTGGCTCTGATTTTTTAAATGAGTGCATTATATAATAAAGGTATAGAGTCGTTTTGGGTTTTGTTTTTGGTTATACCTCATTTTGTTCACCAACTCCCTTCTCTCTATCTCCAGGACCGGTTTGCAGAGATCTTTGGGATGGACGCTGCAGCCGAGAGCAGGAAGTCTCAGGAGAGCTTTAAGAAGTGGTTTCTGGCGGGGATGACCCTGGTCACAGGAGTCGTCGTAGGGTCACTCTTCGCTCAGAAACGCCTGTGAGAACGACAGCCACAACAGACGCCGTCTTGTACGGGGTGGAGGGGGGTGGAATGAAGGAATTAGTTAAACTTTTCTTATTTCTCCTTTTTAATTTTCAAGAAAATACATGATTATGTTTGAACCTTCCATCCCACCATACACTGAGGACTCTGACAAACTGTTGAGATTAAAGACAGCGTGATGGTCACTTATCAAAGACCTCCCTGCAACACCCTAAAAACACCAGAAAATGGAGGGAGGTATCTAGAACTGTCTTGGGCCAAACCTTCCTGTTTTTTCCCCTTTTGTTTACTCTTTCCTGTTGACCTTTTCTCCAATTGCTGTATTAATTAGCTTTTTTTACAAATGTAAAAGTGATTCAGAAACAAGCTAGCGCATCATATTAGGCGCATTGGCCTGAAATTAGTGAGGTAATTTAAATTGTTGTGTGTGTTCATTGGTTTGTTTTTATTTTGATTTTTTTTACCATTAAAACCCAGGTGATCATTTCCTGTTGTGATGGTGGTCAAATACCTGGCACACAGAACACACAACGTGCACAACAAACCACTAGCCAGTGACAGAGTATTTATCTAGCAGCTGGGGATAGAGGCTCAGTTGGAGAGAATGTTCAGTGTTTAAAACTTACAACACAACCTTGTAATCATTTTAGCTAATGAGATTGAAGATGAATGAAGCAGAAACCTTATTTAGTGAGATTACAGATCATTGAGACCTCTGACGTTCATATAGATGGATCTAAGACATGAGAAAATGTTGTCAGGCTGACTTCCAGGTCGGACCCTTTCAACCTCTGTCTGCCTGGAAGCCACCTCTGTCTGCCTTAGTTTTCACACTTGGCACATTCATTTCTGATCTCCTTCCTGTCACAGCAGCTGATGGCGTGCGTCACTCAACACCCAACCTGCTGTTCAGAGCACATCTGTCAAACCTGGTCGACAGAGACTGAGGAAAACGATTCCTTGGTTTCCAAACGTCTTTAATTTAAACACAGCGTCAGTAAGTCAGGAGGGTGCTTGTAAGTCTGGCGTTTTCATAGTGTTACACTCTGTGCGCTGGCAGTTAGCTTCATTCAGGAGGAAGTAGGAGGATGAGAAGGAGGGTGTGAGGAGAAACGGGTGCAACCCCCCCCACCCACATCCTGACCCTCTGCTTCAGGGAACGGAGCCCTAGGGAAGTAGGGCTCCTCTTGTGTGACAGGTAGACGGTTGAAAACCCAGCCTTTGAGACTTTGCAGCGGTGTCCTGCGTTTCAAAACTGGAATGAGGTCTCTCTCACTTGCTGTGGTTTTTCCACATTTTATTTGAACAGTGTAGCAGACCTGTGTTAAACTTTAGAGACGTGTCAACGTTTATATGCTTTATTTTATGTCAAAGCCCTGTTAGTTTATTTACGTTTTCTATGCATTCCCTCCTTAATATTGTTGTTTTTAAATCTTGTGTTTTTTGCCTGCTTTTCTCAATTGCAGTACCGGGCCCTCCGGGGTATTTAGTTACAGTACCGGGCCCTCCGGGGTATTTAGTTACAGTACCGGGCCCTCCGGGGTATTTAGTTACAGTACCGGGCCCTCCGGGGTATTTAGTTACAGTACCGGGCCCTCCGGGGTATTTAGTTACAGTACCGGGCCCTCCGGGGTATTTAGTACCAGTACCAGTACTGGGCCCCCAGGGTATTTAGTTCCAGTACCGGGCCCTCCAGGGTATTTAGTTCCAGTACTGGGCCCTCCAGGGTATTTAGTTCCAGTACCGGGCCCCCAGGGTATTTAGTTCCAGTACTGGGCCCTCCAGGGTATTTAGTTCCAGTACCAGTACCGGGCCCTCCGGGGTATTTAGTTCCAGTACCAGTACCGGGCCCTCCGGGGTATTTAGTTCCAGTACCGGGCCCTCCGGGGTATTTAGTTCCAGTACCGGGCCCTCCGGGGTATTTAGTTCCAGTACCGGGCCCTGCGGGGTATTTAGTTCCAGTACCGGGCCCTCCGGGGTATTTAGTTCCAGTACCGGGCCCTCCGGGGTATTTAGTTCCAGTACCGGGCCCTCCGGGGTATTTAGTTCCAGTACCGGGCCCTGCGGGGTATTTAGTTCCAGTACCGGGCCCTCCGGGGTATTTAGTTAGCAACAGTTTGTTCAGGTCCACCCTGCTTAGGATCTTGATGCTCTCCTAATTATTTTCTGTTTGATATCTCAAGAACACCATATTATGGGACAAGGTTTTCTCTTTACTTATGAATATACTATAGATCAGGGCTCTGCTCCTGGAGAGCTACCGTTCTGTAGGTTTTCACTCCAACCCTGTTCCTGGAGAGCTACCGTCCTGTAGGTTTACACTCCAACCCTGTTCCTGGAGAGCTACCGTCCTGTAGGTTTTCACTCCAACCCTGTTCCTGGAGAGCTACCGTCCTGTAGGTTTTCACTCCAACCCTGTTCCTGGAGAGCTACCGTCCTGTAGGTTTTACACTCCAACCCTAATGTAGCACACCTGAATTGAATTATCTGGTTGATAAGCTGAATCAGGTTAATTACAGCTGGGGTTGGAGTGTGAACCTGCAGGATGGTTGCTCTCCAGGCAAATAGCTGGCCACGTTGCTCCAAACATAACATTTCAAAGTGTATCGTTCCATTTCTCCAAACGTCAAATGTTGAAGTTAAGGGTTCAGTTTAGGGATTCATTCTGAATGGTTAAGGTAAGTGTTAAGGTTTGTGATATTGTCCACAACTGGGATCGAACACACAGCCTTCTGATCCAGAGTCATGGGATTTCGGCCATCCACAACACCCTGGCAAAACCCAAGCCCACTTGATGGTAATAGTGTTCACTGTTGCCCCTAGTGGCCGGTTTTGAAGGCATTTCCCAACATTTTAGGACGTGGATAGACGTCCAATTTTGACACCAAACTTAAACGCCCTGGCTTCTCCAAGAACAGGGTGGGAGAGCCCTGCTATAGATGAATATCTGCCAAGTGATCATGAACCATTTCCTCACACATTCCAAGACAGTAATATATTTTTCTAGTGTTGTGCCCCACAAAAAGCTAGCCTGGATGCCAGTCTAATCCACTAGCCAGGGTGCCAGTCTAATCCACTAGCCTGGATGCCAGTCTAATCCACTAGCCAGGGTGCCAGTCTAATCCACTAGCCTGGATGCCAGTCTAATCCACTAGCCAGGGTGCCAGTCTAATCCACTAGCCTGGATGCCAGTCTAATCCACTAGCCAGGGTGCCAGTCTGTAATCCACTAGCCAGGGTGCCAGTCTGTAATCCACTAGCCAGGGTGCCAGTCTGTAATCCACTAGCCAGGGTGCCAGTCTGTAATCCACTAGCCAGGGTGCCAGTCTGTAATCCACTAGCCAGGATGCCAGTCTGTAATCCACTAGCCAGGGTGCCAGTCTGTAATCCACTAGCCAGGGTGCCAGTCTGTAATCCACTAGCCAGGGTGCCAGTCTGTAATCCACTAGCCAGGGTGCCAGTCTGTCACTGCTCTCTTGCCGACTCCTTATAGAATTGTCATAGCATGTTTGTCTTGACCAGGCTAACAAAAAGCTGCTTGCAGGCTTTTCCTGCAATGTGACCTTTGTCACATGAAGTTCCCTCCGTGTGTGTGTGCATTCGTGTTGTATGGAAAATGTTTTGCTGGAGGCATAAGAATGAATTGAAACAGCATTGACACTATGTACTAGTTATTTAAACCAGCATTAGAATAGTATCATGGTTACTAACATTTTTAAAAAACAATTTGCTTGACTTTGAAATGTTATTTATGATATTTGGTGTAGTGTCCCTTCAAATTGCCTTATTAAATTCCATATTTGCATTGATGTGTACTTTGTATTTCATTGTTAATGTTTTGCATTTTAACTGCTAATAGAATATTGCTAGGGTAAAGGAGGAAAACAACGACGTGTCTCATGGTCTGTTCTATGTCTTAGATTACATGCAACTGAATAAAAGACCAATGTGGAACATGGAGAGATGTCAGAATTTTCATTTTGGGAGGGATGAGGGAAAAGGCCAGAAGACATCATTTGAGGAACACTCAAAGGTTCATGACTTTGATCTAGTTGTTGAACATGTTAAAGTAGGACAGAATTTTTCAACCAACTTCTTCAATTCCAGACTCGATTCAAGACAACCAATGTCTGCTAAACGTCCGTGTTTTAGTTGCAGGGGGTTAGTTTGAATTTAGAAGTAATCCAACCATGTGTACGCCGCCATCTTGTCTATTTTTGAAATGTTTTATCTTCTCTCATTGATTGAGACTGGTGAGTGTCCACCCCAAAGTGCCACGTGGAATGACACGTGTCTTGATCAATGACGGAAGATTTGAAATAGACAAGATGGTGATTTACACATTGTTGGATTACCTCATGGAACAAAACATTTATTTCATTAAATAGCAGAGCAATTTCTAAATTCAAACAAACCCCTTCCAACTAGACATGGATGTTTAGAAGACATTGGTTGTCTTCCAAGTCGGGAATTGTGGAAGTATCGCCAAGTTAAGGTTGGTTGAAAATGTCCTGTGCGATGTCAAACGGTACGTATCCTGTAACTGCTAATGTAGCGTCACATTATCCCTTTACAATGTTCGCTAGACTTGATCCTAAAGGAGAGAACATCCAAATGAATATATTATTCTGTAAATTAATTTAACCTCTACAGGACCGGTGCCCCCCCCCCCCCCGGACAGTTGACAACATTTTGGGCAGTGATACAATGGTTCATTTGATCAGTCTAAAACGTTGCACATACACCGCCATCTAGTGGCCAAAATCAACATTGTGCCTAGACTCAAGTGATATAATGGCCTTTTTCTTGATTTTCAAAGATGGAACAAAAAAAATTATAGAACACATGTTTTTTTCTTTGCATCATCTTCTACCAGATCTAATGTGTTATATTCTCCTACATTAATTTCACATTTCCACAAACTTAAAAGTGTTTCCTTTCAAATGGTATCAGGAATATGCATATCCTTGCTTCAGGTCTTGAGCTACAGGCAGTTAGATTTGGGAATTTGGGAATTCCATATGTGTTATTTCATAGTTGTGACGTCTTCACTATTATTCTACAATGTAGAAAATAGTCAAATAAAATAAAAACCTTGAACGAGTCAGCATGTCCAAACTTTTGACTGGTACTGTACATTTGTTTTAAATTATAAGTTAATATGCACCCATTGATTCTTGAAGAATATAACTTATAAATAAACGCCTCATGAGCTTAGTTCAACTTTTGTGCCCCACCGGAACCCAAAATGAGCTTATTTTACTCCAATGTTTATAAACAAAGAAAATGTAAACAAACTATATATAACCTCATGGTTAAAACTATAATTTTGACATCATGGATGGGCAGTCTTTGCTCCCATCTATGAATTTGAGAGTGGTTACATATCTCCAGCCCCATCCCTCAGCTTTTTACCAAAACAGGGGTGGGGAGGAGGCTTTGTTCGTTTTTCAATTGCTGACTGCTGCCTTAACAGGCTTGATGCTGTCCCTTACCTAAAATTAGTCCTAACATTGCAAAGAATATCAGTATTTTCTGTAGAAAATGATTTGATAATGCTTGTAGTAGAGAGTATAGATGGCAAACAAGTTAAAGATCATGTATGGTCTGAGGCTCTGAGCATCATCACTACAAGTAAGGAAAGCACACAAAAAGGTACAAGGGTTGATTTTATTTTTTTGTTGTCATTGTAGCGTTAAGATTTCCCTTCACTGGAACTAAGGGAACCATGAGAACCAGCCCCAGACCATTATTCCTCTTCCATCACACTTTACAGTTGGCACTATGCATTGGTGCAGGTAGCGTTCTCCTTGCATCCGCCAAACCCAGATTTGTGCGTATGACTGCCAGATGGTGAAACGTGATTAATCACTCCAGAGAACACGTTTCCTCTGTTACATAGTCCAATAGCGGCAAGCTTTACACCACTCCAGCCGACACCTGGCATTGTGCAAGGTGAACTTAGGCTTGTGTGCGGCTGCTCGGGCCATGGAATGCTCCCAACGAACAGTTATTGTGCTGACGTTGATTCCAGAGGCAGTTTGTAACTTGATAGTGAGTGTTGCAACCGAAGACAGACGATTTTTATGCGCTTCAGCACTCGGGGGTCCCGTCCTGTGAGCTTGTGTGGCCTACCACTTCGTGGCTGAGCCGTTGTTGCTCCTAGACGTTTGCACTTCACAATAACAGCACATACAGTTGTCCAGGGCAGCTCTAGCAGGGCAGAAATTTGACAAACTGACTTGTTGGAAAGGTTGTATCCTATGACGATGCCACGTTGGAGGTCACCACTCTTCAGTAAGGTCATTCTACTGCCAGTGTTCTATGAAGATTGCATGGCTGTGTGCTCGATTTTATACACATGTACGTGGCTGAAAGGGGTGTCCACATAATTTTGTGTATATAGTGTACGTGCAGATACAGTTGAAGTCGGAAGTTTACATACACTTAAGTTGTAACATACACTTGAGTCATAACAACTCGTTTTTCAACCACTCCACAAATTTCTTGTTAAAAAAACTATAGTTTTGGCAAGTCGGTTAGGACATCTACTTTGTGCATGACACAAGTAATTTTTCCCAACAATTGTTTACAGATTACTTCACTTATAATTCACTGTATCACAATTACAATGGTTAAGAAGTTTACTTACACTTAGTTGACTGCCTTTAAACAGCTTAGAGAATTCCATAAAATGCTTCAGAAGCTTCTGATAGACTAATTGAGTCATTTGAGTCAATTGGAGTGTACACCTGTGGATGTATTTCAAGACCTACCTTCAAACTCAGTGCCTTTTTGCTTGACATCATGGGAAAATCAAAAGAAATCAACCAAGACCTCAGGAAAAAATGTAGACCTCCACGAGTCTGGTTCATCCTTGGGAGCAATTTCCAAACACCTGAAGGTACCACGTCCATCTGTACAAACAATAGTACACAAGTATAAACACCATGGGACCATGCAGCCATCATACCGCTCAGGAAGGAGACACATTCTGTCTCCTAGAGATGAACGTACTTTGGTGCGAAAAGTGCAAATCTATCCCAGAACAACAGCAAAGGACCTTGTGAAGATGCTGGAGGAAACAGGTAAAAAAGTATCTATATCCACAGTAAAACGAGTCCTATATCAACATAACCTGAAAGTCCGCTCAGCAAGGAAGAAGCCACTGCTCCATAAAAAAGCCAGACTACGGTTTGCAACTGCACATGAGGACAAAGATCGTACTTTTTGGAGAAATGTCCTCTGGTCTGATGAAACAAAAATACAACTGTTTGGCCATAATGACCAACGACAAAGAACACCATCCCAACCATGAAGCACGGGGGTGACAGCATCATGTTGTGGGGGTGCTTTGCTGCAGGAGGGACTGGTGCATAACACAAAATAGATGGCAGCATGAGAAAGGAAAATGATGTGGATATATTGAAGCAACATCTCAAGACATCAGTCAGGAAGTTAAAGCTTGATCGCAAATGGGTCTTCCAAATGGACAATGACCCCACACATACTTCCAAAGTTGTGGCAAAGTGGCTTAAGGACAACAAAGTCAAGGTATTGGAGTGGCCATCACAAAGCCCTGACCCCAATCCTATAGAACATTTGTGGGCAGAACTGAAAAGGTGTGTGCGAGCAAGGAGGCCTACAAACCTGACTCAGTTACACCAGCTCTGTCAGGAGGAATGGGCCAAAATTCATCCAACTTATTGTGGGAAGCTTGTGGAAGGCTTCCCGAAACGTTTGACCCAAGTCAAACAATTTAAAGGCAATGCTACCAAATACTAATTGAGTGTATGTAAACTTCTGACCCACTGGGAATGTGATGAAAGAAATAAAAGCTGAAATAAATCATTCTCTCTACTATTATTCTGACATTTCACATTCTTAAAATAAAATGGTGATCCTGACCTAAGACGGGGCATTTTTATTAGGATTAAATGTCAGGAATTGTGAAAAACTGAGTTTAAATGTATTTGGCTAAGGTGTATGTAAACTTCCGTCTTCAACTGTACGTGCACCACGCTATTGCTCTCTCTCCCTCTGCTGTGGGTGAGTCTCGCAAGCTGTCACAAATGGCGAGAGGCTGAATCTCATATTCTTGGGGGCTTGCCCACATGGGGGGAAATGTAGGGAATATGGTGCAGCACAGCTTCTAGAAAACAGTCTTTCAAACTATGGATTTCATGGCTAATTGAGGTAACACAGTAATGTTGCTCAGATTATGCATGTATGAACTACACATTGACACATCCAGTCCAAAGTGGGAGGTCTAAAAAAATACTTATTTGTCACCAAAGTACCAGAGCATGTCTTTAAAGCCAAAGTATCAGAGCATGTCTTTAAAGCCAAAGTATCAGAGCATGTCTATAAAGCTAAAGTACCAGAGCATGTCTTTAAAGCCAAAGTACCAGAGCATGTCTTTAAAGCCAAAGTACCAGAGCATGTCTTTAAAGCCAAAGTATCAGAGCATGTCTTTAAAGCCAAAGTACCAGAGCATGTCTTTAAAGCTAAAGTACCAGAGCATGTCTTTAAAGCCAAAGTATCAGAGCATGTCTTTAAAGCCAAAGTACCAGAGCATGTCTTTAAAGCCAAAGTACCAGAGCATGTCTTTAAAGCCAAAGTACCAGAGCAAGTCTTTAAAGCCAAAGTATCGGAGCATGTCTTTAAAGCCAAAGTATCGGAGCATGTCTTTAAAGCCAAAGTATCGGAGCATGTCTTTAAAGCCAAAGTATCGGAGCATGTCTTTAAAGCCAAAGTATCGGAGCATGTCTATAAAGAGTTTCACAGTTATGGGATAAAACAGAAGTATACTAGGCTGTGTTTTTTTGTTAGAGTTGAGTGTATCTGAACCACAGGGACCACCAAGGCAATTGTATAACCCGCAATACTCACTTCCTTTATGGCCAAACCAGACACAATACCACTGGAATGCTAAAGCAGAAATTAGGACAAGCAGCCCATATTGTCAGACATATTTTCTCAGATAGATGGAGAGAGAAGAAAGCCAACCGTTTTTTGTAATTTTTTACTTAAACAGTATGGGGATGGAATCAGATGGGTAGCTATGGTGGAAGGAGAAGCTGTTGGCTAAACAGAGGCTCAAGGTGTTGTCAAGTCCAACCGCTCCTCATTTCAGGACAGTATCCCGTCCATTACATTACTTCATTTACTTCCATTGTTTGTTCTTGTAGTCCCACTTGGCAGAAAAGCCCTCAATTGGGTTGACCCGCATGTCCAGCATCCTCTGGATCTGCTTAGCCTGCCACTCCTCACCAAAAGTGTGAGGTTGAGGTGGGTACACTGTGCGACACAAGGGAGAAAGAGAACAGCAGCTTTGAGGATGGAACATGTGTGATACAGGCTCGAGGAAGTCTATCAAGTTTAGCAATCAACCATGAGAATTCGTACCATAGTGGCCCTGCCAAAACACCACCAGACCAGTGATGCCAAAGAAGATGAACATCCCACCAATCACGGTCTTCCACTCATGGGACGGCTTCTTCATCTCAGGGTAGGTGTGGTTGAACTTCAGCCTGTACACTGGGACAGAGAAGGAGAAATATTAAGGGTAGCAGGATGAAAGGCTGTAAAATGAGAAGGAATGAGACAGTACATTTTTTCATTTGCTTTGGCAATGTAAACGTTCAGTATGTTTCCCATGCCAATAAAGCCATTTTAAATTAATTGAGAGGTGATTACAGGCAATTTTTTCCTCCTTGGACAGTGCAGTCCATGGCCCCTTCTCCTTCTGTTTCAGACTCTTATCCTTAGAATCAAGGACATCAATCCATGCTCTGTCTGGCAGAGGGGTGTCCAGACGATCCCAGTACATTGGCTGGGACATGTCCACCTGGTCAGATACCTCTACAGTACAGGAGCGATAGGACACAATATTGATTATGTGAGGGGGAGGTTGAGGTAAAGGGAGTTGTAAGGTGGGGTTTAGAGGTTTATAGACGTTAGAGAAGTAGACATTACACTGGGTGATAAGACCTCAGGTCCTTGCGCTTGTAAAACCATTCACCACTTAAAGCCAACAGTGCCATCTGCTGGTAATACATGCAATGGCGCAGTAGGCCATGCCATTTCAAATTCAATTTGCTCGAATAAAATTAGGATTTACACAACAAACTAGGATATGTGTATTGTGATGATTTTTTGGGGGATACATTTATACTGAAAATAAATGTTTTTTCCTACAGACAATTATGCATGCAGTGCCATGTCAAAGAATACCGTGGTGGCTTGACATCCTCGCACCACTGTTGGTCAGTCCCACCACCGCGCGCCTGGAAAACAAGCACCCGACTCGTCCTGCTGTCAGGTGAAGCATCTGACAGGTGAGGAATAGAGACAGAACAAGATTTATACCTCAACAAAATGTCTCTACATAACTGATCATTCCATCCGGACCCAGTGAGCACCGTCCGACGTCGTTGTCCATGAACGTTGAAAATACGTCCATATTTGGTCCATCTGCCCTGGCTTTAATTTAAACATCCACAGACGTCCTTTTTCGGTCCAGACCGGCCTTGATTTTAACGTCCACAGACATCTGGTCCAGACCGGACAAAACATTTGAACTAAACATCCACGTCTATAATTGGTTCAGATTTGGACAGCACAGTATAGTAAAGAAAAGTAGAGTATAGTTCAGTACAGTAGAGTACAATACAGTACAGAACATAGTAAAGTACAGTATTATGTACTCTATTGTACCCTAATGTACTGAACTAAACCGTGTACTTTACTGTATTTTAATGCACTCTGTGCTCTACTGCATTGGTGGGGGGGGGTACTTGGAAAAAGTTTGGGAACCCCTGCTCTGCTGTTCTCTACTGTTGTCCAAACTTGTGAAACATAGACGTCTATATTGGTTCAGACGTTTTAAGCTCTGGCATGCGTAAGCAACGTCAGAGCAGGGGAGCAAGACCTGTGTCTTGTTTAGAATAATACCCAGTGTGCTTTGCAAGTGTTCATAAAAAAAAAAAACATTTACATTTTAGATATTAGCAGACGCTCTTATCCAGAGCAACTTACAGTCAGTGTATTCAATTAAAAGGTAGATAAACAACCACATATTAATTACACTAATAGCACAACAACAACAAAATAACGTTTCCGTAACATTCCTGAGAAGTGCTCTGTTGTTTTTTTGTCTGTTGGTCCAATAAATTTGATCATGATCATTATCAGATGTTTAAAGCTTTTTAAAGTGCATGTGACAGGTAAGAGCAATGATACATATAATATAATGCTTTCTTTATTGACTAGTAGATCAAAGTTAATGTATGAATGGTTGAACTTTGTCCATAGAAACAATTAACAGAAAAAATGTATGTATTTTTGTATACGTCTTTTAGTGGTGATTTCAATGTAATTTTGCTCACTGGGGAGGCTCCCTCTTTCATTTTAAAGTGACCAGGTATTTTAACAATAAGCCTAAACGTATCCTCTGCGCAATGTCGTAAAAACTAAGGTTGATGTTACGGAGTCTAGTTGATAGGTAATCGACTAGCCGGACTGTTCCCCGGACTCCAGTTGTAGCCATTCGTACAATGCACAAACAAGGCTATTGAACCTAACATTGGTGTCTGTCGTTATTCCTTTATCTAACATATCATACTGAAACAGTTGATGAAAAAGCCTAGCTTCTTTAGGGACTTCATAGCAAAGCAAGTTAGGCTAAGTAACTACGCTGGTGGAGAGTGGAGTAAATTGAGCCAAAGGGTTGGTTAAGCTACGCTTTGTTTCTAGCAGTGGTGCAAAGTACTTAGGTAAAAATACTTTAACGTACCACTTAAGTAGTTTTTTTTTGGGGGGGGGGGGGGGGGGGGGTCCATTAGAGTAGCAGCAAGGGATGAAACAATATACGATGTCTCTGAAGAGGTACATTCCCACATGAAAAAATCATATAGTAGTCCGCAAAAACACTAAAAGGGAATACTGTAGTTTTACGGACAAGTAGTATACTGTAGTATTTATAGTTTACTACAGTCTAAATACTCCAGTAAGAAAAAAAAACTGTAGTATATACTATAGTAATTACTGTAGTGTTTTTGTGGACCGTAATATACAGTATTATTTACTGTAGTGTTTTTGCAGACATTACATTTTTGTTTCATTGTCTTTGACATAGCAGTGGGGGCTTGTCCTTGAGGAACCCTACTGGACAAAATACTCAAAAGAGCACATTTTCCATAACCTGTAGGTAGGTGCGTAGATAAGACTGAGGTCTGAATGTAGCCTGTAGGGAACACAATATATGGTCTATACTTGGCATGTACAGTAGGTTTCTCACTTTTGGGTGACACAAATTAGGATATGGGGGGGGGGGAATGGGCGGGGTATATGAAAATGGTATATTGTAGTATATACCATAGTAATTACTGCAGTGTTTTTGTGAACATTACTGTAGTATTTACTGTGGTGTTTTGTGGAATGTAGTATACCGTAGTATTTACTATTGTATTCTACAGTATATTACAACATTATATAGTAATTACTACACATGATCGAGGGGTACTACAGTGTGTAGTATAGTATTCTACAGTATACTACAGTTTACTGCAGAATTCTATAGTAAGTACTGTAATATTCTATTGTAAACTGTAGTTTTTTTATGTAGGTTTACAAAAAAAAAAAACATGTAACTTTGCGACAGAGAGGCTATGATATAGTACCATAGGCACACAAGAGCTGTGTTCCAATACTCATACTAACTGCACTAACCATAAATGTGACGTAAATTGAGTATGTAGTATGCTTATTAGTCATAGTATGGATATAGTTAGGATGCCAAATGTTCCCGGATGTCGTACTAAATTCACCAAAATACAAAGTATACAAGCAATGGACACTATTTCCGTGCTCTTAGGGCCCATAATGCAATTCTTCATAAAATGGCGGAAAATATGCAGCCGAAGTCCAAAGAGAGAGGATACAAATTCGTTGCTTTAACTAATTATGACAAATGTTAAGAAGATGTTGAGCACTGTAATAATGTAAATACTTTTCAAAATAAGTTGTGTTGGCTGACAATTTGTTTACGAACCACATTACAGCAGTATATACCGGGTATGTTGCCTACTAGTACATCAAACTTGCCAGTATATTTACTTTATACTATCTAACTAACTACCCAATGTTTGTTGACTTGATTATTCACGTCATTCATAGCTTAGCGAAGTGGTCCGTTCATGAATTGGCTCTGGCACCACACTCCCAGGGCCCTCACCTCCTCCCTGTAGGCTGTCTCATCATTGTTGGTAATCAGGCCTACTACTGTCGTCTGCAAACTTGATGATTGAGTTGGAGGCGTGCATGGCTACGCAGTCATGGGTGAACAGGGAGTACAGGAGGGGGCTGAGCACGTACACGTGTGGGGCCCCTGTGTTCCGACCTTCACCACCTGGGGTGCGGCCCATCAGGAAGTCCAGGACCCTGTTGCACAGGGCGGGGTTCAGACCCAGGGCCCCGAGCTTAATGATGAGCTTGGAGGATACTATGGTGTTGAATGCTGAGCCATAGTCAATAAACAGCATTCTTACATACAGTTGAAGTCAGAAGTTTACATACACAGGTTGGAGTCATTTAAAACTTGTTTTTCAACCACTCCACAAATGTTTTGTTAACAAATTATAGTTTTGGCAAGTCGGTTAGCACATCTACTTTGTGCATGACACAAGTCATTTTTCCAACAATTGTTTACAGACAGATTATTTCACTTATAATTCACTGTATCACAATTCCAGTGGGTCAGAAGTTTACATACACTAAGTTGACTGTGCCTTCAAAACAGCTTAGAAAATTCCAGAAAATGATGCCATGGCTTTAGATGCTTCTGATAAGCTAATTGACATAATTTGAGTCAATTGGAGGTGTACCTGTGGATGTATTTCAAGGCCTACCTTCAAACTCAGTGCCCCTTTGCTTGACATCATGGGAAAATCAAAAGAAATCAGCCAAAACCTCAGAAACAAAATTGTAGACCTCCATAAGTCTGGTTCATCCTTGGGAGCAATTTCCAAACGCCTGAAGGTACCACGTTCATCTGTACAAACAATAGTATGCAAGTATAAACACCATGGGACCACATAGCCGTCATACCGCTCAAGAAGGAGACGCGTTCTGTCTCCTAGAGATTAACGTACTTTGGAGCGAAAAGTGCAAATCAATCCCAGAACAACAGCAAAGGACCTTGTGAAGATACTGGAGGAAACAGGTACAAAAGTATCTATATCCACAGTAAAACTAGTCCTATATCGACATAACGTGAATGGCCGCTCAGCAAGGAAGAAACCACTGATTCCAAAACCGCCATAAAAAAGCCAGACTACAGTTTGCAACTGCACATGGGGACAAAGATCGTACTCTTTGGAGAAATGTCCTCTGGTCTGATGAAACAAAAATACAACTGTTTGGCCATAATGACCACCGTTATGTTTGGAGGAAAAGGGGGAGGCTGCAAGTCGAAGAACACCATCCCAACCATGAAGCACGGGGGTGGCAGTATCATGTTGTGGGGGTGCTTTGCTGCACAAGTGACTGGTGCACAACACAAAATAGATGGCGTCATGAGAAAGGAAAATGATGTGGATATATTGAGGCAACATCTCAAGACATCAGTCAGGAAGTTAAAGCTTGGTTGCAAATGGGTCTTCCAAATGGACAATGACCCCAAGCATACTTCCAAAGTTGTGGCAAAATGGCTTAAGGACAACAAAGTCAAGGTAGTGGAGTGGCCATCACAAAGCTTTGACCTCAATCCCATAGAAAATTTGTGGGCAGAACGTAAAAAGCATGTGCGAGCAAGGAGGCCTACAAACCTGACTCAGTTACACCAGCTCTGTCAGGAGGAATGGGCCAAAATTCAATATTCAAAATATTATTCTGACGTTTCACATCCTTAAAATAAAGTAGTGATCCTAGCTGACCTAAAACAGAATATTTACTAGGATTAAATGTCAGGAATTGTGACAAACTGAGTTTAAATGTATTTAGCTAAGTTGTATGTAAACGTCCGACTTCAACTGTAGGTATTCCTCTTGTCCAGATGAGATAGGGTCGTGTGCAGTGTGATGGTGATTGCATCGTATGTGGATCTATTGGAAAGCAAATTGGAGTGGGTCTAGGGTGTCAGGTAAGGTAGAGGTGATGTGATCCTTTACTAGTCTCTCAAAGCACTTCATGATGACAGAAGCGATAGTCAATTAGTTCCGTTACCTTTGCTTTCTTGGGTACAGGAAAAATCGTGGACACGACGAAGCAGTATTAATTAACACAACGAAGCAGTATTAACACGACGAAGCAGTATTAAGACGACGAAGCAGTATTAAGACGACGAAGCAGTATTAAGACGACGAAGCAATATTAAGACGACGAAGCAATATTAAGACGACGAAGCAATATTAACACTGCGAAGCAGTATTAAGACGATGAAGCAGTATTAAGACGACGAAGCAATATTAACAAGACGAAGCAATATTAAGACGACGAAGCAGTATTAAAACGACGAAGCAATATTAACACGACGAAGCAGTATTAACAGGAGGAAGCAGTATTAAGACGACGAAGCAGTATTAACACGATGAAGCAGTATTAACACGACAAAACAGTATGAACACGATGAAGCAGTATTAACAGGATGAAGCAATATGAACACGACGAAGCAAAAACAGAATCTCTAGGCTTTGCAAAAAAATAAGATAAAATTAACAAAGTGCTGAATTGGCTTAGTCTTGTTTTTTTATGTTTTAGAAAAACAACATTACTCACAGCCTATCCTAATGTTACACGGCCTAATGTTATTAGCTATCTACCGGATATTTACAGTGTATCATTGCCATGCATCATTGCCATTTCTACAGTGTATCATTGCTATGCATCATTGCCATTTCTACAGTGTATCATTGCAATGCACCATTGCCATTTCTACAGTGTATCATTGCAATGCATCATTGCCATTTCTACAGTGTATCATTGCAATGCACCATTGCCATTTCTACAGTGTATCATTGCAATGCACCATTGCCATTTCTACAGTGTATCATTGCGATGCACCATTGCCATTTCTACAGTGTATCATTGCGATGCACCATTGCCATTTCTACAGTGTATCATTGCGTTACATAGCGGTGTGCATCATCAGTGGACTAATCATAGGCTAATGTTACTTGGCCTAACGTTGTTATAATGTTTTGCTAGCTAGCGCACGTTAATTTACAGTGTGCCATTGCTATGCATAACCTACTGTCAATTTACCACTGGGGAAGGAATCGTCCATTTCAAATGACGAACTGTTCATTGCCTGGTTTGGACTTGCAGCAGCAGGCACCGGATACAGTCCACGTCGCCCCTTAGCTAATTAATAGTATCTCTACCTAAAGTTAACTGGCGAACAAAAGTTTAATGACCAACAGAAAATAACGAATATCGCTCGTGTTGCATCTTTGTATTTTGAAAGTTTCACGACACGTGTTGCCGTTCACATTACCTGCTACCCTGGTCCACCTGCTACCCTGGTCCTAAATCCTGAATCCACAGCCCAGGCATTGTCCAGGATTAGTTTACGTTTGACATATTCTTTATAGTGCGGATCAGGGCACCGAACGCTCCAGGATCATACAGGGGATATGGGAAAGCGCCCTTAATTACACTATAGCCCCCACTCCAGATTTAGACTAAAACCAGGGGAGGATTACACTATAGCCCCCCACTCCAGGTTTAGACTAAACTAAAACCAGGGGAGGATTACACTATAGCCCCCCACTCCAGGCTTAGACTAAAACCAGGGGACGATTACATTATAGCCCCCACTCCAGGCTTAGACTAAAACCAGGGAGGATTATACTATAGCCCCCACTCCAGGCTTAGACTAAAACCAGGGAGGATTACACTATAGCCCCCACTCCAGGCTTAGACTAAAACCAGGGAGGATTACACTATAGCCCCCACTCCAGGCTTAGACTAAAACCAGGGAGGATTACACTATAGCCCCCCACTCCAGGCTTAGACTAAAACCAGGGAGGATTACACTATAGCCCCCACTCCAGGCTTAGACTAAAACCAGGGAGGATTACACTATAGCCCCCACTCCAGGCTTAGACTAAAACCAGGGGAGGATTACACTATAGCCCCCACTCCAGGCTTAGACTAAAACCAGGGGAGGATTACACTATAGCCCCCCACTCCAGGCTTAGACTAAAACCAGGGAGGATTACACTATAGCCCCCCACTCCAGGCTTAGACTAAAACCAGGGAGGATTACACTATAGCCCCCACTCCAGGCTTAGACTAAAACCAGGGAGGATTACACTATAGCCCCCACTCCAGGCTTAGACTAAAACCAGGGAGGATTACACTATAGCCCCCACTCCAGGCTTAGACTAAAACCAGGGAGGATTACACTAACTCCAGGCTTAGACTAAAACCAGGGAGGATTACACTATAGCCCCCACTCCAGGCTTAGACTAAAACCAGGGAGGATTACACTATAGCCCCCACTCCAGGCTTAGACTAAAACCAGGGATTACTTAGACTCCAGGCTTAGACTAAAACCAGGGAGGATTACACTATAGCCCCCACTCCAGGCTTAGACTAAAACCAGGGGAGGATTACACTCCAGGTTTAGACCCAGGGGAGGATTACACTATAGCCCCCACTCCAGGCTTAGACTAAAACCAGGGAGGATTACACTATAGCCCCCACTCCAGGCTTAGACTAAAACCAGGGGAGGATTACACTATAGCCCCCACTCCAGGCTTAGACTAAAACCAGGGGAGGATTACACTATAGCCCCCACTCCAGGCTTAGACTAAAACCAGGGAGGATTACACTATAGCCCCCACTCCAGGCTTAGACTAAAACCAGGGAGGATTACACTATAGCCCCCACTCCAGGCTTAGACTAAAACCAGGGAGGATTACACTATAGCCCCCACTCCAGGCTTAGACTAAAACCAGGGAGGATTACACTATAGCCCCCACTCCAGGCTTAGACTAAAACCAGGGAGGATTACACTATAGCCCCCACTCCAGGCTTAGACTAAAACCAGGGGAGGATTACACTATAGCCCCCACTCCAGGCTTAGACTAAAACCAGGGAGGATTACACTTACTCCAGGCTTAGACTAAAACCAGGGGAGGATTACACTATAGCCCCCACTCCAGGCTTAGACTAAAACCAGGGAGGATTACACTATAGCCCCCACTCCAGGCTTAGACTAAAACCAGGGGAGGATTACACTATAGCCCCCACTCCAGGCTTAGACTAAAACCAGGGGAGGATTACACTATAGCCCCCACTCCAGGCTTAGACTAAAACCAGGGAGGATTACACTATAGCCCCCACTCCAGGCTTAGACTAAAACCAGGGAGGATTACACTATAGCCCCCACTCCAGGCTTAGACTAAAACCAGGGAGGATTACACTATAGCCCCCACTCCAGGCTTAGACTAAAACCAGGGAGGATTACACTAAGCCCCCACTCCAGGCTTAGACTAAAACCAGGGAGGATTACACTATAGCCCCCACTCCAGGCTTAGACTAAAACCAGGGAGGATTACACTATAGCCCCCACTCCAGGCTTAGACTAAAACCAGGGAGGATTACACTATAGCCCCCACTCCAGGCTTAGACTAAAACCAGGGGAGGATTAGCCCCCACTCCAGGCTAAACTAAAACCAGGGGAGGATTACCCCCCCACTCCAGGCTTAGACTAAAACCAGGGGAGGATTACACTATAGCCCCCACTCCAGGCTAAACTAAAACCAGGGGAGGATTACACTATAGCCCCCCACTCCAGACTAAACTAAAACCAGGGGAGGATTACACTATAGCCCCCCACTCCAGACTAAACTAAAACCCGGGGGAGGATTACACTATAGCCCCCCACTCCAGGCTTAGACTAAAACCAGGGGAGGATTACACTATAGCCCCCACTCCAGGCTTAGACTAAAACCAGGGAGGATTACACTATAGCCCCCACTCCAGGCTTAGACTAAAACCAGGGGAGGATTACACTATAGCCCCCACTCCAGGCTTAGACTAAAACCAGGGAGGATTACACTATAGCCCCCCACTCCAGGCTTAGACTAAAACCAGGGGAGGATTACACTATAGCCCCCACTCCAGGCTTAGACTAAAACCAGGGAGGAACCCAGGCTTAGACTAAAACCAGGAGGATTACACTATAGCCCCCACTCCAGGCTTAGACTAAAACCAGGGGAGGATTACACTATAGCCCCCACTCCAGGCTTAGACTAAAACCAGGGAGGATTACACTATAGCCCCCACTCCAGGCTTAGACTAAAACCAGGGAGGATTACACTATAGCCCCCACTCCAGGCTTAGACTAAAACCAGGGGAGGATTACACTATAGCCCCCACTCCAGGCTTAGACTAAAACCAGGGAGGATTACACTATAGCCCCCACTCCAGGCTTAAAACCAGGGGAGGATTACACTATAGCCCCCACTCCAGGCTTAGACTAAAACCAGGGAGGATTACACTATAGCCCCCACTCCAGGCTTAGACTAAAACCAGGGGAGGATTACACTATAGCCCCCCACTCCAGGCTTAGACTAAAACCAGGGAGGATTACACTATAGCCCCCACTCCAGGCTTAGACTAAAACCAGGGAGGATTACACTATAGCCCCCACTCCAGGCTTAGACTAAAACCAGGGAGGATTACACTATAGCCCCCACTCCAGGCTTAGACTAAAACCAGGGAGGATTACACTATAGCCCCCACTCCAGGCTTAGACTAAAACCAGGGGAGGATTACACTATAGCCCCCCACTCCAGGCTTAACTAAAACCAGGGAGGATTACACTATAGCCCCCACTCCAGGCTTAGACTAAAACCAGGGAGGATTACACTATAGCCCCCACTCCAGGCTTAGACTAAAACCAGGGAGGATTACACTATAGCCCCCACCCAGGCTTAGACTAAAACCAGGGGAGGATTACACTATAGCCCCCACTCCAGGCTTAGACTAAAACCAGGGAGGATTACACTATAGCCCCCACTCCAGGCTTAGACTAAAACCAGGGAGGATTACACTATAGCCCCCACTCCAGGCTTAGACTAAAACCAGGGGAGGATTACACTAGCCCCCACTAGGCTTAGACTAAAACCAGGGGAGGATTACCCCCCCCACTCCAGGCTTAGACTAAAACCAGGGGAGGATTACACTATAGCCCCCACTCCAGGCTTAGACTAAAACCAGGGAGGATTACACTATAGCCCCCACTAGAAAAACCAGGGAGGATTACACTATAGCCCCCACTCCAGGCTTAGACTAAAACCAGGGGAGGATTACACTATAGCCCACTCCAGGCTTAGACCCAGGAGGATTACACTATAGCCCCCACTCCAGGCTTAGACTAAAACCAGGGGAGGATTACACTATAGCCCCCACTCCAGGCTTAGACTAAAACCAGGGGAGGATTACACTATAGCCCCCACTCCAGGCTTAGACTAAAACCAGGGAGGATTACACTATAGCCCCCCAGGCTCCAGGCTTAGACTAAAACCAGGGAGGATTACACTATAGCCCCCACTCCAGGCTTAGACTAAAACCAGGGAGGATTACACTATAGCCCCCACTCCAGGCTTAGACTAAAACCAGGGGAGGATTACACTATAGCCCCCCACTCCAGGCTAAACTAAAACCAGGGGAGGATTACACTATAGCCCCCCACTCCAGGCTTAGACTAAAACCAGGGAGGATTAAAACCCCCACTCCAGGCTAAACTAAAACCAGGGGAGGATTACACTATAGCCCCCCACTCCAGACTAAACTAAAACCAGGGGAGGATTACACTATAGCCCCCCACTCCAGACTAAACTAAAACCCGGGGGAGGATTACACTATAGCCCCCCACTCCAGGCTTAGACTAAAACCAGGGGAGGATTACACTATAGCCCCCCCTCCAGGCTTAGACTAAAACCAGGGGAGGATTACACTATAGCCCCCCACTCCAGGCTTAGACTAAAACCAGGGGAGGATTACACTATAGCCCCCCACTCCAGGCTTAGACTAAAACCAGGGAGGATTACACTATAGCCCCCACTCCAGGCTTAGACTAAAACCAGGGAGGATTACACTATAGCCCCCACTCCAGGCTTAGACTAAAACCAGGGAGGATTACACTATAGCCCCCACTCCAGGCTTAGACTAAAACCAGGGGAGGATTACACTATAGCCCCCACTCCAGGCTTAGACTAAAACCAGGGAGGATTACACTATAGCCCCCACTCCAGGCTTAGACTAAAACCAGGGAGGATTAAAAGCCCCCCACTCCAGGCTTAGACTAAAAAACCAGGGAGGATTACACTATAGCCCCCACTCCAGGCTTAGACTAAAACCAGGGGAGGATTACACTATAGCCCCCACTCCAGGTTTACTAAAACCAGGGGAGGATTACACTATAGCCCCCACTCCAGGCTTAGACTAAAACCAGGGGAGGATTACACTATAGCCCCCCACTCCAGGCTTAGACTAAAACCAGGGAGGATTACACTATAGCCCCCACTCCAGGCTTAGACTAAAACCAGGGGAGGATTACACTATAGCCCCCACTCCAGGCTTAGACTAAAACCAGGGGAGGATTACACTATAGCCCCCACTCCAGGCTTAGACTAAAACCAGGGAGGATTACACTATAGCCCCCACTCCAGGCTTAGACTAAAACCAGGGAGGATTACACTATAGCCCCCACTCCAGGCTTAGACTAAAACCAGGGAGGATTACACTATAGCCCCCCACTCCAGGCTTAGACTAAAACCAGGGAGGATTACACTATAGCCCCCACTCCAGGCTTAGACTAAAACCAGGGAGGATTACACTATAGCCCCCACTCCAGGCTTAGACTAAAACCAGGGAGGATTACACTATAGCCCCCACTCCAGGCTTAGACTAAAACCAGGGAGGATTACACTATAGCCCCCCACTCCAGGCTTAGACTAAAACCAGGAGGATTACACTATAGCCCCCACTCCAGGCTTAGACTAAAACCAGGGGAGGATTACACTATAGCCCCCCACTCCAGGCTTAGACTAAAACCAGGGAGGATTACACTATAGCCCCCACTCCAGGCTTAGACTAAAACCAGGGAGGATTACACTATAGCCCCCACTCCAGGCTTAGACTAAAACCAGGGGAGGATTACACTATAGCCCCCACTCCAGGCTTAGACTAAAACCAGGGAGGATTACACTATAGCCCCCACTCCAGGCTTAGACTAAAACCAGGGAGGATTACACTACACTCCAGGCTAGACTAAAACCAGGGAGGATTACACTATAGCCCCCACTCCAGGCTTAGACTAAAACCAGGGGAGGATTACACTATAGCCCCCACTCCAGGCTTAGACTAAAACCAGGGAGGATTACACTATAGCCCCCCCCTCCAGGCTTAGACTAAAACCAGGGGAGGATTACACTATAGCCCCCACTCCAGGCTTAGACTAAAACCAGGGAGGATTACACTATAGCCCCCCACTCCAGGCTTAGACTAAAACCAGGGAGGATTACACTATAGCCCCCACTCCAGGCTTAGACTAAAACCAGGGGAGGATTACACTATAGCCCCCACTCCAGGCTTAGACTAAAACCAGGGAGGATTACACTATAGCCCCCACTCCAGGCTTAGACTAAAACCAGGGGAGGATTACACTATAGCCCCCACTCCAGGCTTAGACTAAAACCAGGGGAGGATTACACTATAGCCCCCACTCCAGGCTTAGACTAAAACCAGGGAGGATTACACTATAGCCCCCCACTCCAGGCTTAGACTAAAACCAGGGAGGATTACACTATAGCCCCCACTCCAGGCTTAGACTAAAACCAGGGAGGATTACACTATAGCCCCCACTCCAGGCTTAGACTAAAACCAGGGAGGATTACACTATAGCCCCCACTCCAGGCTTAGACTAAAACCAGGGAGGATTACACTATAGCCCCCACTCCAGGCTTAGACTAAAACCAGGGAGGATTACACTATAGCCCCCCACTCCAGGCTTAGACTAAAACCAGGGAGGATTACACTATAGCCCCCACTCCAGGCTTAGACTAAAACCAGGGAGGATTACACTATAGCCCCCACTCCAGGCTTAGACTAAAACCAGGGGAGGATTACACTATAGCCCCCACTCCAGGCTTAGACTAAAACCAGGGAGGATTACACTATAGCCCCCACTCCAGGCTTAGACTAAAACCAGGGGAGGATTACACTATAGCCCCCCACTCCAGGCTTAGACTAAAACCAGGGGAGGATTACACTATAGCCCCCCACTCCAGGCTAAACTAAAACCAGGGAGGATTACACTAGGCCCCCACTCCAGGCTTAGACTAAAACCAGGGGAGGATTACACTATAGCCCCCACTCCAGGCTAAACTAAAACCAGGGGAGGATTACACTATAGCCCCCCACTCCAGACTAAACTAAAACCAGGGGAGGATTACACTATAGCCCCCCACTCCAGACTAAACTAAAACCCGGGGGAGGATTACACTATAGCCCCCCACTCCAGGCTTAGACTAAAACCAGGAGAGGATTACACTATAGCCACCCCCCAGGCTTAGACTAAAACCAGGGAGGATTACACTATAGCCCCCACTTAGACTAAAACCAGGGAGGATTACACTATAGCCCCCACTCCAGGCTTAGACTAAAACCAGGGAGGATTACACTATAGCCCCCCACTCCAGGCTTAGACTAAAACCAGGGAGGATTACACTATAGCCCCCACTCCAGGCTTAGACTAAAACCAGGGAGGATTACACTATAGCCCCCCACTCCAGGCTTAGACTAAAACCAGGGAGGATTACACTATAGCCCCCACTCCAGGCTTAGACTAAAACCAGGGAGGATTACACTATAGCCCCCACTCCAGGCTTAGACTAAAACCAGGGGAGGATTACACTATAGCCCCCCACTCCAGGCTTAGACTAAAACCAGGGGAGGATTACACTATAGCCCCCCACTCCAGGCTTAGACTAAAACCAGGGAGGATTACACTATAGCCCCCCACTCCAGGCTTAGACTAAAACCAGGGAGGATTACACTATAGCCCCCACTCCAGGCTTAGACTAAAACCAGGGAGGATTACACTATAGCCCCCACTCCAGGCTTAGACTAAAACCAGGGAGGATTACACTATAGCCCCCACTCCAGGCTTAGACTAAAACCAGGGAGGATTACACTATAGCCCCCACTCCAGGCTTAGACTAAAACCAGGGGAGGATTACACTATAGCCCCCACTCCAGGCTTAGACTAAAACCAGGGAGGATTACACTATAGCCCCCACTCCAGGCTTAGACTAAAACCAGGGAGGATTACACTATAGCCCCCCACTCCAGGCTTAGACTAAAACCAGGGGAGGATTACACTATAGCCCCCACTCCAGGCTTAGACTAAAACCAGGGGAGGATTACACTATAGCCCCCACTCCAGGCTTAGACTAAAACCAGGGGAGGATTACACTATAGCCCCCACTCCAGGCTTAGACTAAAACCAGGGAGGA
Source organism: Oncorhynchus nerka (assembly GCF_034236695.1). Classification (NCBI taxonomy): domain Eukaryota; kingdom Metazoa; phylum Chordata; class Actinopteri; order Salmoniformes; family Salmonidae; genus Oncorhynchus; species Oncorhynchus nerka. The sequence continues at coordinate 10,623,028 of NC_088415.1, read as the reverse complement.
TTACACTATAGCCCCCACTCCAGGCTTAGACTAAAACCAGGGGAGGATTACACTATAGCCCCCCACTCCAGGCTTAGACTAAAACCAGGGGAGGATTACACTATAGCCCCCACTCCAGGCTTAGACTAAAACCAGGGAGGATTACACTATAGCCCCCACTCCAGGCTTAGACTAAAACCAGGGAGGATTACACTATAGCCCCCCACTCCAGGCTTAGACTAAAACCAGGGAGGATTACACTATAGCCCCCACTCCAGGCTTAGACTAAAACCAGGGAGGATTACACTAAAACCAGGAGGATAGCCCCCACTCCAGGCTTAGACTAAAACCAGGGAGGATTACACTATAGCCCCCACTCCAGGCTTAGACTAAAACCAGGGGAGGATTACACTATAGCCCCCCACTCCAGGCTTAGACTAAAACCAGGGAGGATTACACTATAGCCCCCACCCAGGCTTAGACTAAAACCAGGGAGGATTACACTATAGCCCCCCACTCCAGGCTTAGACTAAAACCAGGGAGGATTACACTATAGCCCCCACTCCAGGCTTAGACTAAAACCAGGGGAGGATTACACTATAGCCCCCACTCCAGGCTTAGACTAAAACCAGGGAGGATTACACTATAGCCCCCCACTCCAGGCTTAGACTAAAACCAGGGGAGGATTACACTATAGCCCCCCACTCCAGGCTAAACTAAAACCAGGGAGGATTACACTATAGCCCCCACTCCAGGCTTAGACTAAAACCAGGGAGGATTACACTATAGCCCCCCACTCCAGGCTAAACTAAAACCAGGGGAGGATTACACTATAGCCCCCCACTCCAGACTAAACTAAAACCAGGGGAGGATTACACTATAGCCCCCCACTCCAGACTAAACTAAAACCAGGGGAGGATTACACTATAGCCCCCCACTCCAGGCTTAGACTAAAACCAGGGGAGGATTACACTATAGCCCCCCCTCCAGGCTTAGACTAAAACCAGGGAGGATTACACTCCCCCACTCCAGGCTTAGACTAAAACCAGGGGAGGATTACACTATAGCCCCCCACTCCAGGCTTAGACTAAAACCAGGGGAGGATTACACTATAGCCCCCCACTCCAGGCTTAGACTAAAACCAGGGAGGATTACACTATAGCCCCCACTCCAGGCTTAGACTAAAACCAGGGAGGATTACACTATAGCCCCCACTCCAGGCTTAGACTAAAACAGGCTATAGCCCCCACTTAGACTAAAACCAGGGAGGATTACACTATAGCCCCCACTCCAGGCTTAGACTAAAACCAGGGAGGATTACACTATAGCCCCCACTCCAGGCTTAGACTAAAACCAGGGGAGGATTACACTATAGCCCCCCACTCCAGGCTTAGACTAAAACCAGGGAGGATTACACTATAGCCCCCACTCCAGGCTTAGACTAAAACCAGGGGAGGATTACACTATAGCCCCCACTCCAGGCTTAGACTAAAACCAGGGAGGATTACACTATAGCCCCCACTCCAGGCTTAGACTAAAACCAGGGGAGGATTACACTATAGCCCCCACTCCAGGCTTAGACTAAAACCAGGGAGGATTACACTATAGCCCCCCACTCCAGGCTTAGACTAAAACCAGGGAGGATTACACTATAGCCCCCACTCCAGGCTTAGACTAAAACCAGGGGAGGATTACACTATAGCCCCCACTCCAGACTAAACTAAAACCAGGGAGGATTACACTATAGCCCCCACTCCAGGCTTAGACTAAAACCAGGGAGGATTACACTATAGCCCCCACTCCAGGCTTAGACTAAAACCAGGGAGGATTACACTATAGCCCCCACTCCAGGCTAAACTAAAACCAGGGGAGGATTACACTATAGCCCCCACTCCAGGCTTAGACTAAAACCAGGGAGGATTACACTATAGCCCCCACTCCAGGCTAAACTAAAACCAGGGAGGATTACTTAGCCCCCCACTAAAACTAAAACCAGGGAGGATTACACTATAGCCCCCACTCCAGACTAAACTAAAACCAGGGGAGGATTACACTATAGCCCCCCACTCCAGGTTTAGACTAAAACCAGGGGAGGATTACACTATAGCCCCCCACTCCAGGCTTAGACTAAAACCAGGGGAGGATTACACTATAGCCCCCACTCCAGGCTTAGACTAAAACCAGGGGAGGATTACACTATAGCCCCCACTCCAGGCTTAGACTAAAACCAGGGAGGATTACACTATAGCCCCCACTCCAGGTTTAGACTAAAACCAGGGGAGGATTACACTATAGCCCCCACTCCAGGCTTAGACTAAAACCAGGGGAGGATTACACTATAGCCCCCACTCCAGGCTTAGACTAAAACCAGGGAGGATTACACTATAGCCCCCACTCCAGGCTTAGACTAAAACCAGGGAGGATTACACTATAGCCCCCACTCCAGGCTTAGACTAAAACCAGGGAGGATTACACTATAGCCCCCCACTCCAGGCTTAGACTAAAACCAGGGGAGGATTACACTATAGCCCCCCACTCCAGGCTTAGACTCAACTAAAACCAGGGTAGGATTACACTATAGCCCCCCACTCCAGGCTTAGACTAAAACCAGGGGAGGATTACACTATAGCTCCCCACTCCAGGCTTAGACTAAAACCAGGGGAGGATTACACTATAGCCCCCACTCCAGGCTTAGACTAAAACCAGGGAGGATTACACTATAGCCCCCACTCCAGGCTTAGACTAAAACCAGGGGAGGATTACACTATAGCCCCCACTCCAGGCTTAGACTAAAACCAGGGAGGATTACACTATAGCCCCCACTCCAGGCTTAGACTAAAACCAGGGAGGATTACACTATAGCCCCCACTCCAGGCTTAGACTAAAACCAGGGAGGATTACACTATAGCCCCCACTCCAGGCTTAGACTAAAACCAGGGAGGATTACACTATAGCCCCCACTCCAGGCTTAGACTAAAACCAGGGGAGGATTACACTATAGCCCCCACTCCAGGCTTAGACTAAAACCAGGGGAGGATTACACTATAGCCCCCACTCCAGGCTTAGACTAAAACCAGGGGAGGATTACACTATAGCCCCCACTCCAGGCTTAGACTAAAACCAGGGGAGGATTACACTATAGCCCCCCACTCCAGGCTTAGACTAAAACCAGGGGAGGATTACACTATAGCCCCCCACTCCAGGCTTAGACTAAAACCAGGGAGGATTACACTATAGCCCCCCACTCCAGGCTTAGACTAAAACCAGGGGAGGATTACACTATAGCCCCCCACTCCAGGCTTAGACTAAAACCAGGGGAGGATTACACTATAGCCCCCCACTCCAGGCTAAACTAAAACCAGGGGAGGATTACACTATAGCCCCCACTCCAGGCTTAGACTAAAACCAGGGAGGATTACACTATAGCCCCCACTCCAGGCTTAGACTAAAACCAGGGGAGGATTACACTATAGCCCCCACTCCAGGCTAAACTAAAACCAGGGAGGATTACACTATAGCCCCCACTCCAGGCTTAGACTAAAACCAGGGGAGGATTACACTATAGCCCCCACTCCAGGCTAAACTAAAACCAGGGGAGGATTACACTATAGCCCCCCACTCCAGACTAAACTAAAACCAGGGGAGGATTACACTATAGCCCCCCACTCCAGACTAAACTAAAACCAGGGGAGGATTACACTATAGCCCCCACTCCAGGCTTAGACTAAAACCAGGGAGGATTACACTATAGCCACCCCCCCCAGGCTTAGACTAAAACCAGGGGAGGATTACTATAGCCCCCACTCCAAACTAAAACCGGGGAGGATTACACTATAGCCCCCCCACTCCAGGCTTAGACTAAAACCAGGGGAGGATTACACTATAGCCCCCCACTCCAGGCTTAGACTAAAACCAGGGGAGGATTACACTATAGCCCCCCACTCCAGGCTTAGACTAAAACCAGGGGAGGATTACACTATAGCCCCCCACTCCAGGCTTACACTAGACTAAAACCAGGGAGGATTACACTATAGCCCCCACTCCAGGCTTAGACTAAAACCAGGGGAGGATTACACTATAGCCCCCACTCCAGGCTTAGACTAAAACCAGGGGAGGATTACACTATAGCCCCCACTCCAGGCTTAGACTAAAACCAGGGGAGGATTACACTATAGCCCCCACTCCAGGCTTAGACTAAAACCAGGGGAGGATTACACTATAGCCCCCACTCCAGGCTTAGACTAAAACCAGGGAGGATTACACTATAGCCCCCCACTCCAGGCTTAGACTAAAACCAGGGAGGATTACACAGGGCTTAGAGGGAGGATTACACTATAGCCCCCACTCCAGGCTTAGACTAAAACCAGGGAGGATTACACTATAGCCCCCACTCCAGGCTTAGACTAAAACCAGGGGAGGATTACACTATAGCCCCCAGGGAGGATTACACTCCAGGCTTAGACTAAAACCAGGGAGGATTACACTATAGCCCCCACTCCAGGCTTAGACTAAAACCAGGGGAGGATTACACTATAGCCCCCACTCCAGGCTTAGACTAAAACCAGGGAGGATTACACTAGCCCCCACTCCAAAAAACCAGGGGAGGATTACACTATAGCCCCCACTCCAGGCTTAGACTAAAACCAGGGAGGATTACACTATAGCCCCCACTCCAGGCTAAACTAAAACCAGGGAGGATTACACTATAGCCCCCCACTCCAGGCTTAGACTAAAACCAGGGGAGGATTACACTATAGCCCCCCACTCCAGGCTAAACTAAAACCAGGGGAGGATTACACTATAGCCCCCACTCCAGACTAAACTAAAACCAGGGAGGATTACACTATAGCCCCCACTCCAGACTAAACTAAAACCCGGGGAGGATTACACTATAGCCCCCACTCCAGGCTTAGACTAAAACCAGGGAGGATTACACTATAGCCCCCCACTCCAGGCTTAGACTAAAACCAGGGAGGATTACACTATAGCCCCCACTCCAGGCTTAGACTAAAACCAGGGAGGATTACACTATAGCCCCCACTCCAGGCTTAGACTAAAACCAGGGGAGGATTACACTATAGCCCCCACTCCAGGCTTAGACTAAAACCAGGGGAGGATTACACTATAGCCCCCACTCCAGGCTTAGACTAAAACCAGGGGAGGATTACACTATAGCCCCCACTCCAGGCTTAGACTAAAACCAGGGGAGGATTACACTATAGCCCCCACTCCAGGCTTAGACTAAAACCAGGGAGGATTACACTATAGCCCCCACTCCAGGCTTAGACTAAAACCAGGGGAGGATTACACTATAGCCCCCCACTCCAGGCTTAGACTAAAACCAGGGAGGATTACACTATAGCCCCCACTCCAGGCTTAGACTAAAACCAGGGGAGGATTACACTATAGCCCCCACTCCAGGCTTAGACTAAAACCAGGGAGGATTACACTATAGCCCCCCACTCCAGGCTTAGACTAAAACCAGGGAGGATTACACTATAGCCCCCACTCCAGGCTTAGACTAAAACCAGGGAGGATTACACTATAGCCCCCACTCCAGGCTTAGACTAAAACCAGGGGAGGATTACACTATAGCCCCCACTCCAGGCTTAGACTAAAACCAGGGAGGATTACACTATAGCCCCCACTCCAGGCTTAAAAACCAGGGAGGATTACACTATAGCCCCCACTCCAGGCTTAGACTAAAACCAGGGAGGATTACACTATAGCCCCCACTCCAGGCTTAGACTAAAACCAGGGAGGATTACACTATAGCCCCCACTCCAGGCTTAGACTAAAACCAGGGGAGGATTACACTATAGCCCCCACTCCAGGCTTAGACTAAAACCAGGGGAGGATTACACTATAGCCCCCACTCCAGGCTTAGACTAAAACCAGGGAGGATTACACTATAGCCCCCACTCCAGGCTTAGACTAAAACCAGGGAGGATTACACTATAGCCCCCACTCCAGGCTTAGACTAAAACCAGGGAGGATTACACTATAGCCCCCCACTCCAGGCTTAGACTAAAACCAGGGGAGGATTACACTATAGCCCCCACTCCAGGCTTAGACTAAAACCAGGGGAGGATTACACTATAGCCCCCCACTCCAGGCTTAGACTAAAACCAGGGAGGATTACACTATAGCCCCCCACTCCAGGCTTAGACTAAAACCAGGGAGGATTACACTATAGCCCCCACTCCAGGCTTAGACTAAAACCAGGAGGATTACACTATAGCCCCCACTCCAGGCTTAGACTAAAACCAGGGAGGATTACACTATAGCCCCCCACTCCAGGCTTAGACTAAAACCAGGGAGGATTACACTAGCCCCCACTCCAGGCTTAGACTAAAACCAGGGAGGATTACACTATAGCCCCCACTCCAGGCTTAGACTAAAACCAGGGAGGATTACACTATAGCCCCCACTCCAGGCTTAGACTAAAACCAGGGGAGGATTACACTATAGCCCCCACTCCAGGCTTAGACTAAAACCAGGGGAGGATTACACTATAGCCCCCACTCCAGGCTTAGACTAAAACCAGGGAGGATTACACTATAGCCCCCACTCCAGGCTTAGACTAAAACCAGGGAGGATTACACTATAGCCCCCACTCCAGGCTTAGACTAAAACCAGGGAGGATTACACTATAGCCCCCACTCCAGGCTTAGACTAAAACCAGGGAGGATTAAATAGCCCCCACTCCAGGCTTAGACTAAAACCAGGGAGGATTACACTATAGCCCCCCACTCCAGGCTTAGACTAAAACCAGGGGAGGATTACACTATAGCCCCCACTCCAGGCTTAGACTAAAACCAGGGAGGATTACACTATAGCCCCCACTCCAGGCTTAGACTAAAACCAGGGGAGGATTACACTATAGCCCCCCACTCCAGGCTAAACTAAAACCAGGGGAGGATTACACTATAGCCCCCCACTCCAGGCTTAGACTAAAACCAGGGGAGGATTACACTATAGCCCCCACTCCAGGCTTAGACTAAAACCAGGGGAGGATTACACTATAGCCCCCCACTCCAGGCTTAGACTAAAACCAGGGAGGATTACACTATAGCCCCCACTCCAGGCTTAGACTAAAACCAGGGAGGATTACCAGGCTTAGACTAAAACCAGGGGAGGATTACACTATAGCCCCCACTCCAGGCTTAGACTAAAACCAGGGGAGGATTACACTATAGCCCCCACTCCAGGCTTAGACTAAAACCAGGGAGGATTACACTATAGCCCCCACTCCAGGCTTAGACTAAAACCAGGGGAGGATTACACTATAGCCCCCCACTCCAGGCTTAGACTAAAACCAGGGAGGATTACACTATAGCCCCCACTCCAGGCTTAGACTAAAACCAGGGAGGATTACACTATAGCCCCCCACTCCAGGCTTAGACTAAAACCAGGGAGGATTACACTATAGCCCCCACTCCAGGCTTAGACTAAAACCAGGGAGGATTACACTATAGCCCCCACTCCAGGCTTAGACTAAAACCAGGGGAGGATTACACTATAGCCCCCACTCCAGGCTTAGACTAAAACCAGGGAGGATTACACTATAGCCCCCACTCCAGGCTTAGACTAAAACCAGGGGAGGATTACACTATAGCCCCCCACTCCAGGCTTAGACTAAAACCAGGGAGGATTACACTATAGCCCCCCACTCCAGGCTTAGACTAAAACCAGGGAGGATTACACTATAGCCCCCACTCCAGGCTTAGACTAAAACCAGGGAGGATTACACTATAGCCCCCCACTCCAGGCTTAGACTAAAACCAGGGAGGATTACACTATAGCCCCCACTCCAGGCTTAGACTAAAACCAGGGGAGGATTACACTATAGCCCCCACTCCAGGCTTAGACTAAAACCAGGGAGGATTACACTATAGCCCCCACTCCAGGCTTAGACTAAAACCAGGGAGGATTACACTATAGCCCCCACTCCAGGCTTAGACTAAAACCAGGGAGGATTACACTATAGCCCCCACACTCCAGGCTTAGACTAAAACCAGGGGAGGATTACACTATAGCCCCCACTCCAGGCTTAGACTAAAACCAGGGAGGATTACACTATAGCCCCCACTCCAGGCTAAACTAAAACCAGGGAGGATTACACTATAGCCCCCACTCCAGGCTTAGACTAAAACCAGGGGAGGATTACACTATAGCCCCCCACTCCAGGCTTAGACTAAAACCAGGGAGGATTACACTATAGCCCCCACTCCAGGCTTAACTAAAACCAGGGGAGGATTACACTATAGCCCCCACTCCAGACTAAAACCAGGGGAGGATTACACTATAGCCCCCCACTCCAGGCTAAACTAAAACCAGGGGAGGATTACACTATAGCCCCCCACTCCAGGCTTAGACTAAAACCAGGGGAGGATTACACTATAGCCCCCACTCCAGGCTTAGACTAAAACCAGGGGAGGATTACACTATAGCCCCCACTCCAGGCTTAGACTAAAACCAGGGGAGGATTACACTATAGCCCCCCACTCCAGGCTTAGACTAAAACCAGGGAGGATTACACTATAGCCCCCACTCCAGGCTTAGACTAAAACCAGGGGAGGATTACAGACTCCAGGCTTAGACTAAAACCAGGGAGGATTACACTATAGCCCCCACTCCAGGCTTAGACTAAAACCAGGGGAGGATTACACTATAGCCCCCACTCCAGGCTTAGACTAAAACCAGGGAGGATTACACTATAGCCCCCACTCCAGGCTTAGACTAAAACCAGGGGAGGATTACACTATAGCCCCCACTCCAGGCTTAGACTAAAACCAGGGAGGATTACACTATAGCCCCCCACTCCAGGCTTAGACTAAAACCAGGGGAGGATTACACTATAGCCCCCACTCCAGGCTTAGACTAAAACCAGGGGAGGATTACACTATAGCCCCCCACTCCAGGCTTAGACTAAAACCAGGGGAGGATTACACTATAGCCCCCCACTCCAGGCTTAGACTAAAACCAGGGGAGGATTACACTATAGCCCCCCACTCCAGGCTTAGACTAAAACCAGGGGAGGATTACACTATAGCCCCCACTCCAGGCTTAAACTAAAACCAGGGAGGATTACACTATAGCCCCCACTCCAGGCTTAGACTAAAACCAGGGGGAGGATTACACTATAGCCCCCACTCCAGGCTTAGACTAAAACCAGGGAGGATTACACTATAGCCCCCACTCCAGGCTTAGACTAAAACCAGGGGAGGATTACACTATAGCCCCCCACTCCAGGCTTAGACTAAAACCAGGGGAGGATTACACTATAGCCCCCCACTCCAGGCTTAGACTAAAACCAGGGGAGGATTACACTATAGCCCCCACTCCAGGCTTAGACTAAAACCAGGGAGGATTACACTATAGCCCCCCACTCCAGGCTTAGACTAAAACCAGGGAGGATTACACTATAGCCCCCACTCCAGGCTTAGACTAAAACCAGGGGAGGATTACACTATAGCCCCCACTCCAGGCTTAGACTAAAACCAGGGAGGATTACACTATAGCCCCCCACTCCAGGCTTAGACTAAAACCAGGGGAGGATTACACTATAGCCCCCACTCCAGGCTTAGACTAAAACCAGGGAGGATTACACTATAGCCCCCACTCCAGGCTTAGACTAAAACCAGGGAGGATTACACTATAGCCCCCACTCCAGGCTTAGACTAAAACCAGGGGAGGATTACACTATAGCCCCCACTCCAGGCTTAGACTAAAACCAGGGAGGATTACACTATAGCCCCCACTCCAGGCTTAGACTAAAACCAGGGGAGGATTACACTATAGCCCCCACTCCAGGCTTAGACTAAAACCAGGGAGGATTACACTATAGCCCCCACTCCAGGCTTAGACTAAAACCAGGGGAGGATTACACTATAGCCCCCCACTCCAGGCTTAGACTAAAACCAGGGAGGATTACACTATAGCCCCCCACTCCAGGCTTAGACTAAAACCAGGGGAGGATTACACTATAGCCCCCACTCCAGGCTTAGACTAAAACCAGGGGAGGATTACACTATAGCCCCCCACTCCAGGCTTAGACTAAAACCAGGGGAGGATTACACTATAGCCCCCCACTCCAGGCTTAGACTAAAACCAGGGAGGATTACACTATAGCCCCCACTCCAGGCTTAGACTAAAACCAGGGAGGATTACACTATAGCCCCCCACTCCAGGCTTAGACTAAAACCAGGGAGGATTACACTATAGCCCCCACTCCAGGCTTAGACTAAAACCAGGGGAGGATTACACTATAGCCCCCACTCCAGGCTTAGACTAAAACCAGGGAGGATTACACTATAGCCCCCACTCCAGGCTTAGACTAAAACCAGGGAGGATTACACTATAGCCCCCCACTCCAGGCTTAGACTAAAACCAGGGGAGGATTACACTATAGCCCCCACTCCAGGCTTAGACTAAAACCAGGGAGGATTACACTATAGCCCCCACTCCAGGCTTAGACTAAAACCAGGGGAGGATTACACTATAGCCCCCACTCCAGGCTTAGACTAAAACCAGGGAGGATTACACTATAGCCCCCACTCCAGGCTTAGACTAAAACCAGGGAGGATTACACTATAGCCCCCACTCCAGGCTTAGACTAAAACCAGGGAGGATTACACTATAGCCCCCACTCCAGGCTTAGACTAAAACCAGGGGAGGATTACACTATAGCCCCCACTCCAGGCTTAGACTAAAACCAGGGGAGGATTACACTATAGCCCCCACTCCAGGCTTAGACTAAAACCAGGGGGAGGATTACACTATAGCCCCCACTCCAGGCTAAACTAAAACCAGGGGAGGATTACACTATAGCCCCCACTCCAGGCTTAGACTAAAACCAGGGAGGATTACACTATAGCCCCCACTCCAGGCTTAAAACCAGGGGAGGATTAACTATAGCCCCCCACTCCAGGCTTAGACTAAAACCAGGGAGGATTACACTATAGCCCCCACTCCAGGCTTAGACTAAAACCAGGGGAGGATTACACTATAGCCCCCCAGGCTCCAGGCTAAACTAAAACCAGGGAGGATTACACTATAGCCCCCACTCCAGGCTTAGACTAAAACCAGGGAGGATTACACTATAGCCCCCCACTCCAGGCTTAGACTAAAACCAGGGAGGATTACACTATAGCCCCCACTCCAGGCTAAACTAAAACCAGGGAGGATTACACTATAGCCCCCACTCCAGGCTTAGACTAAAACCAGGGGAGGATTACACTATAGCCCCCACTCCAGGCTTAGACTAAAACCAGGGGAGGATTACACTATAGCCCCCACTCCAGGCTTAGACTAAAACCAGGGAGGATTACACTATAGCCCCCACTCCAGGCTTAGACTAAAACCAGGGGAGGATTACACTATAGCCCCCACTCCAGGCTTAGACTAAAACCAGGGGAGGATTACACTATAGCCCCCACTCCAGGCTTAGACTAAAACCAGGGAGGATTACACTATAGCCCCCACTCCAGGCTTAGACTAAAACCAGGGAGGATTACACTATAGCCCCCACTCCAGGCTTAGACTAAAACCAGGGAGGATTACACTATAGCCCCCACTCCAGGCTTAGACTAAAACCAGGGAGGATTACACTATAGCCCCCACTCCAGACTTAGACTAAAACCAGGGAGGATTACACTATAGCCCCCACTCCAGGCTTAGACTAAAACCAGGGAGGATTACACTATAGCCCCCACTCCAGGCTTAGACTAAAACCAGGGAGGATTACACTATAGCCCCCACTCCAGGCTTAACTAAAACCAGGGAGGATTACACTATAGCCCCCACTCCAGGCTTAGACTAAAACCAGGGGAGGATTACACTATAGCCCCCCACTCCAGGCTTAGACTAAAACCAGGGGAGGATTACACTATAGCCCCCACTCCAGGCTTAAACTAAAACCAGGGAGGATTACACTATAGCCCCCCACTCCAGGCTTAGACTAAAACCAGGGAGGATTACACTATAGCCCCCACTCCAGGCTTAGACTAAAACCAGGGAGGATTACACTATAGCCCCCACTCCAGACTTAGACTAAAACCAGGGAGGATTACACTATAGCCCCCACTCCAGGCTTAGACTAAAACCAGGGAGGATTACACTATAGCCCCCACTCCAGGCTTAGACTAAAACCAGGGAGGATTACACTATAGCCCCCACTCCAGGCTTAGACTAAAACCAGGGAGGATTACACTATAGCCCCCACTCCAGGCTTAGACTAAAACCAGGGGAGGATTACACTATAGCCCCCACTCCAGGCTTAGACTAAAACCAGGGGAGGATTACACTATAGCCCCCACTCCAGGCTTAGACTAAAACCAGGGAGGATTACACTATAGCCCCCACTCCAGGCTTAGACTAAAACCAGGGAGGATTACACTATAGCCCCCACTCCAGGCTTAGACTAAAACCAGGGGAGGATTACACTATAGCCCCCACTCCAGGCTTAGACTAAAACCAGGGGAGGATTACACTATAGCCCCCCACTCCAGGCTTAGACTAAAACCAGGGAGGATTACACTATAGCCCCCACTCCAGGCTTAGACTAAAACCAGGGAGGATTACACTATAGCCCCCACTCCAGGCTTAGACTAAAACCAGGGAGGATTACACTATAGCCCCCACTCCAGGCTTAGACTAAAACCAGGGAGGATTACACTATAGCCCCCACTCCAGGCTTAGACTAAAACCAGGGAGGATTACACTATAGCCCCCACTCCAGGCTTAGACTAAAACCAGGGGAGGATTACACTATAGCCCCCACTCCAGGCTTAGACTAAAACCAGGGAGGATTACACTATAGCCCCCACTCCAGGCTTAGACTAAAACCAGGGGAGGATTACACTATAGCCCCCCACTCCAGGCTTAGACTAAAACCAGGGGAGGATTACACTATAGCCCCCACTCCAGGCTTAGACTAAAACCAGGGAGGATTACACTATAGCCCCCACTCCAGGCTTAGACTAAAACCAGGGAGGATTACACTATAGCCCCCACTCCAGGCTTAGACTAAAACCAGGGAGGATTACACTATAGCCCCCACTCCAGGCTTAGACTAAAACCAGGGGAGGATTACACTATAGCCCCCCACTCCAGGCTTAGACTAAAACCAGGGGAGGATTACACTATAGCCCCCCACTCCAGGCTTAGACTAAAACCAGGGGAGGATTACACTATAGCCCCCACTCCAGGCTTAGACTAAAACCAGGGGAGGATTACACTATAGCCCCCCACTCCAGGCTAAACTAAAACCAGGGGAGGATTACACTATAGCCCCCCACTCCAGGCTTAGACTAAAACCAGGGGAGGATTACACTATAGCCCCCCACTCCAGGCTAAACTAAAACCAGGGGAGGATTACACTATAGCCCCCCACTCCAGACTAAACTAAAACCAGGGGAGGATTACACTATAGCCCCCACTCCAGGCTTAGACTAAAACCAGGGAGGATTACACTATAGCCCCCACTCCAGGCTTAGACTAAAACCAGGGAGGATTACACTATAGCCCCCCACTCCAGGCTTAGACTAAAACCAGGGAGGATTACACTATAGCCCCCACTCCAGGCTTAGACTAAAACCAGGGAGGATTACACTATAGCCCCCACTCCAGGCTTAGACTAAAACCAGGGAGGATTACACTATAGCCCCCACTCCAGGCTTAGACTAAAACCAGGGGAGGATTACACTATAGCCCCCACTCCAGGCTTAGACTAAAACCAGGGAGGATTACACTATAGCCCCCACTCCAGGCTTAGACTAAAACCAGGGAGGATTACACTATAGCCCCCACTCCAGGCTTAGACTAAAACCAGGGAGGATTACACTATAGCCCCCACTCCAGGCTTAGACTAAAACCAGGGGAGGATTACACTATAGCCCCCACTCCAGGCTTAGACTAAAACCAGGGAGGATTACACTATAGCCCCCACTCCAGGCTTAGACTAAAACCAGGGAGGATTACACTATAGCCCCCACTCCAGGCTTAGACTAAAACCAGGGAGGATTACACTATAGCCCCCACTCCAGGCTTAGACTAAAACCAGGGGAGGATTACACTATAGCCCCCCACTCCAGGCTTAGACTAAAACCAGGGGAGGATTACACTATAGCCCCCACTCCAGGCTTAGACTAAAACCAGGGAGGATTACACTATAGCCCCCACTCCAGGCTTAGACTAAAACCAGGGAGGATTACACTATAGCCCCCACTCCAGGCTTAGACTAAAACCAGGGAGGATTACACTATAGCCCCCCACTCCAGGCTTAGACTAAAACCAGGGGAGGATTACACTATAGCCCCCCACTCCAGACTAAACTAAAACCAGGGGAGGATTACACTATAGCCCCCCACTCCAGGCTTAGACTAAAACCAGGGGAGGATTACACTATAGCCCCCCACTCCAGGCTTAGACTAAAACCAGGGAGGATTACACTATAGCCCCCACTCCAGGCTTAGACTAAAACCAGGGGAGGATTACACTATAGCCCCCACTCCAGGCTTAGACTAAAACCAGGGGAGGATTACACTATAGCCCCCCACTCCAGGCTAAACTAAAACCAGGGGAGGATTACACTATAGCCCCCCACTCCAGGCTAAGACTAAAACCAGGGAGGATTACACTATAGCCCCCCACTCCAGGCTTAGACTAAAACCAGGGAGGATTACACTATAGCCCCCACTCCAGGCTTAGACTAAAACCAGGGAGGATTACACTATAGCCCCCACTCCAGGCTTAGACTAGACTAAAACCAGGGGAGGATTACACTATAGCCCCCACTCCAGGCTTAGACTAAAACCAGGAGGATTACACTATAGCCCCCACTCCAGGCTTAGACTAAAACCAGGGAGGATTACACTATAGCCCCCACTCCAGGCTTAGACTAAAACCAGGGAGGATTACACTATAGCCCCCACTCCAGGCTTAACTAAAACCAGGGAGGATTACACTATAGCCCCCACTCCAGGCTTAGACTAAAACCAGGGAGGATTACACTATAGCCCCCACTCCAGGCTTAGACTAAAACCAGGGGAGGATTACACTATAGCCCCCACTCCAGGCTTAGACTAAAACCAGGGAGGATTACACTATAGCCCCCACTCCAGGCTTAGACTAAAACCAGGGGAGGATTACACTATAGCCCCCCACTCCAGGCTTAGACTAAAACCAGGGGAGGATTACACTATAGCCCCCACTCCAGGCTTAGACTAAAACCAGGGAGGATTACACTATAGCCCCCACTCCAGGCTTAGACTAAAACCAGGGAGGATTACACTATAGCCCCCACTCCAGGCTTAGACTAAAACCAGGGGAGGATTACACTATAGCCCCCACTCCAGGCTTAGACTAAAACCAGGGAGGATTACACTATAGCCCCCACTCCAGGCTTAGACTAAAACCAGGGAGGATTACACTATAGCCCCCACTCCAGGCTTAGACTAAAACCAGGGGAGGATTACACTATAGCCCCCACTCCAGGCTTAGACTAAAACCAGGGGAGGATTACACTATAGCCCCCACTCCAGGCTTAGACTAAAACCAGGGAGGATTACACTATAGCCCCCACTCCAGGCTAAACTAAAACCAGGGAGGATTACACTATAGCCCCCACTCCAGGCTAAACTAAAACCAGGGGAGGATTACACTATAGCCCCCACTCCAGACTTAGACTAAAACCAGGGGAGGATTACACTATAGCCCCCACTCCAGGCTTAGACTAAAACCAGGGGAGGATTACACTATAGCCCCCCACTCCAGGCTTAGACTAAAACCAGGGAGGATTACACTATAGCCCCCACTCCAGGCTTAGACTAAAACCAGGGGAGGATTACACTATAGCCCCCACTCCAGGCTTAGACTAAAACCAGGGGAGGATTACACTATAGCCCCCACTCCAGGCTTAGACTAAAACCAGGGAGGATTACACTATAGCCCCCACTCCAGGCTTAGACTAAAACCAGGGAGGATTACACTATAGCCCCCACTCCAGGCTTAGACTAAAACCAGGGGAGGATTACACTATAGCCCCCCACTCCAGGCTTAGACTAAAACCAGGGAGGATTACACTATAGCCCCCACTCCAGGCTTAGACTAAAACCAGGGAGGATTACACTATAGCCCCCACTCCAGGCTTAGACTAAAACCAGGGAGGATTACACTATAGCCCCCACTCCAGGCTTAGACTAAAACCAGGGAGGATTACACTATAGCCCCCCACTCCAGGCTTAGACTAAAACCAGGGAGGATTACACTATAGCCCCCACTCCAGGCTTAGACTAAAACCAGGGAGGATTACACTATAGCCCCCACTCCAGGCTTAGACTAAAACCAGGGAGGATTACACTATAGCCCCCCACTCCAGGCTTAGACTAAAACCAGGGGAGGATTACACTATAGCCCCCCACTCCAGGCTTAGACTAAAACCAGGGGAGGATTACACTATAGCCCCCACTCCAGGCTTAGACTAAAACCAGGGGAGGATTACACTATAGCCCCCACTCCAGGCTTAGACTAAAACCAGGGGAGGATTACACTATAGCCCCCACTCCAGGCTTAGACTAAAACCAGGGGAGGATTACACTATAGCCCCCACTCCAGGCTTAGACTAAAACCAGGGAGGATTACACTATAGCCCCCACTCCAGGCTTAGACTAAAACCAGGGAGGATTACACTATAGCCCCCACTCCAGGCTTAGACTAAAACCAGGGGAGGATTACACTATAGCCCCCACTCCACTCCAGGCTTAGACTAAAACCAGGGGAGGATTACACTATAGCCCCCACTCCAGGCTTAGACTAAAACCAGGGAGGATTACACTATAGCCCCCACTCCAGGCTTAGACTAAAACCAGGGAGGATTACACTATAGCCCCCACTCCAGGCTTAGACTAAAAAACCAGGGGAGGATTACACTATAGCCCCCACTCCAGGCTTAGACTCAACTAAAACCAGGGAGGATTACAGTATAGCCCCCACTCCAGGCTTAGACTCAACTAAAACCAGGGAGGATTACACTATAGCCCCCACTCCAGGCTTAGACTAAAAACCAGGGAGGATTACACTATAGCCCCCACTCCAGACTAAACTAAAACCAGGGAGGATTACACTATAGCCCCCACTCCAGGCTTAGACTAAAACCAGGGAGGATTACACTATAGCCCCCACTCCAGACTTAGACTAAAACCAGGGTAGGATTACACTATAGCCCCCACTCCAGGCTTAGACTAAAACCAGGGAGGATTACACTATAGCCCCCACTCCAGGCTTAGACTAAAACCAGGGAGGATTACACTATAGCCCCCACTCCAGGCTTAGACTAAAAAACCAGGGAGGATTACACTATAGCCCCCACTCCAGGCTTAGACTAAAACCAGGGGAGGATTACACTATAGCCCCCACTCCAGACTAAACTAAAACCAGGGAGGATTACACTATAGCCCCCACTCCAGGCTTAGACTAAAACCAGGGGAGGATTACACTATAGCCCCCCACTCCAGGCTTAGACTAAAACCAGGGGAGGATTACACTATAGCCCCCCACTCCAGGCTTAGACTAAAACCAGGGGAGGATTACACTATAGCTCCCCACTCCAGGCTTAGACTAAAACCAGGGGAGGATTACACTATAGCTCTCCACTCCAGGCTTAGACTAAAACCAGGGGAGGATTACACTATAGCCCCCCACTCCAGGCTTAGACTAAAACCAGGGGAGGATTACACTATAGCCCCCCACTCCAGACTAAACTAAAACCAGGGGAGGATTACACTATAGCCCCCCACTCCAGACTTAGACTCAACTAAAACCAGGGGAGGATTACACTATAGCCCCCCACTCCAGACTTAGACTCAACTAAAACCAGGGGAGGATTACAGTATAGCCCCCCACTCCAGGCTTAGACTCAACTAAAACCAGGGGAGGATTACACTATAGCCCCCCACTCCAGGCTTAGACTAAAAAACCAGGGGAGGATTACACTATAGCCCCCCACTCCAGACTAAACTAAAACCAGGGGAGGATTACACTATAGCCCCCCACTCCAGGCTTAGACTAAAACCAGGGGAGGATTACACTATAGCCCCCCACTCCAGACTAAACTAAAACCAGGGGAGGATTACACTATAGCCCCCCACTCCAGACTAAACTAAAACCAGGGGAGGATTACACTATAGCCCCCACTCCAGGCTTAGACTAAAACCAGGGAGGATTACACTATAGCCCCCACTCCAGGCTTAGACTAAAACCAGGGAGGGATTACACTATAGCCCCCCACTCCAGGCTTAGACTAAAACCAGGAGGATTACACTATAGCCCCCACTCCAGGTTTAGACTAAAACCAGGGGAGGATTACACTATAGCCCCCACTCCAGGCTTAGACTAAAACCAGGGAGGATTACACTATAGCCCCCACTCCAGGCTTAGACTAAAACCAGGGGAGGATTACACTATAGCCCCCACTCCAGGCTTAGACTAAAACCAGGGAGGATTACACTATAGCCCCCACTCCAGGCTTAGACTAAAACCAGGGGAGGATTACACTATAGCCCCCACTCCAGGCTTAGACTAAAAAACCAGGGGAGGATTACACTATAGCCCCCACTCCAGACTAAACTAAAACCAGGGAGGATTACACTATAGCCCCCCACTCCAGGCTTAGACTAAAACCAGGGAGGATTACACTATAGCCCCCACTCCAGACTAAACTAAAACCAGGGAGGATTACACTATAGCCCCCACTCCAGGCTTAGACTAAAACCAGGGAGGATTACACTATAGCCCCCACTCCAGGCTTAGACTAAAACCAGGGGAGGATTACACTATAGCCCCCACTCCAGGCTTAGACTAAAACCAGGGGAGGATTACACTATAGCCCCCACTCCAGGCTTAGACTAAAACCAGGGAGGATTACACTATAGCCCCCACTCCAGGTTTAGACTAAAACCAGGGAGGATTACACTATAGCCCCCCACTCCAGGCTTAGACTAAAACCAGGGAGGATTACACTATAGCCCCCACTCCAGGCTTAGACTAAAACCAGGGGAGGATTACACTATAGCCCCCACTCCAGGCTTAGACTAAAACCAGGGAGGATTACACTATAGCCCCCACTCCAGGCTTAGACTAAAACCAGGGGAGGATTACACTATAGCCCCCACTCCAGGTTAGACTAAAACCAGGGGAGGATAACACTATAGCCCCCACTCCAGGCTTAGACTAAAACCAGGGAGGATTACACTATAGCCCCCACTCCAGACTTAGACTAAAACCAGGGAGGATTACACTATAGCCCCCACTCCAGGCTTAGACTAAAACCAGGGAGGATTCACTATAGCCCCCACTCCAGGCTTAGACTAAAACCAGGGAGGATTACACTATAGCCCCCCACTCCAGGCTTAGACTAAAACCAGGGGAGGATTACACTATAGCCCCCACTCCAGGCTTAGACTAAAACCAGGGAGGATTACACTATAGCCCCCACTCCAGGCTTAGACTAAAACCAGGGGAGGATTACACTATAGCCCCTCACTCCAGGCTTAACTAAAACCAGGGAGGATTACACTATAGCCCCCCACTCCAGGCTTAGACTAAAACCAGGGGAGGATTACACTATAGCCCCCACTCCAGGCTTAGACTAAAACCAGGCTTAGCCCCCACTCCAGACTTAAAAAACCAGGGAGGATTACACTATAGCCCCCCACTCCAGGCTTAGACTAAAACCAGGGGAGGATTACACTATAGCCCCCCACTCCAGGCTTAGACTAAAACCAGGGGAGGATTACACTATAGCCCCCCACTCCAGGCTTAGACTCAACTAAAACCAGGGGAGGATTACACTATAGCCCCCACTCCAGGCTTAGACTAAAACCAGGGAGGATTACACTATAGCCCCCACTCCAGACTTAGGGAGGATTACACTATAGCCCCCACTCCAGGCTAAAAAACCAGGGAGGATTACACTATAGCCCCCCACTCCAGGCTTAGACTCAACTAAAACCAGGGGAGGATTACACTATAGCTCCCCACTCCAGGCTTAGACTAAAACCAGGGGAGGATTACACTATAGCTCTCCACTCCAGGCTTAGACTAAAACCAGGGGAGGATTACACTATAGCCCCCACTCCAGGCTTAGACTAAAACCAGGGGAGGATTACACTATAGCCCCCCACTCCAGACTAAACTAAAACCAGGGAGGATTACACTTAGCCCCCACTCCAGACTAAAAAACCAGGGGAGGATTACACTATAGCCCCCCACTCCAGGCTTAGACTCAACTAAAACCAGGGGAGGATTACACTATAGCCCCCCACTCCAGGCTTAGACTCAACTAAAACCAGGGGAGGATTACACTATAGCCCCCCACTCCAGGCTTAGACTCAACTAAAACCAGGGGAGGATTACACTATAGCCCCCCACTCCAGACTAAACTAAAACCAGGGGAGGATTACACTATAGCCCCCCACTCCAGGCTTAGACTAAAACCAGGGGAGGATTACACTATAGCCCCCCACTCCAGACTTAGACTAAAACCAGGGTAGGATTACACTATAGCCCCCCACTCCAGGCTTAGACTAAAACCAGGGGAGGATTACACTATAGCCCCCCACTCCAGGCTTAGACTAAAACCAGGGGAGGATTACACTATAGCCCCCACTCCAGGCTTAGACTAAAACCAGGGAGGATTACACTATAGCCCCCACTCCAGGCTTAGACTAAAACCAGGGAGGATTACACTATAGCCCCCACTCCAGACTAAACTAAAACCAGGGGAGGATTACACTATAGCCCCCACTCCAGGCTTAGACTAAAACCAGGGAGGATTACACTATAGCCCCCACTCCAGGCTTAGACTCAAAAAACCAGGGAGGATTACACTATAGCCCCCCACTCCAGGCTTAGACTAAAACCAGGGAGGATTACACTATAGCCCCCACTCCAGGCTTAGACTAAAACCAGGGAGGATTACACTATAGCCCCCACTCCAGGCTTAGACTAAAACCAGGGGAGGATTTCACTATAGCCCCCCACTCCAGACTAAACTAAAACCAGGGGAGGATTACACTATAGCCCCCCACTCCAGACTTAGACTCAACTAAAACCAGGGGAGGATTACACTATAGCCCCCCACTCCAGACTTAGACTCAACTAAAACCAGGGGAGGATTACAGTATAGCCCCCCACTCCAGGCTTAGACTCAACTAAAACCAGGGGAGGATTACACTATAGCCCCCCACTCCAGGCTTAGACTCAAAAAACCAGGGGAGGATTACACTATAGCCCCCCACTCCAGACTAAACTAAAACCAGGGGAGGATTACACTATAGCCCCCCACTCCAGGCTTAGACTAAAACCAGGGGAGGATTACACTATAGCCCCCCACTCCAGACTAAACTAAAACCAGGGAGGATTACTAAGCCCCCACTCCAGACTAAACTAAAACCAGGGAGGATTACACTATAGCCCCCACTCCAGGCTTAGACTAAAACCAGGGAGGATTACACTATAGCCCCCACTCCAGACTAAACTAAAACCAGGGAGGATTACACTATAGCCCCCACTCCAGGCTTAAACTAAAACCAGGGAGGATTACACTATAGCCCCCCACTCCAGGCTTAGACTAAAACCAGGGGAGGATTACACTATAGCCCCCACTCCAGGCTTAGACTAAAACCAGGGAGGATTACACTATAGCCCCCACTCCAGGCTTAGACTAAAACCAGGGAGGATTACACTATAGCCCCCACTCCAGGCTTAGACTAAAACCAGGGAGGATTACACTATAGCCCCCACTCCAGGCTTAGACTAAAACCAGGGGAGGATTACACTATAGCCCCCACTCCAGGCTTAGACTAAAACCAGGGGAGGATTACACTATAGCCCCCACTCCAGGCTTAGACTAAAACCAGGGAGGATTACACTATAGCCCCCACTCCAGACTAAGACTAAAACCAGGGGAGGATTACACTATAGCCCCCACTCCAGGCTTAGACTAAAACCAGGGAGGATTCACTTTACACTATAGCCCCCACTCCAGGCTTAGACTAAAACCAGGGGAGGATTACACTATAGCCCCCACTCCAGGCTTAGACTAAAACCAGGGGAGGATTACACTATAGCCCCCACTCCAGGCTTAGACTAAAACCAGGGGAGGATTACACTATAGCCCCCACTCCAGGCTTAGACTAAAACCAGGGGAGGATTACACTATAGCCCCCCACTCCAGGCTTAGACTAAAACCAGGGAGGATTACACTATAGCCCCCACTCCAGGCTTAGACTAAAACCAGGGAGGATTACACTTAGCCCCCACTCCAGGCTTAGACTAAAACCAGGGGAGGATTACACTATAGCCCCCACTCCAGGCTTAGACTAAAACCAGGGGAGGATTACACTATAGCCCCCACTCCAGGCTTAGACTAAAACCAGGGAGGATTACACTATAGCCCCCACTCCAGGCTTAGACTAAAACCAGGGGAGGATTAAAACCAGGCTTAGACTAAAACCAGGGAGGATTACACTATAGCCCCCCACTCCAGGCTTAGACTAAAACCAGGGGAGGATTACACTATAGCCCCCACTCCAGACTTAGACTAAAACCAGGGGAGGATTACACTATAGCCCCCACTCCAGGCTTAGACTAAAACCAGGGGAGGATTACACTATAGCCCCCACTCCAGGCTTAGACTAAAACCAGGGGAGGATTACACTATAGCCCCCCACTCCAGGCTTAGACTCAACTAAAACCAGGGGAGGATTACACTATAGCCCCCCACTCCAGGCTTAGACTAAAACCAGGGGAGGATTACACTATAGCCCCCCACTCCAGACTAAACTAAAACCAGGGGAGGATTACACTATAGCCCCCCACTCCAGGCTTAGACTAAAACCAGGGAGGATTACACTATAGCCCCCACTCCAGGCTTAGACTCAACTAAAACCAGGGAGGATTACACTATAGCCCCCACTCCAGGCTTAGACTAAAACCAGGGAGGATTACACTATAGCCCCCACTCCAGGCTTAGACTAAAACCAGGGAGGATTACACTATAGCCCCCACTCCAGGCTTAGACTAAAACCAGGGAGGATTACACTATAGCCCCCACTCCAGACTAAACTAAAACCAGGGGAGGATTACACTATAGCCCCCACTCCAGACTTAGACTCAACTAAAACCAGGGGAGGATTACACTATAGCCCCCCACTCCAGACTTAGACTCAGACTAAAACCAGGGGAGGATTACACTATAGCCCCCACTCCAGGCTTAGACTAAAAAACCAGGGGAGGATTACACTATAGCCCCCACTCCAGGCTTAGACTCAAATAAAACCAGGGAGGATTACACTATAGCCCCCACTCCAGACTAAACTAAAACCAGGGAGGATTACACTAAGCCCCCACTCCAGGCTTAGACTAAAACCAGGGGAGGATTACACTATAGCCCCCCACTCCAGACTAAACTAAAACCAGGGGAGGATTACACTATAGCCCCCCACTCCAGACTAAACTAAAACCAGGGGAGGATTACACTATAGCCCCCCACTCCAGGCTTAGACTAAAACCAGGGGAGGATTACACTATAGCCCCCCACTCCAGGCTTAGACTAAAACCAGGGGAGGATTACACTATAGCCCCCACTCCAGGCTTAGACTAAAACCAGGGAGGATTACACTATAGCCCCCACTCCAGGCTTAGACTCAAAAAACCAGGGAGGATTACACTATAGCCCCCACTCCAGGCTTAGACTAAAACCAGGGAGGATTACACTATAGCCCCCACTCCAGGCTAAACTAAAACCAGGGAGGATTACACTATAGCCCCCACTCCAGGCTTAGACTAAAACCAGGGGAGGATTACACTATAGCCCCCACTCCAGGCTTAGACTAAAACCAGGGAGGATTACACTATAGCCCCCACTCCAGGCTTAGACTAAAACCAGGGAGGATTACACTATAGCCCCCACTAGGCTTAGACTAAAACCAGGGGAGGATTACACTATAGCCCCCCACTCCAGGCTTAGACTAAAACCAGGGGAGGATTACACTATAGCCCCCCACTCCAGACTAAACTAAAACCAGGGGAGGATTACACTATAGCCCCCCACTCCAGACTAAACTAAAACCAGGGGAGGATTACACTATAGCCCCCCACTCCAGGCTTAGACTAAAACCAGGGGAGGATTACACTATAGCCCCCCACTCCAGGCTTAGACTAAAACCAGGGGAGGATTACACTATAGCCCCCCACTCCAGGCTTAGACTCAACTAAAACCAGGGGAGGATTACACTATAGCTCCCCACTCCAGGCTTAGACTAAAACCAGGGGAGGATTACACTATAGCCCCCACTCCAGGCTTAAAACCAGGGAGGATTACTATAGCCCCCACTCCAGGCTTAGACTAAAACCAGGGGAGGATTACACTATAGCCCCCACTCCAGACTAAACTAAAACCAGGGAGGATTACACTATAGCCCCCACTCCAGACTTAGACTCAAAAAACCAGGGAGGATTACACTATAGCCCCCACTCCAGACTTAGACTAAAAAACCAGGGAGGATTACACTATAGCCCCCCACTCCAGGCTTAGACTAAAACCAGGGAGGATTACACTATAGCCCCCCACTCCAGGCTTAGACTCAAAAAACCAGGGAGGATTACACTATAGCCCCCACTCCAGACTAAACTAAAACCAGGGGAGGATTACACTATAGCCCCCACTCCAGGCTTAGACTAAAACCAGGGAGGATTACACTATAGCCCCCACTCCAGACTAAAAAACCAGGGGAGGATTACACTATAGCCCCCACTCCAGACTAAACTAAAACCAGGGGAGGATTACACTATAGCCCCCACTCCAGGCTTAGACTAAAACCAGGGGAGGATTACACTATAGCCCCCACTCCAGGCTTAGACTAAAACCAGGGAGGATTACACTATAGCCCCCACTCCAGGCTTAGACTAAAACCAGGGAGGATTACACTATAGCCCCCACTCCAGGCTTAGACTAAAACCAGGGGAGGATTACACTATAGCCCCCACTCCAGGCTTAGACTAAAACCAGGGGAGGATTACTATAGCCCCCACTCCAGGCTTAGACTAAAACCAGGGGAGGATTACACTATAGCCCCCACTCCAGGCTTTTAGACTAAAACCAGGGGAGGATTACACTATAGCCCCCACTCCAGGCTTAGACTAAAACCAGGGGAGGATTACACTATAGCCCCCACTCCAGGTTTAGACTAAAAAACCAGGGAGGATTACACTATAGCCCCCACTCCAGGCTTAGACTAAAACCAGGGAGGATTACACTATAGCCCCCACTCCAGACTAAACTAAAACCAGGGAGGATTACACTATAGCCCCCACTCCAGGCTTAGACTAAAACCAGGGGAGGATTACACTATAGCCCCCACTCCAGGCTTAGACTAAAACCAGGGAGGATTACACTATAGCCCCCACTCCAGGCTTAGACTAAAACCAGGGGAGGATTACACTAAGCCCCCACCAGGCTTAGACTCAAAAAACCAGGGAGGATTACACTATAGCCCCCACTCCAGGCTTAGACTAAAACCAGGGAGGATTACACTATAGCCCCCACTCCAGACTAAACTAAAACCAGGGGAGGATTACACTATAGCCCCCACTCCAGACTAAACTAAAACCAGGGAGGATTACACTATAGCCCCCACTCCAGGCTTAGACTAAAACCAGGGGAGGATTACACTATAGCCCCCACTCCAGGCTTAGACTAAAACCAGGGAGGATTACACTATAGCCCCCACTCCAGGCTTAGACTAAAACCAGGGAGGATTACACTATAGCCCCCACTCCAGGCTTAGACTAAAACCAGGGAGGATTACACTATAGCCCCCACTCCAGACTAAACTAAAACCAGGGAGGATTACACTATAGCCCCCACTCCAGACTAAACTAAAACCAGGGAGGATTACACTATAGCCCCCCACTCCAGGCTTAGACTAAAACCAGGGGAGGATTACACTATAGCCCCCCACTCTAGGCTTAGACTAAAACCAGGGGAGGATTACACTATAGCCCCCCACTCCAGGCTTAGACTCAACTAAAACCAGGGGAGGATTCAGAAAGGCTGGGAATACTAGCTAATTTAGGAGATTTGTTTGAATTGCAAGAGTAATACTCTGTCTGTCTGTCTGTCTGTCTGTCTGTCTGTCTGTCTGTCTGTCTGTGTGTCTCTCTCTCTCTCTCTCACACACACACATACCAGCAAGGAACATTTTTGGAAACTGGCAGTTGGTCAACATCAGCAGCCATGTCGCCACGTCTAAATGATCTCCACACACAGACGGACAGACAAACAGACAGACAGACAGACAAACAGACGGACGGACGGACAGACAGACAGACAGACAGACGGACAGACAGATAGACAGACAGACACACAGACGGACAGACAGACAGACAGACACACAGACACACAGACGGACAGACAAACAGACACAGACCATTATACATTTATGAGACACACTTTGAGACATTTATGCTAAATCATTTGTGCAGACATATTTTTTATCAAGGAGTACAGTGTGATTTGTTCTCCAAATATGGAGTTGTGTCTGTCTTTTAAGGCACAAATGTTTACAAATGAAACTTGTGGAGAATTGAGTTAACACATAGGGCATTGGCCGGCTAATAGCCTAATGCATTATTTCAAAAGGCATTGAGAGATATTACAATTATTTTTATCCAAATACAGTATTGCATACCATTAACACAATCCATTTTCCTCTCTCAACAGCCTGACGAGGAATAGAACCAATGCTCATGCCTTTGTTTGTAGAAGTCTGTCTGCACATTCTGTGTTAGAAGTCTAGAGACCCCTCTCAATCTTCCGAAGGGTATCAATACCCCTCCCAACCCAGCCCCTGTCTGACCCAAATAGCTAGTCCTCTCTGACCCCAAAGGTTCTGAAGTCATCGGGTACTCACATTTGTCCTAAGAGAGTGGACCTTGAGAAAAACAATATGGACAAAAAAAAGTTCACCCACTCTTCAGCGATTGCCTGCTTTGGCGCACTGTTGCTGTGTCTCAGCTTTGGCTCTTGGTGAGAAAATGGGAGGGCTAAAGGCAGAGAGGGGGTGTGGGAGAGCTTAGAGAGACTAAACCAGTAAACCATCTGAGAAAGCATGTGACACTACTGGCAGACTAGAGCAGGGATAGGATTGCACTGTAATATATATATATTTAATACTTTTCTCCTTTCCACCTTCACAGATCTTACAGAGAACTCCACTGGGACAGAAACAGGGAGCCTCTGGAATGCAGAAAGGGTCACTTTAGGTCAGTTTTATTATAAGAACGAGGGATCTTAGAAAATAGTTACTTTAACAGTGAAGAGGAAATGGAAAAAGATCTCTAGAGAGAGAGAGAGAGAAAGAGACAGAGAGAGGCCGTGTGAAAGGTTGAACGAGAGAGACCAAGAGAGGGTAGAGAAAAAGAGTGAGATGTGAACCTCGGTATTTCGGGAGGAAGAGTGGGTGTTAGAAAAAGGGAAAGAGACCAGATGGGATCAAGTTCCAACCTGATTTAGGTTTAGGACCCGAACCACCATAACCCCTGACAGTTGTTTGGCTGCTGGTATGTGATCCACAGGAGGGAAACCAACAGTGTGGGCGCTGAGGGGAGAGGAGGGGGAGTGACAAGAGCGGTTGGTTAAGGACTCCACAGTACTGTATGCTGTTTAGCAAGCAAATGTAGACAGCAGCTCTTAACTCAGAGGCACCTGTCTCTCTCTCTCCCACACACGCACGCACGCACACACACACACACACATACACACACTCACTTGACCAGCATGAACATATTTATAAGCTGCAGGCGATTGTGCCATGTTGCTTTATTAGGTTAAGGTCAATGTTATCATAAAGTACACCCACTTTGGTAGCACAATTGACCTACCTATTTCAGCAGAACATGGTAAAGAAATGACTGAAGTACTAACAGCCAGATTCTTGTAGTAGTAGGTTTTCAACCATATTAACACAGAGCAGTGCAATGGATTCGGACAGTCTGTTAAAGAGTAACTTCCCTCTGATAAACAGTGTTTTTTCTGGTACATTACGTAACCATCAGAGTCCACTTTACTTGGACAAACCCTCTTACTGCTTCTTTGATATCTTCATGGTTTGTATATATAAAACTCCATTCAATCTGCTTGCCGATCTTTCACCAGCACAGGACTACGTATATTTGACTGCAACGGTAGACCTGAATAAATCTACAGTATGTAGTTGGATGTATGCCTTTCAGCAGTGGTGGGAAAAGTACCCAATTGTCATATATTTGAGTAAAAATAAAGATAAATTAATAGAAAAGTGACCCAGTAAAATACTATAAGTATTTGGTTGGTAAAAGTCTAAATGTATTTGGTTTTAAATATACTTAAATATCAAAAGTAAAAGTATAAATCATTTCACATTCCTTATATTAAGCAAACCAGACGGCACAATTATTTGTTATATTTTTTAACGGATAGCCAGGGGCACTCTCCAACACCAATTACAAACAAAGCATTTGTGTTTAGTGACTCTTCCAGATCAGAGGCAGTAGGGATGACCTGGGATGTTCTCTGTTTAGTGACTCTTCCAGATCAGAGGCAGTAGGGATGACCTGGGATGTTCTCTGTTTAGTGACTCCACCAGATCAGAGGCAGTAGGGATGACCTGGGATGTTCTCTGTTTAGTGAGTCCTCCAGATCAGATGCAGTAGGGATGACCAGGGATGTTCTCTGTTTAGTGACTCCACCAGATCAGAGGCAGTAGGGATGACCTGGGATGTTCTCTGTTTAGTGAGTCCACCAGATCAGAGGCAGTAGGGATGACCAGGGATGTTCTCTGTTTAGTGAGTCTTCCAGATCAGAGGCAGTAGGGATGACCAGGGATGTTCTCTGTTTAGTGAGTCCTCCAGATCAGATGCAGTAGGGATGACCAGGGATGTTCTCTGTTTAGTGAGTCCTCCAGATCAGAGGCAGTAGGGATGACCAGGGATGTTCTCTGTTTAGTGAGTCCTCCAGATCAGAGGCAGTAGGGATGACCAGGGATGTTCTCTGTTTAGTGAGTCCTCCAGATCAGAGGCAGTAGGGATGACCAGGGATGTTCTCTGTTTAGTGAGTCCTCCAGATCAGAGGCAGTAGGGATGACCAGGGATGTTCTCTGTTTAGTGAGTCCTCCAGATCAGAGGCAGTAGGGATGACCAGGGATGTTCTCTGTTTAGTGAGTCCTCCAGATCAGAGGCAGTAGGGATGACCAGGGATGTTCTCTTGATAAGTGTGTGAATTGAACCATTTTCATTTCCTGCTAAGCATTCAAAATGTAATGAATAACTTTTGGGTGTCAGGGAAAATGTATCAAGTAAAAAGTACAGTTATTTCCTTTAGGAAGTAAAAGTTGTCAAATATATACATTTACATTTAAGTCATTTAGCAGACGCTCTTATCCAGAGCGACTTACAAATTGGTGCTTTCACCTTATGACATCCAGTGGAACAGCCACTTTACAATAGTGCATCTAGGTCTTTTAAGGGGGGAGGGGGTGAGAAGGATTACTTTATCCTATCCTAGGTATTCCTTAAAGAGGTGGGGTTTCAGGTGTCTCCGGAAGGTGGTGATTGACTCCGCTGTCCTGGCGTCGTGAGGGAGTTTGTTCCACCATTGGGGGCCAGAGCAGCGAACAGTTTTGACTGGGCTGAGCGGGAACTGTACTTCCTCAGTGGTAGGGAGGCGAGCAGGCCAGAGGTGGATGAACGCAGTGCCCTTGTTTGGGTGTAGGGCCTGATCAGAGCCTGGAGGTAGTGAGGTGCCGTTCCCCTCACAGCTCCGTAGGCAAGCACCATGGTCTTGTAGCGGATGCGAGCTTCAACTGGAAGCCAGTGGAGAGAGCGGAGGAGCGGGGTGACGTGAGAGAACTTGGGAAGGTTGAACACCAGACGGGCTGCGGCGTTCTGGATGAGTTGTAGGGGTTTAATGGCACAGGCAGGGAGCCCAGCCAACAGCGAGTTGCAGTAATCCAGACGGGAGATGACAAGTGCCTGGATTAGGACCTGCGCCGCTTCCTGTGTGAGGCAGGGTCGTACTCTGCGGATGTTGTAGAGCATGAACCTACAGGAACGGGCCACCGCCTTGATGTTATTTGAGAACGACAGGGTGTTGTCCAGGATCACGCCAAGGTTCTTAGCGCTCTGGGACGAGGACACAATGGAGTTGTCAACCGTGATGGCGAGATCATGGAACGGGCAGTCCTTCCCGGGAGGAAGAGCAGCTCCGTCTTGCCGAGGTTCAGCTTGAGGTGATGATCCGTCATCCACACTGATATGTCTGCCAGACATACAGAGATGCGATTCGCCACCTGGTCGTCAGAAGGGGGAAAGGAGAAGATTAATTGTGTGTCGTCTGCATAGCAATGATAGGAGAGACCATGTGAGGTTATGACAGAGCCAAGTGACTTGGTGTATAGCGAGAATAGGAGAGGGCCTAGAACAGAGCCCTGGGGGACACCAGTGGTGAGAGCACGTGGTGAGGAGACGGATTCTCGCCACGCCACCTGGTAGGAGCGACCTGTCAGGTAGGACGCAATCCAAGCGTGGGCCGCGCCGGAGATGCCCAACTCGGAGAGGGTGGAGAGGAGGATCTGATGGTTCACAGTATCGAAGGCAGCCGATAGGTCTAGAAGGATGAGAGCAGAGGAGAGAGAGTTAGCTTTAGCAGTGCGGAGCGCCTCCGTGATACAGAGAAGAGCAGTCTCAGTTGAATGACTAGTCTTGAAACCTGACTGATTTGGATCAAGAAGGTCATTCTGAGAGAGATAGCGGGAGAGCTGGCCAAGGACGGCACGTTCAAGAGTTTTGGAGAGAAAGAAAGAAGGGATACTGGTCTGTAGTTGTTGACATCGGAGGGATCGAGTGTAGGTTTTTTCAGAAGGGGTGCAACTCTCGCTCTCTTGAAGACGGGAGGGACGTAGCCAGCGGTCAGGGATGAGTTGATGAGCGAGGTGAGGTAAGGGAGAAGGTCACCGGAGATGGTCTGGAGAAGAGAGGAGGGGATAGGGTTAAGCGGGCAGGTTGTTGGGCGGCCGGCCGTCACAAGACGCGAGATGTCATCAGGAGAGAGAGGGGAGAAAGAGGTCAGAGCACAGGGTAGGGCAGTGTGAGCAGAACCAGCGGTGTCGTTTGACTTAGCAAACGAGGATCGGATGTCGTCGACCTTCTTTTCAAAATGGTTGACGAAGTCATCTGCAGAGAGGGAGGAGGGGGGGAGGGGGAGGAGGATTCAAGAGGGAGGAGAAGGTGGCAAAGAGCTTCCTAGGGTAGAGGCAGATGCTTGGAATTTAGAGTGGTAGAAAGTGGCTTTAGCAGCAGAGACAGAGGAGGAAAATGTAGAGAGGAGGGAGTGAAAGGATGCCAGGTCCGCAGGGAGGCGAGTTTTCCTCCATTTCCGCTCGGCTGCCCGGAGCCCTGTAAAGTAAAGTTCAGATACCCCACAAAAATGACTTAGGTAGAACTTTAAAGTATTTTTACTTAAGTAGTTTACACCACAGCCTTTCAGTGCTACAACTCATAGTACAGTCCCACTGGGCACACGCTGGTTTAATCAATGTTGTTTCCATTTTATTTCAACGAAATTACGTTGAATAGACGTTGAATTGACGTCTGTGCCCAGTTGGTTATATTATTATGCACCGACAAACGTGTGCTGCAGACCAATGGTTCTTAGAAATACAAAATGGCTAAGAAGTGAAAAAGTTCTGCTAGTTACTATTGGTGAACCCCCCCACCACCAATTTGCTCCGGGGGCTTTCCGTTGTCACGTGTTGCTGACGAAACTCCGATAACGACCAGTTAGTGGCGATGGGATCAATAAATCCATCAACTTCGGGACACACTCGTGAATTGAATGATGCAATTTATGTCCCCAATTTTAATAAAACGAGAATGACATTTGAATTGCCAAATCCGCCTGGGGTTTTACACGAATTAACCCTTCCTCAGCTTTGGGACATTTGTGCAAATGAACGCAAAAATGGAGCGGCGAGGGGAAGGTGGTTATTTTGAATTCAGACGACAGCTACTCAATAGTGGCGCAATTTTGTGGTTACCACATTTAGACACAAGGTGGCAGCATGTACATAACTTCAGAATCAATAGTATCGCCTTGGATTATTGGTGAAGTGCTGTAGGTTTATCAAGTAGGTCTAAAATGGATATAGCCTTTTTCTGTTGGCATTATATTCACTTCAGGAGGCCGTCAGAGACCAAAAAACAGTACTCACAGAGCTCCAGTTGTGGAAAGGAAGATTAAGGCTACTGGGATTTGTGTTTCTCTGGGTTTTGTGGAAAGACTGAGGTTGATCCATGAGAGATATTGGGAATGAGTCCTAATGTTTAGTTAAACAAGCTTTTCTCAAACGGTAGTGTGACGGCTACAACTGAAGTGGATGATCAGCTTTATACTTCGACCAGTCGTGGAACATGACAGACTGATTGGTTATTACTTCACGCATTTATCAAGAGAAAATCCCTGGTCATCCCTACTGCCTCTGATCTAGCAGACTCACTAAACAGAGAACATCCCTGGTCATCCCTACTGCCTCTAATCTAGCAGACTCACTAAACAGAGAACATCCCTGGTCATCCCTACTGCCTCTAATCTAGTAGACTCACTAAACAGAGAACATCCCTGGTCATCCCTACTGCCTCTGATCTAGCAGACTCACTAAACAGAGAACATCCCTGGTCATCCCTACTGCCTCTAATCTAGCAGACTCACTAAACAGAGAACATCCCTGGTCATCCCTACTGCCTCTAATCTAGTAGACTCACTAAACAGAGAACATCCCTGGTCATCCCTACTGCCTTTAATCTAGCAGACTCACTAAACAGAGAACATCCCTGGTCATCCCTACTGCCTCTAATCTAGCAGACTCACTAAACACAAATGCTTTGTTGGTAAATTAGTGTTGGTGTGCCACTGGCCATCTGTAAATTGAAAAACAAGAAAATTGTGCAGTCTGGTTTGCTTAATATAAGGAATTTTAATTGATTGACACTTTTACTTTTGATACTTAAGTATATTTTAGCAATGACATTTACTTTTGATACTTAAGTATATTTAAAACTCAAGTAGTATTTAACTGAGTGACTTCCACTTTTACTTGAGTAATTTTTTAAATGTTCTTTTGTTTTATTGAATGTACATTTGTTTAAGTGGAACTCTGTGTTGTTGTTTTTCTCACACTGCTTTGCTTTATCTTGACCAGGTCGCAGTTGTAAATGAGAACTTGTTCTCAACAAGCCTACCTGGTTAAATAAAGGTGAAATAAAAAATGAATACAATTCTATTAAGGTATCTTTACGCTGGGAGGACATTACCATAACACCTGGGAGGACATTACCATAACATATGGGAGGACATTACCATAACAGATGGGAGGACATTACCATAACAACTGGGAGAACGTTACCATGGCACCTGGGAGGACATTACCATAACAGATGGGAGGACATTACCAACAGATGGGAGGACATTACCATAACAACTGGGAGGACAGAACCACAACAACTGGGAGAACGTTACCATGGCACCTGGGAGGACATTACCATAACAGCTGGGAGGACATTACCATAACAGATGGGAGGACATTACCATAACAACTGGGAGAACATTACCATGGCACATGGGAGGACATTACCATAACAGATGGGAGGACATTACCATAACAGCTGGGAGGACATTACCATAACAACTGGGAGGACATTACCATAACAACTGGGAGGACATTACCATGACACCTGGGAGGACATTACCATAACAGCTGGGAGGACATTACCATAACAACTGGGAGGACATTACCATAACAGCTGGGAGGACATTACCATAACACCTGGGAGAACATTACCATAACAGCTGGGAGGACATTACCATAACAGCTGGTAGGACATTACCATAACAGCTGGGAGGACATTACCATAACAACTGGGAGAACGTTACCATGACACCTGGGAGGACATTACCATAACAGCTGGGAGGACATTACCATAACAACTGGGCGGGCATTACCATAACAACTGGGAGGACATTACCATAACAGCTGGGAGAACATTACCATAACAACTGGGAGGACATTATCATAACAGCTGGGGGTACATTACCATAACAGCTGGGAGGACATTACCATAACAGCTGGGAGAACATTACCATAACAAATGGGAGGACATTATCATAACAGCTGGGGGGACATTACCATAACAGCTGGGAGGACATTACCATAACAGCTGGGAGGACATTACCATAACAACTGGGAGGACATTACCATAACAACTGTGAGGACATTACCATGACACCTGGGAGGACATTACCATAACAGCTGGGAGGACATTACCATAACAACTGGGAGACCATTACCATAACAGCTGGGAGGACATTACCATAACAACTGGTAGGACATTACCATAACAGCTGGGAGGACATTACCATAACAACTGGGAGGACATTACCATAACACCTGGGAGGACATTACCATAACAACTGGGAGAACATTACCATGACACCTGGGAGGACATTACCATAACAGCTGGGAGGACATTACCATAACAGCTGGGAGAACATTACCATGAACAACTGGGAGGACATTACCATAACAGCTGGGAGGACATTACCATAACAGCTGGGAGGACATTACCATAACAACTGGGAGAACATTACCATAACAACTGGGAGGACATTACCATAACAGCTGGGAGGACATTACCATAACAACTGGGAGGGCATTACCATAACAACTGGGAGGACATTACCATAACAGCTGGGAGAACATTACCATAACAGCTGGTAGGACATTGCCATAACAACTGACTGGGAGGACATTACCATAACAACTGGGAGGACATTACCATAACAGCTGGGAGGACATTACCATAACAACTGGGAGGACATTACCATAACAACTGGGAGGACATTACCATAACAGCTGGGAGGGCATTACCATAACAACTGGGAGGACATTACCATAACAGCTGGGAGGACAAGACATAGAGCTGACATAAATGTCACAGGCCGTGGACCCCTCCAACAAACACAAACAAACACCCCCAAACAGGGCGGCACATGTCCCCTTGATTCATTCATGAAAATTAAGTACATGCCCTGACGGTGCACACATCCACCCCCAAGTCGATGCCCCTATTGTCGATCGAAGCCACACATCTACCACACCCCCAAGTCGATGCCCCTATTGTCGATCGATGCCCCACATCCACCCCACCCCCAAGTCGATGCACCTATTGTCGGTCGATGCCCCTATTTCTGTATAAGCCCTTGGGTTTCCAACCTGCACACAGTTATTTGGTTTTCATCTGTATTATCGTCTATCACTTGTTTTCTTTCGTGAATTTTTTTATTTAACCTTTATTTAACAAGGCAAGTCAGTTAAGAACACATTCTTATTTACAATGACGGCCTAGGAACAGTGGGTTAACGACACCTCATCATCACACATTGTGTAATGTTCACTATATCCAGCATGCATCAAATTAACACGGCTTATTTTTTTATCTCCATTTAGGAGAAGCTGATGGAGAAACACTGTAGGCAGCATCCCAGAGACAGGACACATCAGGTCTTTGTAGTCAGGGTAGGCATCATCCCAGAGACAGGACGCATCAGGTCTCTATAGTCAGGGTAGACAGCATCCCAGAGGCAGGACACATCAGGTCTTTGTAGTCAGGGTAGGCAGCATCCCAGAGACAGGACGCATCAGGTCTCTATAGTCAGGGTAGACAGCATCCCAGAGACAGGACACATCAGGTCTCTGTAGACAGGGTAGACAGCATCCCAGAGACAGGACGCATCAGGTCTCTATAGTCAGGGTAGACAGCATCCCAGAGACAGGACGCATCAGGTCTCTATAGTCAGGGTAGACAGCATCCCAGAGACAAAACACATCAGGGGTCTATTGTCAGAGACAGAACAGATCAGATCTCTATAGTCAGAGCCAGAACACATCAGGGCTCTATTGTCAGAGACAGAACAGATCAGATCTCTATAGTCAGAGACAGAACACATCAGGGGTCTGGAGTCAGTGTAGGCAGCATCCCAGAGTCAGAGCACATCAGGGGTCTATAGTCAGAGACAGAACACATCAGGGGTCTGGAGTCAGTGTAGGCAGCATCCCAGAGTCAGAGCACACCAGGGGTCTATAGTCAGAGACAGAACACATCAGGTCTCTGTAGTCAGTGTATGGGCTATTGATCTTCTTCCACACATCAGTGTAGTCTGCTTCCTCAGTCAGCCATGGGAATCAGGATGTTTTATCAGACTGTACAGAACATTCTCCTGCTAATGTATGTGGGTGGAAGGAGAGTGGAGGCCCAGCCTATCTCTTGGCGCAGCTTTAACTCAGGCTGCCATGGTGGCCCCTACATGCCCAGACTCGCTGGGCTGTCTCGTCTCTGCTGTAGAGCTTGTGCGCTGACACGGGCTCCCTGGCCCTGGCAGCACAGCACCGTCCCCTACATTGAATCCCTGAGGCAAAATGGGTAAGTGGGTCAGATTCCCATCGTGGGCACTCCGAGGCTGGTTTGTGTTAGTTTTACTTCTGCTGCTGTGTGCTGTTTTTGGGGTTGTCGCTTCCCTGGCGCTGCTTCACAGGGGAAACCAATGAGGAGAGGAGAGGAGGATGTGTCCCTGGATAATGATGATCCAATGAGGAGAGGAGGATGTGTCCCTGGATAATGATGAACCAATGAGGAGAGGAGGATGTGTCCCTGGATAATGATGATCCAATGAGGAGAGGAGGATGTGTCCCTGGATAATGATGATCCAATGAGGAGAGGAGGATGTGTCCCTGGATAACGATGAACCAATGAGGAGAGGAGAGGAGGATGTGTCCCTGGATAATGATGATCCAATGAGGAGAGGAGGATGTGTCCCTGGATAATGATGAACCAATGAGGAGAGGAGGATGTGTCCCTGGATAACGATGAACCAATGAGGAGAGGAGAGGAGGATGTGTCCCTGGATAATGATGAACCAATGAGGAGAGGAGAGGAGGATGTGGCCCTGGATAATGATGAACAAATGAGGAGAGGAGAGGAGGATGTGTCACTGGATAATGATGAACCAATGAGGAGAGGAGGATGTGTCCCTGGATAATGATGAACCAATGAGGAGAGGAGGATGTGTCCCTGGATAATGATAAACCAATGAGGAGAGGAGGATGTGTCCCTGGATAATGATGAACCAATGAGGAGAGGAGGATGTGTCCCCAATAACGATGAACCAACGTGCCCCGGAGGGGAGGGGGATGTGTCCCTGGATAACGATGAACCAACGTGCCCTGGAGGAGAGGAGGCTGTGTCCCCAATAACGATGAACCAACGTTCCTCGGAGAGGAGGAGGATGTGTCCCCAATAATGATGAACCAACGTGCCCCGGAGGAGAGGAGGATGTGTCCCCAAAAATGATGAACCAACATGCCCCGGAGGAGAGGGGGATGTGTCCCTGGATAATGATTAACCAATGAGGAGAGGAGGATGTGTCCCCAATAACGATGAACCAACGTGCCCCGGAGGGGAGGGGGATGTGTCCCCAATAACGATGAACCAACGTGCCCCGGAGGAGAGGAGGATGTGTCCCCAATAACGATGAACCAACGTGCCATAGAGGAGAGGAGGATGTGTCCCCAATAACGATGAACCAACGTGCCATAGAGGAGAGGAGGATGTGTCCCCAATAACGATGAACCAACGTGCCATAGAGGAGAGGAGGATGTGTCCCCAATAACGATGAACCAACGTGCCATAGAGGAGAGGAGGATGTGTCCTGATAACGATGAACCAACGTGCCATAGAGGAGAGGAGGATGTGTCCTGATAACGATGAACCAACGTGCCATAGAGGAGAGGAGGATGTGTCCTGATAACGATGAACCAACGTGCCATAGAGGAGAGGAGGATGTGTCCCCAATAACGATGAACCAACGTGCCATAGAGGAGAGGAGGATGTGTCCTGATAACGATGAACCAACGTGCCATAGAGGAGAGGGGGATGTGTCCTGATAACGATGAACCAACGTGCCATAGAGGAGAGGAGGATGTGTCCTGATAACGATGAACCAACGTGCCATAGAGGGGAGGGGGATGTGTCCTGATAACGATGAACCAACGTGCCCCGGAGGAGAGGGGGGTGTGTCCTGATAACGATGAACCAACGTTCTCTCTGTTTCTCCACTGATGCTTTAAAGGAAGGTCTGCTGCACCACGACAACATTGTCACTTTAGTTTGTGTACTTGGCACATTCACTTTTATCCAGGGCAAGTCACCTAGCTTGCAGTTTTACGTATTATCTACGTAATGATGCAAGTTGGGTTAAGCATCTTGCCTGAGGGCGCAGCATAGTGTCCTCGGTTCTACTGGATGTGGCTCCCTCACTGGGCACACGCTGGTTGAATCAACATTATTACCACGTTGTTCAACCCAAGAAATTGCGTTGAACCAACGTGGAATAGACGTTGAATTGACGTCTGTGCCTAGTGCGCCTGCAGAATGTGGTTTTGCTCCGTACCAGATTAGCCTACGGTTTCTCATGGATTTTTAATAACGTGCCATTACATTACATCGTATTACATCACACGTCAATAAAAATAGACAATATTAAGAGCTATAAAACTTCAGCACCAAATCAACCAGATTCGTCTCTAAGTAAAAAAGCGGCAGTTGAACTTGCCAGGGACTTTTTTCCTCAGTCTTTAGTATTCCAGAGGAGTTGGTCTCTGCAGGATTGTGGCCGTTGCCAGGGCAGCATATAGGGGCCATTCTGTGCATGGCCTCAGAGTTTGGGGGCCTTCCTTCGGATGTCGGAGAGTGTCCTGCGCCTCTGACTAATCACCTGGGACACAATGCAGGGAGAAGGGACCGGAGGGTCTGGGGCAATGTTCTAATTAACTTTATCCCAATGAATCTACAGGACAAAAACCCCAATCTGTCACTCTTTGTTTTTAAAAGGGTTCAGCGAAGGAAATGTGGTGGAAATTAATCAGGTTTAATCTAATTAGAAGTAATGGATTGCTTTAAAATGAGGCAGGAATGTTGAAAAGTCACTGGTGTTTCCTTCTGCACCCTCTAGGTACTGACGATCTAGGCCAGGGTGCCACCACAGACCAGGATGCCCCTACAGGCCAGGATGCCCCTACAGGCCAGGATGCCACCACAGATCAGGATGCCACCACAGACCAGGATGCCACCACAGATCAGGATGCCAACACAGGCCAGGATGCCACCACAGACCAGGATGCCACCACAGACCAGGATGCCCCTACAGGCCAGGATGCCCCTACAGGCCAGGATGCCCCTACAGGCCAGGATGCCACCACAGATCAGGATGCCACCACAGACCAGGATGCCACCACAGATCAGGATGCCAACACAGGCCAGGATGCCACCACAGATCAGGATGCCACCACAGACCAGGATGCCACCACAGGTCAGGATGCCCCTACAGGCCAGGATGCCAACACAGGCCAGGATGCCACCACAGATAGATCAGGATGCCACCACAGACCAGGATGCCACCACAGATCAGGATGCCACCACAGACCCCAGGATGCCACAATAGCGATGGGGGGGTCACTGCTATGCCACTGTTGCTGTATGTACAGAATACATGTTGGGAGCAAAAATAAAAAATATAGACTCGATATCCACTCTAAAAATAGACTCAATATCGACTCTAAAAATGGACTCAATATCTACTCTAAAAATATAGACTCAATATCTACTCTAAAAATAGACTCAATATTTACACTAAAAATAGACTCAATATTTACTCTAAAAATAGACCCAATATCTATTCTAAAAATAGACTCAATATCTACTCTAAAAATAGACTCGATATATACTCTAAAAATAGACTCATTATCTACTCTAAAAATAGACTCAATATCTAAAAAAATATAGACTCAATATTTACTCTAAAAATATAGACTCTATATCTACTCTAAAAATAGACACAATATTTACTCTAAAAATAGACTCAATATCCACTCTAAAAATAGACTCAATATCCTCTATAAAAATATAGACTCAATATCTACTCTAAAAATATAGACCCAATATCCACTCTAAAAATAGACTCAATATCCTCTCTAAAAGTAGACTCAATATTTACTCTAAAAATATAGACCCAATATCCACTCTAAAAATACTCAATATTTACTCTAAAAATAGACTCAATATCCTCTCTAAAAGTAGACTCAATATTTACTCTAAAAATATAGACCCAATATCCACTCTAAAAATAGACTCAATATTTACTCTAAAAATAGACTCAATATCCATGCTAAAAATAGACTCAATATCCTCACTAAAAATATAGACTCAATATCTACTCTAAAAATAGACTCAATATCCTCACTAAAAATATAGACTCAATATCTACTCTAAAAATAGACTCAATATCCAATCTAAAAATAGACTCAATATCCTCTCTAAAAATATAGACTCAATATCTCTAAAAATATAGACTCAATATTTACTCTAAAAATATAGACTCAATATCCTCTCTAAAAATATAGACTCAATATCTACTCTAAAAATATAGACTCAATATCTACTCTAAAAATAGACTCAATATTTACACAAAAAATAGACTCAATATTTACTCTAAAAATAGACTCAATATCTATTCTAAAAATAGACTCAATATTTACTCTAAAAATAGAGACTCGATATATACTCTAAAAATAGACTCATTATCTACTCTAAAAATAGACTCAATATCTCTAAAAATATAGACTCAATATTTACTCTAAAAATATAGACTCTATATCTACTCTAAAAATAGCCACAATATTTACTCTAAAAATAGACTCAATATCCACTCTAAAAATAGACTCAATATCCTCTATAAAAATATAGACTCAATATCTACTCTAAAAATAGACTCAATATCCTCTATAAAAATTTAGACTCAATATCTACTCTAAAAATAGACTCAATATTTACTCTAAAAATGTAGACCCAATATCCACTCTAAAAATAGACTCAATATTTACTCTAAAAATAGACTCAATATCCACGCTAAAAATAGACTCAATATCCTCACTAAAAATATAGACTCAATATCTACTCTAAAAATAGACTCAATATCCAATCTAAAAATAGACTCAATATCCTCTCTAAAAATATAGACTCAATATTTACTCTAAAAATATAGACTCAATATCTCTAAAAAATATAGACTCAATATCTACTCTAAAAATAGACTCAATATTTACTCTAAAAATAGACTCAATATCCTCTATAAAAATATAGACTCAATGTCTACTCTAAAAATAGACTCAATATCTACTCTAAATATAGACTCAATATCTATTCCAAAAATTGACTCAATATCTACTCTAAATATAGACCCAATATCCACTCTAAAAATAGACTCAACATCCTCTCTAAAACATAGACTAAATATCTACTCTAAAAATAGACTCAATATATACTCTAAAAAATATAGACTCAATATCTACTCTAAAAATATAGACTCAATATCCTCTATAAAAATATATACTCAATGTCTACTCTAAAAATAGACTCAATATCTACTCTGCTTCCTCTTCTGTGTGTTAGTGAACATCTTCATTCATCTTACAACTTTATCTGTTGGGAAGCAAGTAGGCCACTGTGTGTGTGTGTGTGTGTGTGTGTGTGTGTGTGTGTGTGTGTGTGTGTGTGTGTGTGTGTGTGTGTGTGTGTGTGTGTGTGTGTGTGTGTGTGTGTGTGTGTGTGTGTGTGTGTGTGTGTGTGTGGATTAACGTTTCTGTGTCGAGGGGCTTGATTTAAAACCTACTGAACTGGTCCTAATCTGGTCCTGAACTGGTCCTAATCTGGTCCTAATCTGGTCCTGAACTGGTCCTAATCTGGTCCTTATCTGGTCCTAATCTGGTCCTGAACTGGTCCTAATCTGGTCCTGAACTGGTCCTAATCTGGTCCTAATCTGGTCCTGAACTGGTCCTAATCTGGTCCTGAACTGGTCCTAATCGGGTCCTAATCTGGTCCTGAACTGGTTCTACAAGTACAACTGTAGCGATTAATACGCAGAACATATACACTCATAGACTCACACAGACACTCACTCATCGCATTCTATGTTCACACAAAATCAGCCACTCTACATATGTACCCTCACATTGACCTGAATACACTCAAACAAATAGTTACAAATCAATCTACTCCTAGCCACATTTTGGCATCTCCCACGCACCACACATGAAGGAGAAAATGAGAGGCTGGAAAATAACCAGGAATTCTCTGTGGAATGTTGTTAGATCATGGTTTGAGACAGGTGACCTGGAGAGAGATCAGGAGGTTGGGAAAGGCAGAAAAGTGCCCAGGGTGTAAGGTGCTATGCAGGCTAGAATGGAAAGACACTTCCACTGTACGTGTTGCATGATATTGATTCATTTTGTATCTCAATTATGAAATTGTTCACATGTTGGACTGGTTACTGGCATAGTGAAATCCTCAAGGAATACATGAGTGAAACAGCCTTCTTGGTCAATGGCACTGTCCCTCAGCGTGACAATTTGGTTTTGTTTGTCCCCCCCATGTTGTTTGAGGAAAAACATTTTTATTTATTTATTTGTATTGTTGGACTTTAAAGACTGTAAAAACACCAGGAAATCAGCTTCAAGTGAATGAGAGACCAGATGCTGCTAGAGGTGGCGTTAGAGGGCCAATAGTCCCTCTGGTCTAAGGAGATCTAAATGCCCCACTGCAGTGAAGGGGACATTGCCCTGTGTAGGGTGCTGTCTTTGGGATGCTAAACAAGCATCCTGACTCTGTGGTCATTCAACTCTAAGAGTACTGTAGGGGTGTCATGGCAAAATCCCATGACTCTAAGAGTACTGTAGGGGTGTCATGGCAAAATCCCATGACTCTAAGAGTACTGTAGGGGTGTCATGGCAAAATTCCATCATGGCCACCTAATTATTCTTCTCATTCCTAACTGGCATATATCACTCACCTGTGTGGTGAGCAGTCCTATCTCTACAGACCTATCTCTACAGTACTATCTCTGCAGTCCTATCTGCAGCTTCAGGGCAGAGACATTATCTCTGATCTATTATTCATTTAAATATTCATTATTCATCATAATTCATGATTTGGTTAAGTGCTCTTATGCATGAGGCCACCACTTTGTTCCTTACGGCAGCACCTTGACTCCTGCCACACATGCATGGACTCATCTGTCCCAGATCAAAGGAGGATGGAGAGAGTGAAAGAGAGGAGTGGGGGATCGTGGGGTAAGTGTTCTGGTGAGGGAGGGAAGGAGGGAGGGAGGTAGGGGTTAACGATAACGGAGGGGGGTGATCATTATATATTTTTTTCAGGGCCCCTTTTGTGTCCATGGGTGCTGATCCCTGTCTCTGCTGAACGACTCAGTAATGAGCATGTGTGTCTGTGTGTGTGTGTGTGTGTGTCAGGTCAGATCAACAGTTTGAGGGGGAGTATGTTAGCGTGCTTGGGGGTTAGGTAACCTCACAGAGATTGAACACAAAAATCCCTGGGCATGCCAGTCTGACCTCCGACCTGAGGCGTCTAGTCGCACCAATCCGTCTAGTTGCACCAATAGAAACATGTATCTTAGTTTGTTTTGGCACAGATTTGTGCTCTTGTCAGATGTCACCCTGGCACAGTCTTTAGTTGTTTTACATGTATCAGTCTTGGTAGGCAGTCACCCTTTATGCAAATATAATTATGTTAAGAATCACTGACTC
Source organism: Oncorhynchus nerka (assembly GCF_034236695.1). Classification (NCBI taxonomy): domain Eukaryota; kingdom Metazoa; phylum Chordata; class Actinopteri; order Salmoniformes; family Salmonidae; genus Oncorhynchus; species Oncorhynchus nerka. The sequence goes on along the minus strand of NC_088415.1, from coordinate 10,579,244 downwards.
AAGTTCAATAGAAATTCCTAGAAATGTATCTGATGGGATTCTGTTTTTAATGTTTTGCATCTCTAAATATATATATTTTTTAAAACATTAGTTGACATTGCAGGTATAGATTGTAGCGATGTAGATCTTTACCCATAACTATCTTCATAACTGTACTTGTCTTCAGGTTCCCTGTTGCATGTCTGAAGGCTCCTGAAGGCTCTAGTGGGAAACCTGCTGCCAACCAGCTGTACCGTACATCTCCATCTGTCGCAACTCTGATCGCCTGACCCTAAACTGACAGGACCTTGACCTTCAACCCTAGCGACAAGCAGGCCTGGGGAACCTGGGAGGGCGTGTCTTCTGGCGCCAATACCCCTTGTAAGTTTTCAGATGTAAAATCCTTAAGTCCCCAAAAAACCTTTCTGACGCAACCACAATAATGTCCAGTTTGTTATGACTTCATTGAGGCTTGTGTTGTACAACTTATAACTGTGGCAAATGAACACAACAAAAATCCACCTTTTTAAACACACAGGGTATATTTTGTCTGGCAGCAAACATTTCCTTCAGGCTGTGGTGTATCCACTACCATATCTTCACTAGCATCACTTGTTTTCTCAGTTATTTTAATATCTCCTCCGCATAGGACATTCGATCGACCTCTCTAACTTCTGCCACATCTCCTCCACCCTTACAGGGCACTCCAGGAACTCAGGATCGTGATCCCCACCACAATTGCAACACTGTCGTCCTTCTACACACCGTTCTTCAGTATACTGCAGTTCATCTGAACACACTTGAATCAAATCAAAATCAAATCCAATTTGTATTTGTCACATGCGCCGGATACAACAGGTGTAGACCTTACCGTGAAATGCTTACTTACAAGCCCTTAACCAACAATGTAGTTCAAGAAAAATAGGTAAGAAAATATTTACTAAATAAACTAAAGTTTAAAAAATGGAATCAATCAAGAGTAACACAAGAAATGTATGTTACAATGTGGACACTATATACAGGGTGTTACGGTACAGAGTCAATGTGGAGACTATATACAGGGGGTACCAGTACCTAGTCAATGTGGAGACTATATACAGGGGATACCAGTACCGAGTTAATGTGGAGACTATATACAGGGGGTACCAGTACCTAGTCAATATGGAGACTATATACAGGGGGGTACTTGTACTGAGTCAATGTGGAGGCTATATACAGGGGTACCGGTACCGAGTCAATGTGGAGGCTATATACAGGGGGTACCGGTACAGAGTCAATGTGGAGGCCATATACAAGGGGTACCAGTACCGAGTCAATGTGGAGACTATATACAGGGGTTACTAGTACCGTGTCAATGTGGAGGTTATATACAGGGGGTACTGGTACAGAGTCAATGTGGAGGCTATATACAGGGGGTACCGGTACAGAGTCAATGTGGAGGCTATATACAGGGGGTACCAGTACCTAGTCAATGTGGAGACTATATACAGGGGGTACCAGTACCGAGTTAATGTGGAGACTACATACAGGGGGTACCAGTACCTAGTCAATGTGGAGACTATATACAGGGTGTACCGGTACAGAGTCAATGTGGAGGCTATATACAGGGGGTACCGGTAAAGAGTCAATGTGGAGGCTATATACAGGGGTAGAGTCAATGTGGAGGCTATATACAGGGGTACCGGTACAGAGTCAATGTGGAGGCTATATACAGGGGGCACCGGTACAGAGTCAATGTGGAGGCTATATACAGGGGGTACCAGTACAGAGTCAATGTGGAGGTTATATACAGGGGTACAGAGTCAATGTGGAGGCTATATACAGGGGGTACCGGTACAGAGTCAATGTGGAGGCTATATACAGGGGTACCAGTACAGAGTCAATGTGGAGGTTATATACAGGGGTACCGGTACAGAGTCAATGTGGAGGCTATATACAGGGGGTACCGGTACAGAGTCAATGTGGAGGCTATATACAGGGGGCACCGGTACAGAGTCAATGTGGAGGCTCTATAAAGGGGGTACCGGTACAGAGTCAATGTGCAGTGGTACAGGTTAGTCAAGTTAATTTGTAAAGTGACTATGCATGGATAATAAACACAGAGTAGCAGCAGTGTTAAAACAAAAGGGGGGGGGGGGGGGGGGGGTAATGTAAATTGTCCAGGAGGCATTTGATTAATTGTTTAGCAGTCTTATGGCTTGGGGGTAGAAGCTGTTAAGGAGCCTTTTGGTCCTAGACTTTGCTCTCCGGTACTTCTTGACGTGTGGTAGCAGAGAGAACAGTCTGTGACTTGGGTGACTGGAGTCTATGACAATTTTGTGGGGCCTGACACCTCCTCGTATAGAGGTCCTGGATGTCAGGGAACTCGGTCTCTGTGATGTACTGGGCTGTACGCACTACCCTCTGTCACGCCTTACGGAAACATGGCCAAATCCTTTACAATTCTTACACTGCAGTGGTTTGGGGATGAAAGCTCTTACAGCGTCTCTTACATAACCAAGCTTCACATGCGTAGGTATTTGCTCTTTATCAAAAAAAACAACAGGACCAACAGGCTTTCTTTGTTTTCTCCATTCACCCAGCGGGTCAGATGCCGGGCACCAACCACACCAGGAATTCTCTTCAGGTATTCAACCTGAACATCCGTCGTCACCCCTGAGATGATTGCTTTGATGGGTGTCTCTACTCCGAAGTTCAAAACACCAAACTTCTGTTGTTCCGATTCTTTTGAGGCCCACTGCAATCTTCCTCTGTTCTTCAGAAATACAATAAATCAGAATAAGACCACTCTTGGTCACTCTGACAGACTCCACTTTCCCCAGCGCATACTTCACAATATTTGACACCTCAAACGGGTTTCCCACATATGCATCCTTACTCAACAAACGATTCCCAACAAGAAGCAATTCATTATCATTCACACACATATCCTCCACTCCAATTTTAGACCATTTCCCTTTTTGTTCCAGTTTTCGATACTACTATTGTCCACTCAGAACATTCGTCTTCACCCAATTTTCTCGATGCGCTGCATGATTCCAACTCAGCATCCAATCACCTCGCGGAACGCAACCAACCCTTACTAGCGGTTCTGCCACATTGATTAGTGACAGGTGTGGGTATTTCAGGATGGGGAAGGAGATGCAGTCCCGCCTCTGCTGGAAGGGGATTGGACAGTGGTTGGTGATAGGGTGAGGGGACTGTCAGTCAGGATAGGGGTAATTCGACCACAGCCCTCGACATTGTTTCCTCATGTTGTCAAACTTGTTTTGGTTTTTATTTGCCTCAGAGTTTTAGTGGAACTGAAATGGGTGGATATGGAATTGTGTGTTTTCTGTGTGTCAATGTTTCCATTATGTCATATTCCAGAGTGTGAAAGTAAGATAACTCTGCTATTATAAAACCCTAAAGAACTCTCTGTGATTAGGTACTCCGGGATGCTCGTGTGCTCCTGGGGCATTTTCTTCCCAGCTCACATGTCAGAAACTCAAATCAAATATTCTGTTTCTTCAGCTCTAGTGTGGACTCTGTCCCTGTTTTGCCTGAGAGTCTGTCTGTTTTGTGTCGTGTCATCGGTTTGTGGGTTGATGTTATTTTCTTGTCTGAACTGTTTTTATCTCTCTGCTCTGGGTTACTGTAACTTACTGTTATTTTTCTTTATGCTCAATAATAGTTCCTGGACAGTAATTGCTTGTTGTGGTATGTTTGACACAAATTAGACTCCTTGGTGTTAAGGAAGCATGATTTATGCTAGATCCCAAGAATGAAAGATTCCAAGAATTAGATTATTGATATCCAAGAAACGTGTTGTGATTATGTAATGCAATAAAAATAACACCAAAACAATGACTTTACTTTTAACCTGCATTTATACGTACGTGCTATAAATACCAGGGAAGAACAAAGAGAAGGAGAAAACCGAGGTTGTGAGTCAGACAGAAGCCCACAGAGAGAGGAGCTGTCAGCTGTAACAGAGTACCAGCGTCCTGGCCTGGCCTTCAGACCCGGCTACACAGCCTGAGAACACAAGGAAACCAGCAGTATAAATAACTGTTGTGGCCTGATTGAGTAGAGAGATAAAAAACAACCCCACAGGTCCAGTGCTTTCAGGAAGTATTCACACCCCTTGACTTATTCTACATTTTGTTGTGTTACAGCTTGAATTTAAAATGGATTAAATGAAGATTTTTTTGTTACTGGCCTACACACAATACCCCATCATGTTAAAGTGGAATTATGTTTTTAGAAATGTTTACAAATTAATACAAAATGAAAAGTTTAAATGTCTTAAGTATTCAGTAAGTATTCAGTAAGTATTCAACCCCAGTGTTATGGCCCAAATAAGTTCAGGAGTAAAAATGTGCTTAACAAGTCACATAGTAAGTTGCATGGACTCACTCTTTGTGTAGTAATGGTGTTTAAAACCTCTATGGGATTTTTAAAATATACTTTTTTACCTTTATTTAACCATGCATCCTGTTCGGAATAATGCACTAAAGTAAAACTGAAAAAAATTATGTGGCAAAGAAATGAACTTCATGTCCTGAATATAAAGCGTTATGTTGTATCACTCTTCATATTTTCAAGCATGGTGGTGGCTGCATTATGTTATGGGTATGCTTGTCACCGGCAAGGACGAGGGAGTTTTTTTAACGAAAAAAAAACAAAAACAGAATAGAGCTAAGCACATGCAAAATCCTAGAGGAAAACCTGGTTCAATCTGCTTTCCAACAGACACTGGGAGACAAATTAACCTTTCAGCAGGACAATAACTTAAAACACAAGACCAAATATACACTGGAGTTGCTTACCAAGACAGCATTGAATGTTCAAGAGTGGCCTAGTTACAGTGTTCACTTAAATCGGCTTGGAAATCTATGGGAAGACTTGAAAATGACTGTCTAGCAATGATCAACAACAAACTTGACAGAGCTTGAAGAATTTAGATAATAATAATGTGCAAGTATTGTACAATCCAGGTGTGCAAAGAGATTTAACCAGAATGAATCACAGCTGTAATCGCTGCCAAAGATGATTCTAACATGTATTGACTCAGGGGTGTGAATACTTATGTAAATTAGATATTTGTGTATTTCTTTCATTTACAATAAATTTACAAACATTTCTAAAAACACGTTTTTCATTATGGGGTATTGTGTGTAGATGGGTGAGAACATTTTGAATTCAGGCTGTAACAACAGAATGTGGAGGGATAGGAAATGTCAAGGGGTATGAATACTTTCTGAAGGCACTGTAGACAAGGGAGCAACAGGCCACACACATCAAAAGAGGTCCAATTAGATACGTACCAAAACATTATGATTTTCCAAATTACATTATGCCAGATTACATTATGTCAGATTACATTATGCCAGATTACATTATGCCAGATTACATTATGCCAGATTACATTATGTCAGATTACATTATGTCAGATTACATTATGCCAGATTACATTATGCCAGATTACATTATGTCAGATTACATTATGCCAGATTACATTATGCCAGATTACATTATGTCAGATTACATTATGCCAGATTACATTATGCCAGATTACATTATGCCAGATTACATTATGTCAGATTACATTATGTCAGATTACATTATGCCAAATTACATTATGCCAGATTACATTATGCCAGATTACATTATGTCAGATTACATTATGCCAGATTACATTATGCCAGATTACATTATGTCAGATTACATTATGTCAGATTACATTATGCCAGATTACATTATGCCAGATTACATTATGCCAGATTACATTATGCCAGATTACATTATGTCAGATTACATTATGTCAGATTACATTATGCCAGATTACATTATGCCAGATTACATTATGTCAGATTACAGCGGATGCCTACGACTGATGTTGCCTGCTGATGCCTGCTGATAGAAAACCTGAGACTGGAACGCTGAAGCCTACCACAGGCTACCAAGGGAGAGTGCAGTGCCAGCCAGTCGGCTATGCTTGACTTGATTTGGTCAATGCCCTGCCCCTGATCATATCTCTACAATGGAAAGGATTCATCCTTTCTTTCCTCCTCTTACTTCTAATGAAAACCGATTGCCTCTGTGAAAAACACTCCGGGGAAAAGTTTACTCCACCTAGACTTGTTTCCTCCTCGTGTCAATTGTTGTCTTCCTTTATCCTTGATTGCATTCTTTACAAACTCAGGACTCCTATTCATTGAAATCATGATACCAGGATGAGTCTGAAATATGATTCAAATTTATTAACTTTTCTCACATTGTTTTGGACATCAAATCATATTTGTCACAAGCACCAAATACAACAGAACACTGAAATGCTTACTTACAAGCCCTTAACCATAAATCTACTTATTCATTACTGTACAACTGAATGCATCTTCTGCATTTTAACCCAACCCCTCTGAATCACAGAGGTGGGGGGCTCAAGATCCACAGCACACAGGGAACAGTGGGTTTATTGCTCAGGGGTAGATTTTCACCTCAGGGATTCGATCCAGCAACCTTTCGGTTACTGGCCCAATGTTGTCCTAAAACCCACTAAACATCTTTGAGGGCCCAAGATTATGAGATGGGGCGGCAGGGTAGCCTAGTGGTTAGAGCATTGGACTAGTAACCGGAAGGTTGCAAGTTCAAACCCCCGAGCTGACAAGGTACAAATCTGTCGTTCTGCCCCTGAACAGGCAGTTAACCCACTAGGCCGTCATTGAAAATAAGAATTTGTTCTTAACTGACTTGTCTGGTTAAATAAAGGTTAAATAAAGGTCAAATTAAAGATACAGGAAGAGATACATAAATATTCTTATCACAACACCCAATTACGTATTAGTGAGATGCAGGCGGGGCTGGTTCATGCGAAGGCAGCTCTCTGGAACCAATATAAAAACACTGTTGTCTGTGAGAAACATGTCCAGTCACATACCAGGGGGGTTCAAAGAAACAGCCAAGTTGAAGGAAGTGACCACACTGTGTTTCCACAGAGGGATTTCCTCCTTAGTGTTGTCCAGCTCCGGGTCGACTGGGAACAGGGATGAGCTTCCAGTTAACTGGAAGTCATTGAATACACAATCATCTGGCTAAGGTGCATTGCAATAGCTAGACCCCCAAGTGTTTTATTGGTCCTCGACTGGTGGAAAACATCCATTTTGTAGCTGGACTCATCCTTTGTGTTGCCTAAGAGAGGAACTAACTTGGAAATCTGTCTCAGTTTGAGCATGATATTTAACAGTAAGGAAATACTGTGTCTTTTTAACCTTTTTTAACCTTTCCAAGCACTGTATTTCTCACATATTTGTAAAGAATGTCCAATGTTTAGGGGTCCAATGTTTAGGGGTCCAGAAGTGAGACAGAAAACAGCTAAAGGTCATACAATTATGGAACCCGCAAAAATGAACATCTGCCTGTCACTGATGTACAGTAGTTTCTACTGAGGAGGAAGTACAGTACTATACATTCCTATCCTCGTTAGACGCATTTAGCCATACAGATTACACAACATAACAAGGCTTTTAACTTTTGCTTCACTAAATGACCTAAAATCCCCAGCATTTCCTTTTATTATACATTAAGTCTCCTCTCCGTCTACTGAGCATTGACACGAGCTCTGTCCCGGTTTGGAGGGGGTACTGTATGTGTTACACCATGAAGAGGGTTTGGCAGACAGGACCAAGTCCTTTGTCTACAGTGGTTCTCTGAGACCTGTCCTTTCTGCCCGTCCTCCCTCCTCCTGACAGATTCAACTGCTGTGCACAATGGCCTTGAGAGTGGGTGTCAGTAATGAGGACTATTAAGGCTGGTGTCCTAGGTGGGTGGTGTCGTCAACATCAGCACTGACACTCCTCTTTCCATGCTCGTCCATCATAATCATCCTGATGCCCTCCACTGTTTTGTGGCTAGTTAACGAGTTGAAGCTACAGACGTGGGCAATAGGGCAAATGTTACTATAGGATAGAGGCTACATTACTTTTTCATTCAATACATCTCTTCATTCAATACATCTCTTCATTCACTACATCTCTTCATTCACTACATCTCTTCATTCAATACATCTCTTCATTCAATACATCTCTCCATTCAATACATCTCTCCATTCAATACATCTCTCCATTCAATACATCTCTCCATTCAATACATCTCTCCATTCAATACATCTCTTCATTCAATACATCTATTCATTCAATACATCTCTTCATTCACTACATCTCTTCAATCAATACATCTCTCCATTCAATACATCTCTCCATTCATTTACATTTACATTTAAGTCATTTAGCAGACGCTCTTATCCAGAGCGACTTACAAATTGGTGCATTCACCTTATGACATCCAGTGGAGCAGCCACTTTACAATAGTGCATCTAAATCTTTTAGGGGGGGTGAGAAGGATTACTTTATCCTATCCTAGGTATTCCTTAAAGAGGTGGGGTTTCAGGTGTCTCCGGAAGGTGGTGATTGACTCCGCTGTCCTGGCGTCGTGAGGGAGTTTGTTCCACCATTGGGGGGCCAGAGCAGCGAACAGTTTTGACTGGGCTGAGCGGGAACTGTACATCCTCAGTGGTAGGGAGGCGAGCAGGCCAGAGGTGGATGAACGCAGTGCCCTTGTTTGGGTGTAGGGCCTGATCAGAGCCTGGAGGTACTGAGGTGCCGTTCCCCTCACAGCTCCGTAGGCAAGCACCATGGTCTTGTAGCGGATGCGAGCTTCAACTGGAAGCCAGTGGAGAGAGCGGAGGAGCGCGGTGACGTGAGAGAACTTGGGAAGGTTGAACACCAGACGGGCTGCGGCGTTCTGGATGAGTTGTAGGGGTTTAATGGCACAGGCAGGGAGCCCAGCCAACAGCGAGTTGCAGTAATCCAGACGGGAGATGACAAGTGCCTGGATTAGGACCTGCGCCGCTTCCTGTGTGAGGCAGGGTCGTACTCTGCGGATGTTGTAGAGCATGAACCTACAGGAACGGGCCACCGCCTTGATGTTAGTTGAGAACGACAGGGTGTTGTCCAGGATCACGCCAAGGTTCTTAGCGCTCTGGGAGGAGGACACAGTGGAGTTGTCTACCGTGATGGCGAGATCATGGAGCGGGCAGTCCTTCCCGGGAGGAAGAGCAGCTCCGTCTTGCCGAGGTTCAGCTTGAGGTGGTGATCCGTCATCCACACTGATATGTCTGCCAGACATGCAGAGATGCGATTCGCCACCTGGTCATCAGAAGGGGGAAAGGAGAAGATTAATTGTGTGTCGTCTGCATAGCAATGATAGGAGAGACCATGTGAGGTTATGACAGAGCCAAGTGACTTGGTGTATAGCGAGAATAGGATAGGGCCTAGAACAGAGCCCTGGGGGACACCAGTGGTGAGAGCACGTGGTGAGGAGACGGATTCTCGCCACGCCACCTGGTAGGAGCGACCTGTCAGGTAGGACGCAATCCAGCGTGGGCCGCGCCGGAGATGCCCAACTCGGAGAGGGTGGAGAGGAGGATCTGATGGTTCACAGTATCGAAGGCAGCCGATAGGTCTAGAAGGATGAGAGCAGAGGAGAGAGTTAGCTTTAGCAGTGCGGAGCGCCTCCGTGATACAGAGAAGAGCAGTCTCAGTTGAATGACTAGTCTTGAAACCTGACTGATTTGGATCAAGAAGGTCATTCTGAGAGAGATAGCGGGAGAGCTGGCCAAGGACGGCACGTTCAAGGGTTTTGGAGAGAAAAGAAAGAAGGATACTGGTCTGTAGTTGTTGACATCGGAGGGATCGAGTGTAGGTTTTTTCAGAAGGGTGCAACTCTCGCTCTCTTGAAGACGGAAGGGACATAGCCAGCGGTCAGGGATGAGTTGATGAGCGAGGTGAGGTAAGGGAGAAGGTCTCCGGAAATGGTCTGGAGAAGAGAGGAGGGGATAGGGTCAAGCGGGCAGGTTGTTGGGCGGCCGGCCGTCACAAGACACGAGATTTCATCTGGAGAGAGAGGGGAGAAAGAGGTCAGAGCACAGGGTAGGGCAGTGTGAGCAGAACCAGCGGTGTCGTTTGACTTAGCAAACGAGGATCGGATGTCGTCGACCTTCTTTTCAAAATGGTTGACGAAGTCATCTGCAGAGAGGGAGGAGGGGGGAGGGGAGGGGATTCAGGAGGGAGGAGAAGGTGGCAAAGAGCTTCCTAGGGTTAGAGGCAGATGCTTTGAATTTAGAGTGGTAGAAAGTGGCTTTAGCAGCAGCGACAGAAGAGGAAAATGTAGAGAGGAGGGAGTGAAAGGATGCCAGGTCCGCAGGAGGCGAGTTTTCCTCCATTTCCGCTCGGCTGCCCGAGCCCTGTTCTGTGAGCTCGCAATGAGTCGTCGAGCCACGGAGCGGGAGGGGAGGACCGAGCCGGCCTGGAGGATAGGGGACATAGAGTCAAAGGATGCAGAAAGGGAGGAGAGGAGGGTTGAGGAGGCAGAATCAGGAGATAGGTTGGAGAAGGTTTGAGCAGAGGAAGAGATGATAGGATGGAAGAGGAGAAGTAGCGGGGAGAGAGAGCGAAGGTTGGGACGGCGCGATACCATCCGGTAGGGGCAGTGTGGGAAGTGTTGGATGAGACGAGAGGAAAAGGATACAAGGTAGTGGTCGGAAACTTGGAGGAGTTGCAATGAGGTTAGTGGAAGAACAGCATCTAGTAAAGATGAGGTCGGGCGTATTGCCTGCCTTGTGAGTAGGGGGAAGGTGAGAGGGAGAGGTCAAAGAGGAGAGGAGTGGAAAGAAGGAGGCAGAGAGGAAAGAGTCAAAGGTAGACGTGGGGAGGTTAAAGTCGCCCAGAACTGTGAGAGGTGAGCCGTCCTCAGGAAAGGAGCTTATCAAGGCATCAAGCTCATTGATGAACTCTCCGAGGGAACCTGGAGGGCGATAAATGATAATTCACTACATCTCTTCATTCAATACATCTCTCCATTCAATACATCTCTCCATTCAATACATCTCTTCATTCAATACATCTCTTCAATCACTACATCTCTTCATTCAATACATCTCTCCATTCACTGCATCTCTTCATTCAATACATCTCTTCATTCAATACATCTCTTCAATCACTATATCTCTTCATTCTATACATCTCTTCATTCAATACATCTCTCCATTCACTACATCTCTTCATTCAATACATCTCTTCATTCAATACATCTCTCCATTCACTACATCTCTTCATTCAATACATCTCTTCATTCAATACATCTCTCCATTCACTACATCTCTTCATTCAATACATCTCTTCATTCAATACATCTCTTCATTCAATACATCTCTTCATTCAATACATCTCTCCATTCAATACATCTCTTCATTCAATACATCTCTTCATTCAATACATCTCTTCAATCTATACATCTCTTCAATCTATACATCTCTTCATTCAATACATCTCTTCATTCAATACATCTCTTCATTCTATACATCTCTTAATTCTATACATCTCTTCATTCAATACATCTCTTAATTCAATACATCTCTTAATTCTATACATATCTTCATTCAATACATCTCTTCATTCAATACATCTCTTCATTCTATACATCTCTTCATTCAATACCTCTCTTCAGTCAATACATCTCTTCATTCAATACATCTCTTCATTCAATACATCTCTTCAATCTATACATCTCTTCAATCTATACATCTCTTCATTCAATACATCTCTTCATTCAATACATCTCTTCATTCTATACATCTCTTAATTCTATACATCTCTTCATTCAATACATCTCTTAATTCAATACATCTCTTAATTCTATACATATCTTCATTCAATACATCTCTTCATTCAATACATCTCTTCATTCTATACATCTCTTCATTCAATACCTCTCTTCAGTCAATACATCTCTTCATTCAATACATCTCTTCATTCAATACATCTCTTCATTCAATACACCTCTTCATTCAATACATCTCTTCATTCAATACACCTCTTTATTCTATACACCTCTTCATTCAATACCTCTCTTCAGTCAATACATCTCTTCATTCAATACATCTCTTCATTCAATACATCTCTTCATTCAATACATCTCTTCAATCTATACATCTCTTCAATCTATACATCTATTCATTCAATACATCTCTTAATTCTATACACCTCTTCATTCAATACATCTCTCCATTCAATACATCTCTCCATTCAAATAAAAAATAAAAACAACTCTGAATGGGTATAGGTTTATGAGATACTATAGATGCTATTGTTATATAACTTTTGCAATTTTATTTCTTATTCTTATTCATATATATATATATTTTTTTTTTAAACTGCATTGTGGGTTAGGGGCTCGTAAGTAAGCATTTCACTGTAAGGTGAAATACCGGTTGTATTTGGTGTAAGTGACTAATAAAATTAGATTAGATTGATTTGATAGATGCATCCATGAGCCATCTGCAGTGAGTATCTGATACAGGTTTCCACACACACACACACACACACACACACACACACACACACACACACACACACACACACACACACACACACACACACACACACACACACACACACGCACACTCTCTCTCTCTCTCTCCTATTCCTTATTCCTTATCCTGTCTAATCTTTGATGTGGCAAACATACCAATTAAATCATATTTGTTGTGTGAGAGTCTTCTAGGCCCCCTTGAGGGTCTTCTGGGCCCCCTTATTCAAAGGTTTTTGCTTCTCTTCCCAAATTGAATAACGGAAGCAAGAAATATATTAATGTAGGTTTCTGCTGAGAAGAATAAATGTATTTTTTTCCCACAGGAACAGAGAAGCAAGTGTTCTTTCCTCTTTCCTATGTGTACACACGTAAATAATGAAGGGGAGAGAGAAGAACACTTCACTATCTTCTTTGAGTCTAGGTCATCTTGAATTAGTTAATTTATGCAGTTTGTTGCCAAAACATTAGATCATCAGTCCGCTTGGTCCCCACCGGATACAGGATTCAGAGAATGTACACACACACACACACACACACACACACAACTTTGTCATCAATGTGAACTCTCTGTGCAGCACTCTCCATCTATGCTGGCAGGTGTCCAAGTGGGCAAATACTTTTGCAGCTGTTTTAAATAGCTTCACGTTGATAAGACAGACTGACAATTATGGCGACTATGGGAGCTTCAAGGACACAAACGTTCCAGGTCATGAAGGAATGACTCGCTTTAAATCCGATAAACCCAGAGAAACATGGTGACAAACTGTTTGACATCCTTTTTGATAGTTATTTGTTTGTGTATAATGAAATGGTTTAGGATAAGTGTAGCCGCTACTCTCGCTATTGTCAACGACACTGAGTTTACAAAACATTAGGAACACTGTCCTATTGTTGGTTTGCACCGCTTTTGCTCTCAGAACAGCCTCTATTTGTCGGGTCACGGACTCTAGAAGATGTCAAAGGCCTTCCACTGGAATGCTGGCCCATGTTGATTCCAATGCTTCCCACAGTTGTGTCAAGTTGTCTGAATGTCATTTGTCTGGTGGACCATTCTTGATACACATGGGAAACTGTTGAGCGTAAAAAACTCAGCAGCGGTGCAGTTCTTGGCCCAGTCAAACCGGTGTGCCTGGCACATACTACCATACCCCGTTCAAAGGCACTTAAATATGTTGTCTTTCCCATTAACCCTCTGAATGGCACATATACACAATCCATGTCTCAATTGAATCAAGGCTTAAAAATCCTTCTTTAACCCGTCTCCTTCCCTTCATCTACACTGATTGAATTAGATTTAATCAGTGACATCAATCAATAGCTTTCACCTGGATTCACCTGGTCAGTCTATGTCTTGGAAAGAGCAGGTGTTCCTAATGTTTTGTACACACAGTGTATATCAGTTGGCTGCGTCCTTGTGACATTACCTGGTCAGGTGAGAAGCATGAAATGTCAACATCATGGCAATTTTTTAAATAATTCCACAACAAGGTTCTTGCTTGGCAAATTATTTGAGTTGTGCAACTTTGTGTTGATAAAGCAAAATGATGCTTTCTTTTTCACTTTCACTCTTTTTGACTGTCTTGTGGCACATCATACAACAACTAAATAACCTAATCTATCTATGGGGTATGAATGGGTGAACAGATGGTGGACTGGATTTCTTTGTGGCATCTGAAAATGTATCTGATTATAAAAAATGTGAGTCCTGCAACTTTTGTCACAAGGCTTTCATTGTAGAGAGCGGTCTCCTAGCAGCCAGAGATGCATCTTCCAAACTGGGAACTGACCAATAGCGGGATTGTGGACATACCAAATTGGGACGTTATGAGGGGTGAATGAAATACAATGCTTTGAAAGAGATGCAGTATTTACAATATGTAGTCCTAATCTAAAGAAATACCATCGCATATATCCTTAAAAACACAGATCTGTATGAAACTGGTACGATTTTTTTTGTATCCTTGAAGACAAATTACCGCGTGCTTTTATTATATTGCCAGTGAATGATCTTGAGTTGGTATCTTCCGCGCCAATGTTGAATTCCCAGACCGATCTACAACCACACCGATATTTACTTTCTATTCCGTTATCATACTCATCTGGAAATCCCTTTACAGATACATAATTTCACTGTAACTAGCTAGCTAAATAATCGGGAAAGATTATCCTAACAAATTGACAAACCACTCAGAAGGCCATTGTGAGTAAATTATCTACGTTATTTATACGCATTCAAATTCAGCTTGCTTAAACCAGAATGAATGGCATAACCTAGGCATGGGTCTCTTTATCTAGAAAGTTGGGTTCTAGAACAATATTATTTTCATGTGATCGTACAACTTTCCCCCGGCAAATTGACTCAAGGGAAACGTGTAAAAGAAGTCCTCATGTGTTGTTGTTCTTTGTGATGAAACAGGTGTGTCAGCCAACTGACTTGTGGGACTGGATAGGTGACCTGTGCGCCTGGTGGATCACAGAAGTAGGCTAATTCTATGCGGCTTCAACCCTTCAATTGTCATATGAATCCTAAATCATTTTCTCAAAGATTGACAGAGCCGTGGGGGTCCAAGAAACCCAAAGGTCATCACAGTTAGATTTTTTTTATTTAAAAAAAAATCTGGCATCTATCTGAAGACCTATGTTTAATTCCCAGAAATCAGGAGAGAGGTTATGGGCGTTACCTCCACGGAGGGTATTAGGAAGTGGGTAGCTAATGAATGGGGTGTGGGGGACTAGGCTCGGCCTTCTTCTCATTGTTGGTTTATTTACACTCTGGTTTCTGTGTAAGGGCTAAAGTTCCTAGGGGAAAGAAGCCAGGATTGGGAGATATTGTCCAGGAAGCAGTGGTCCTTTCCTGTATTGCCCTGGTTGCTGGCTGCTTTTCCTTTGAAATGAAATCAGGACCTTGTCTCAGAGTAAACTAAGTCTTGTGTTGTCATCAGACCTTGTGTTTGTGTCTGAGCCAGAAATCAGGAACAGGGATTTATGTGACGCAGCACACTGAATGCTGCTCTACTTATGAATGAACGGGCCATTACCGATGCTGCTCTACTTATGAATGAATGGGCCATTACCGATGCTGCTCTACTTATGAATGAACGGGCCATTACCGATGCTGCTCTACTTATGAATGAACGGGCCATTACCGATGCTGCTCTACTTATTAATGAACGGGCCATTACCGATGCTGCTCGCTCAGGTGAAGAAATGAAATAACATGCTTACATGTTAAAATCCATTGGAAAAGTAACCATGGCACATTGTTACTGCAGAAATCCATTGGAAAAGTAACCATGGCACATTGTTACTGCAGAAATCCATTGGAAAAGTAACCATGGCACATTGTTAATCCATTGGAAAAGTAACCATGGCACATTGTTACTGCAGAAATCCATTGGAAAAGTAACCATGGCACATTGTTACTGCAGAAATCCATTGGAAAAGTAACCATGGCACATTGTTACTGCAGAAATCCATTGGAAAAGTAACCATGGCACATTGTTACTGCAGAAATCCATTGGAAAAGTAACCATGGCACATTGTTACTGCAGAAATCCATTGGAAAAGTAACCATGGCACATTGTTACTGCACTTACATTTAAGTCATTTAGCAGACGCTCTTATCCAGAGCGACTTACAAATTGGTGCGTTCACCTTAAGACATCCAGTGGAACAGCCACTTTACAATAGTGCATCTAAATCTTTTAAGGGGGGGGTGAGAAGGATTACTTTATCCTATCCTAGGTATTCCTGAAAGAGGTGGGGTTTCAGGTGTCTCCGGAAGGTGGTGATTGACTCCGCTGTCCTGGCGTCGTGAGGGAGTTTGTTCCACCATTGGGGGCCAGAGCAGCGAACAGTTTTGACTGGGCTGCGCGGGAACTGTACTTCCTCAGTGGTAGGGAGGCGAGCAGGCCAGAGGTGGATGAACGCAGTGCCCTTGTTTGGGTGTAGGGCCTGATCAGAGCCTGGAGGTACTGAGGTGCCGTTCCCCTCACAGCTCCGTAGGCAAGCACCATGGTCTTGTAGCGGATGCGAGCTTCAACTGGAAGCCAGTGGAGAGAGCGGAGGAGCGGGGTGACGTGAGAGAGAACTTGGAAGGTTGAACACCAGACGGGCTGCGGCGTTCTGGATGAGTTGTAGGGGTTTAATGGCACAGGCAGGGAGCCCAGCCAACAGCGAGTTGCAGTAATCCAGACGGGAGATGACAAGTGCCTGGATTAGGACCTGCGCTGCTTCCTGTGTGAGGCAGGGTCGTACTCTGCGGATGTTGTAGAGCATGAACCTACAAGAACGGGCCACCGCCTTGATGTTAGTTGAGAACGACAGGGTGTTGTCAGGATCACGCCAAGGTTCTTAGCGCTCTGGGAGGAGGACACAATGGAGTTGTCAACCGTGATGGCGAGATCATGGAGCGGGCAGTCCTTCCCGGGAGGAAGAGCAGCTCCGTCTTGCCGAGTTCAGCTTGAGGTGGTGATCCGTCATCCACACTGATATGTCTGCCAGACATGCAGAGATGCGATTCGCCACCTGGTCATCAGAAGGGGGAAAGGAGAAGATTAATTGTGTGTCGTCTGCATAGCAATGATAGGAGAGACCATGTGAGGTTATGACAGAGCCAAGTGACTTGGTGTATAGCGAGAATAGGAGAGGGCCTAGAACAGAGCCCTGGGGGACGCCAGTGGTGAGAGCGCGTGGTGAGGAGACAGATTCTCGCCACGCCACCTGGTAGGAGCGACCTGTCAGGTAGGACGCAATCCAAGCGTGGGCCGCGCCGGAGATGCCCAACTCGGAGAGGGTGGAGAGGAGGATCTGATGGTTCACAGTATCGAAGGCAGCCGATAGGTCTAGAAGGATGAGAGCAGAGGAGAGAGAGTTAGCTTTAGCAGTGCGGAGGGCCTCCGTGATACAAATCAAATCAAATTTATTTATATAGCCCTTCGTACATCAGCTGATATCTCAAAGTGCTGTACAGAAACCCAGCCTAAAACCCCAAACAGCAAACAATGCAGGTGTAAAAGCACGAGAGCATTCTCTGTAAAAGCATACAGAGAAGAGCAGTCTCAGTTGAATGACTAGTCTTGAAACCTGACTGATTTGGATCAAGAAGGTCATTCTGAGAGAGATAGCGGGAGAGCTGGCCAAGGACGGCACGTTCAAGAGTTTTGGAGAGAAAAGAAAGAAGGGATACTGGTCTGTAGTTGTTGACATCGGAGGGATCGAGTGTAGGTTTTTTCAGAAGGGGTGCAACTCTCGCTCTCTTGAAGACAGAAGGGACGTAGCCAGCGGTCAGGGATGAGTTGATGAGTGAGGTGAGGTAAGGGAGAAGGTCTCCGGAAATGGTCTGGAGAAGAGAGGAGGGAATAGGGTCAAGCGGGCAGGTTGTTGGGCGGCGGCCGTCACAAGACTCGAGATTTCATCTGGAGAGAGAGGGGAGAAAGAGGTCAGAGCACAGGGTAGGGCAGTGTGAGCAGAACCAGCGGTGTCGTTTGACTTAGCAAACGAGGATCTGCAGAAATCCATGTGTATCATCAAACAGTGACATTCAACAGTTGTCGATCTGATAACAACAAACCTCTTCCTCGTCATTTTCTTTCTTAATAATTCCCACCCGGAATACTCCCCTTTGTTTGCAATCTTGAAAAGCCTGCTGACTACTTCCTCAATAGTGGTGAAACTAGATACCTACGTATGTTTTCTTAACCTTTCTAAGAATGTTTTAGGAACCCCCACAGCAAAGCTTTATTACATCATGGTACACACAGACAAGTTCTAGCACTGCATCGATATGGATGTTCTTTAGAATTCAGTATTGGCAGAGCACTAAACTGAGTCACCAGCATCCCCCTCACACTTCAATCTCACTGGGTGTTTGAGTCATTTTCTCCAGGAAGTTGGATTTGCACGCTCACTTGTTTTTTTTAAGAGAGAAGTCAATTGTTGTACTTTATTTAGTAGTGCATTTTATCAACAGGTGTATCCCTCTTCACACGTATCTCTGGTCTGTCGGCCACAAATCCAGACAGATTGATGTCAGGGGTGTTATGGGTAACGTTACAGTTAGTCTGGTAAAAAAGCATGAGCTGACGCATGACCAACGTTTAGTAGAGGTGCTGACTAACGGAGAGTAAACTGTAGAAAAAGAAAGTCACACACTATACATGTTCCTGTCCCACACTATACATGCTCCTGTCCCACACTATACATGCTCCTGTCCCACACTATACATGTTCCTGTCCCACACTATACATGTTCCTGTCCCACACTATACATGTTCCTGTCCCACACTATACATGCTCCTGTCCCACACTATACATGTTCCTGTCCCACACTATACATTTTCCTGTCCCACACTATACATGCTCCTGTCCCACACTATACATGCTCCTGTCCCACACTATACATGCTCCTGTCCCACACTATACATGCTCCTGTCCCACACTATACATGCTCCTGTCCCACACTATACATGCTCCTGTCCCACACTATACATGCTCCTGTCCCACACTATACATGCTCCTGTCCCACACTATACATGCTCCTGTCCCACACTATACATGCTCCTGTCCCACACTATACATGCTCCTGTCCCACACTATACATGCTCCTGTCCCACACTATACATGCTCCTGTCCCACACTATACATGCTCTGTCCCACACTATACATGCTCCTGTCCCACACTATACATGCTGCTGTCCCACACTATACATGCTCCTGTCCCACACTATACATGCTCCTGTCCCACACTATACATGCTGCTGTCCCACACTATACATGCTGCTGTCCCACACTATACATGCTGCTGTCCACACTATACATGCTGCTGTCCCACACTATACATGCTCCTGTCCACACTATACATGCTCTGTCCCACACTATACATGCTCCTGTCCCACACTATACATGCTGCTGTCCCACACTATACATGCTCCTGTCCCACACTATACATGCTCTGTCCCACACTATACATGCTGCTGTCCCACACTATACATGCTCCTGTCCCACACTATACATGCTCCTGTCCCACACTATACATGCTCCTGTCCCACACTATACATGCTCTGTCCCACACTATACATGCTCCTGTCCCACACTATACATGCTGCTGTCCCACACTATACATGCTCCTGTCCCACACTATACATGCTCCTGTCCCACACTATACATGCTGCTGTCCCACACTATACATGCTCCTGTCCCACACTATACATGCTCCTGTCCCACACTATACATGCTCCTGTCCCACACTATACATGCTCCTGTCCCACACTATACATGCTCCTGTCCCACACTATACATGCTCCTGTCACACACTATACATGCTGCTGTCCCACACTATACATGCTCCTGTCCCACACTATACATGCTCCTGTCCCACACTATACATGCTGCTGTCCCACACTATACATGCTCCTGTCCCACACTATACATGCTGCTGTCCCACACTATACATGCTCCTGTCCCACACTATACATGCTCCTGTCCCACACTATACATGCTCCTGTCCCACACTATACATGCTCCTGTCCCACACTATACATGCTCCTGTCCCAACATTATTTAATGGGTAAACCTAACCAACGTTATTTAATGGGTAATCCTAACCAACGTTATTTAATGGGTAAACCTAAACAACGTTATTTAACGGGTAATCCTAACCAACGTTATTTAATGGGTAAACCTAAACAACGTTATTTAATGGGTAAACCTAAACAACGTTATTTACTGGGTAAACCTAAACAACGTTATTTACTGGGTAAACCTAAACAACGTTATTTACTGGGTAAACCTAAACAACGTTATTTACTGGGTAAACCTAAACAACGTTATTTAATGGGTAAACCTAACCAACGTTATTTAATGGGTAAACCTAACCAACGTTATTTAATGGGTAAACCTAAACAACGTTATTTAATGGGTAAACCTAACCAACGTTATTTAATGGGTAAACCTAACCAACGTTATTTACTGGGTAAACCTAAACACCATTATTTAATGGGTAAACCTAACCAACGTTATTTAATGGGTAAACCTAACCAACGTTATTTAATGGGTAAACCTAACCAACGTTATTTAATGGGTAAACCTAACCAACGTTATTTAATGGGTAAACCTAACCAACGTTTCAGCAGTGCCTTGAATAGCCACACACATATAATGACATGTTGTCTTTGGGGTTACATCGTCTACCAGACCAGATTGCATAATATCAACATGTAATTAACAATCTGGGTTAGTGCAGTTATTACACGTCTTGTTTGGAACCGCACCAGATGACCTTCTGGCCTATGAGCTCAGACTTGATTAAAAAAGAGACGACATCAAATTGTAATTTACTAAAACGCCGTTCTCTGCTCCAATTTACATAGCAGGAAAGGGATGTAGTAGACTATCAGAAAGAGTTTTGGGTGGTTTGTCTGTTATTGGGATGGGATGGGATAGGAAAACTCCCACATTGCTGGTGGGGTAATAGTTTTGGGTGGTTTGTCTGTTTGTGGGATTGGATAGGAAAACTCCCACATTGCTGGTGGAGTAATAGTTTTGGGTGGTTTGTCTGTTTGTGGGATGGGATAGGGTAGGACAACTCCCACATTGCTGGTGGGGTAATAGTTTTGGGTGGTTTGTCTGTTTGTGGGATGGGATAGGATAGGAAAACTCCCACATTGCTGGTGGGGTAATAGTTTTGGGTGGTTTGTCTGTTTGTGGGATGGGATAGGAAAACTCCAACATTGCTGGTGGAGTAATAGTTTTGGGTGGTTTGTCTGTTTGTGGGATGGGATAGGATAGGACAACTCCCACATTGCTGGTGGGGTAATAGTTTTGGGTGGTTTGTCTGTTATTGGGATGGGATAGGACAACTCCCACATTGCTGGTGGGGTAATAGTTTTGGGTGGTTTGTCTGTTATTGGGATGGGATAGGAAAACTCCCACATTGCTGGTGGGGTAATAGTTTTGGGTGGTTTGTCTGTTTTTGGGATGGGATAGGAAAACTCCCACATTGGATGGGATGGGATAGGACAACTCCCACATTGCTGGTGGGGTAATAGTTTTGGGTGGTTTGTCTGTTTTTGGAATGGGATAGGAAAACTCCCACATTGCTGGTGGGGTAATAGTTTTGGGTGGTTTGTCTGTTTGTGGGATGGGATAGGAAAACTCCCACATTGCTGGTGGGGTAATAGTTTTGGGTGGTTTGTCTGTTTGTGGGATGGGATAGGACAACTCCCACATTGCTGGTGGGGTAATAGTTTTGGGTGGTGTGTCTGTTTTTGGGATGGGATAGGACAACTCCCACATTGCTGGTGGAGTAATAGTTTTGGGTTGTTTGTCTGTTTTTGGGATGGGATGGGATAGGAAAACTCCCACATTGCTGGTGGGGTAATAGTTTTGGGTGGTTTGTCTGTTTTTGGGATGGGATAGGAAAACTCCCACATTGCTGGTGGAGTAATAGTTTTGGGTGGTTTGTCTGTTTTTGGGATGGGATAGGACAACTCCCACATTGCTGGTGGAGTAATAGTGTTGTACAGATGTTAGTCCCTCAGGGGCTGACTGGATGTCAGGTTGCCCTGTTCTCTGACTTATTCTGCTTGTTGTCAGTGCTGTTACTGACTATCTGCTGCTGACTATCTGTTACTGACTATCTGCTGCTGACTATCTGTTGCTGACTATCTGCTGCCTACTATCTGCTGCTGACTATCTGCTGCTGACTATCTGCTGCCTACTATCTGCTGCTGACTATCTGCTGCTGACTATCTGTTGCTGACTATCTGCTGCTGACTATCTGCTGCTGACTATCTGCTGCTGACTATCTGCTGCCTACTATCTGCTGCTGACTATCTGCTGCTGACTATCTGCTGCCTACTATCTGCTGCTGACTATCTGCTGCTGACTATCTGTTGCTGACTATCTGCTGCTGACTATCTGCTGCTGACTATCTGCTGCTGACTATCTGCTGCTGACTATCTGTTGCTGACTATCTGCTGCTGACTATCTGCTGCTGACTATCTGCTGCTGACTATCTGCTGCTGACTATCTGCTGCTGACTATCTGTTGCTGACTATCTGCTGCTGACTATCTGCTGCTGACTATCTGCTGCTGACTATCTGCTGCTGACTATCTGTTGCTGACTATCTGCTGCTGACTATCTGTTGCTGACTATCTGCTGCTGACTATCTGCTGCTTACTATCTGCTGCTTACTATCTGCTGCTGACTATCTGTTGCTGACTATCTGCTGCTGACTATCTGTTGCTGACTATCTGCTGCTGACTATCTGCTGCTGACTATCTGCTGCTTACTATCTGCTGCTGACTATCTGTTGCTGACTATCTGTTGCTGACTATCTGCTGCTGACTATCTGCTGCTGACTATCTGCTGCTGACTATCTGCTGCTGACTATCTGCTGCTGACTATCTGTTGCTGACTATCTGCTGCTGACTATCTGTTGCTGACTATCTGCTGCTGACTATCTGCTGCTGACTATCTGCTGCTTACTATCTGCTGCTTACTATCTGCTGCTGACTATCTGTTGCTGACTATCTGCTGCTGACTATCTGCTGCTGACTATCTGCTGCTGACTATCTGCTGCTGACTATCTGACTTATGTACCATGTGATGAGATCGGCTTACGTTGCCAGCCAAGTGATCTACCTGGTGCCAGACTCAGTCCACAGCATTATGCAACTTTATTTCAACCAAACTGTCAGATTTAAATAACAGATTGTTAGTGAGCGTATGCACTCACTCACTCACTCACTCACGCCATGCCACTCGTAAAACATCCATACAAACTCCCAACGCTGCCCTTTCCAAATCATTTGTTGTGATCACTGTGGGGTCTGATGACCCCTCACCCTCCCAATAGGAACACTTTTGGAATGGGGTCCAGACTGACTCTCTGCATGTGAGGGCACTTGACACTGAGCTGAGGCAGGGTAAAACACATGTGGGGCCAGTGGATCTCGTCAGTCACTAGTAACTTCTCAGCGCATATTTGCATTCCAGTTCAACATTTACCTGCTCTATCGCAATCTACCATTGAAAACCATTGAAGACTATGTGTGGAAAAGTCATACTATTTTGTATTTGAGCAATATGATTGACTGTTCATTCAAGCAGCACCACGCTACCAAGAGCCACAACTTCTCGAGCATGCGAACAGTACAGAATTTCATACTTAACACCAATGATTTATATATACGCTAGATGATCGATAGAGGGGGGCTGTGTCGAAGCCGCCGTGCCTCCATCTTGGCACTCCCTCACGTTGGAAAGAATTTTTACATTTGGCCCTTTTTTAAATTTCACCTTTATTTAACCAGGTAGGCTAGTTGAGAACACCTTTATTTAACCAGGTAGGCTAGTTGAGAACACCTTTATTTAACCAGGTAGGCTAGTTGAGAACACCGTTATTTAACCAGGTAGGCTAGTTGAGAACACCTTTATTTAACCAGGTAGGCTAGTTGAGAACACCTTTATTTAACCAGGTAGGCTAGTTGAGAACACCGTTATTTAACCAGGTAGGCTAGTTGAGAACACCTTTATTTAACCAGGTAGGCTAGTTGAGAACACCTTTATTTAACCAGGTAGGCTAGTTGAGAACACCGTTATTTAACCAGGTAGGCTAGTTGAGAACACCTTTATTTAACCAGGTAGGCTAGTTGAGAACACCTTTATTTAACCAGGTAGGCTAGTTGAGAACACCGTTATTTAACCAGGTAGGCTAGTTGAGAACACCTTTATTTAACCAGGTAGGCTAGTTGAGAACCCCGTTATTTAACCAGGTAGGCTAGTTGAGAACAAGTTCTCATTTACAACTGCGACCTGGCCAAGATAAAGCGTAGCATTTGCCACATTTATTAAAATAAAGACACCTTAATGCATACTTTTAAATTATACTATGTTATCTAAACATCAAATGAAAAAATATATACAAATATTTTCCTTACAGTAATAACTTTTTTTTCTGTCTGTGAAACATTGAATTGAAATAAATGCACCAATTTGTAAGTCGCTCTGGATAAGAGCGTCTGCTAAATGACTTAAATGTAAATGTAAATGTAAATAGTGTAGAATTCCATTCATTCCTATGGAGGACTGCTCTTCCTGGGGAGTGCCAATATGGCCGACCAATGGCTTCAAAGCATCTCTATGGCCAATACATAGGCATCAGCAATCCAGGGTTTATATAAATTGTTGAGCAAAAATAATCGCCCCTCAATCTATTAGCTGAGATTATGTATTTTAGGGAAAGTGATTTACAAAAGTAAACCATCAATAGTAGCAAATATACTAGCTACTGTTGATAGTCTACACAATTAAAGCTACAAAAATACACTTGAACATTTGTTTTGGCTAGCCTACTGTACCCCGGCAGGGTAGCCTAGTGGTTAGAGCATTGGGCTAGTAACCGGAAGGTTGCAAGTTCAAATCCCAGAGCTGACAAGGTACAAATCTATTGTTCTGCCCCTGAACAGGCAATTAACCCATAGACCATCATTGAAAATAAGAGTTTGTTCTTAACTGACTTGCCTAGTTAAATAAAGGTAAAATAAAAATAAATATATTTCAGAACACAATTGTCTTAAAGGGGCAGCGTCCTATTTTGAAAACAACTCTCTAAATGACATCATTTTACAAAAATGTATGCAATTAAATAATACACTAATATACCACCCCACTCAGTTTGAAGTTGTCTTTGCATCTCTCTTTTCTTGCATCAGAGGTAAGCCAAACAGAAGTTAGGAGTATGGTAGTGATGGTGACGTGCCTAAATGGATAGCTAAAGCTTTGACTCTGAAGCACAAGATAACAGAGGGTAATTTTGTGCTGACTTTTGCCATCTACTGAATAATAAAAAACAAATCAATGCTGTTTTCAGTTATGCATTGAAGATGATTTTGTGTGGAAAACGAGTCACAGGTACAGTTACATTTCCCCTGGTCTTGATTATTTTTCAGGTCTTGCGTTTCTAGGTGCACGTTTTCCCCTTTGCCTCCCTTTTCAGTGTTTTAACTTGCGACTCGTGATGTTATGTGCCAGAACAAGATGCTAGAGGCCGTGCCAACTTCGACCAAGATCAGAATCATTCACGGACACTAGGGACAGACAGACTTCTCTTGTCTGATTCTCTGGTGTTTTGAAATGCTGTTCAACTCCAGGTCTGTGAGGAATGTGTGCAGGATCTCTCGTGTCTGCTCTGCTCTCCACCTTCCAAAGACAATCCTCCAGATGGAGGCTGAGACTTTCCCTTCGTTCATTACCAAAGGGACCGTTGACCAACTGAGCTGTGTGTTTAAACAGTGAGCTGTGTGTTTAAACAGTGAGCTGTGTGAGCTGCTCTGTGTTATTGGTTCACGCTGTGTCTCCTGGGTTCGAAGTCGGACCGTTAGGGTAGTAAAACTGAGAGGTAGGCAGGGAGTCAACTCCATGGAAACTATTCACGTCTTCACGTGAACTTCTGCTATTGTGCAAAGTATCTCTTCACTTGGTGTTTTGGCTCTATTTGTGCCAGACTCTTTGTAGAGTTTTATCTCTCAAAAGAATGGTCATACTGTAATCAACTGGCAGTGTGCTGCTGTTACAATACCTGTGCCTGTTCACCTTGTGGGTCTGTTGCAGTTCATTGACCCTGATAAGCTAACTGAAAGACATTTGAATTTGAACTGTAGTGTATCATAGGCAAATTTACAATGAATGCAAATGTGAGTAGATAACAAGGTACGTTTTATTGCATCATTATAGTGCTGTTATGTTTCAGGTCTTTCATTTCTCCATAGTTAGCTGGATAGAGACTGTGGGGCCATTTAGTTAGCTGGATAGAGACTGTGGGGCCATTTAGTTAGCTGGATAGAGACTGTGGGGCCATTTAGTTAGCTGGATAGAGACTGTGGGGCCATTTAGTTAGCTGGATAGAGACTGTGGGGCCATTTAGTTAGCTGGATAGAGACTGTGGGGCCATTTAGTTAGCTGGATAGAGACTGTGGGGCCATTTAGTTAGCTGGATAGAGACTGTGGGGCCATTTAGTTAGCTGGATAGAGACTGTGGGGCCATTTAGTTAGCTGGATAGAGACTGTGGGGCCATTTAGTTAGCTGGATAGAGACTGTGGGGCCATTTAGTTCGCTGGATAGCGACTGTGGGGCCATTTAGTTCGCTGGATAGAGACTGTGGCCATTTAGTTCAGTACTTGTGTGTGTGTGTGTGTGTGTGTGTGTGTGTGTGTGTGTTTGTTTGAGCCCAGAGGTCAGGCTCAGGGACAGTCCAAATTGAAGTGTCATTGCAAAAATAAAATGTCAACGACAGAAGGTTGATGCCAAGCAGGGCTACGGGCCAGAAGGTTGATGCCAGTCAGGGCTACGGGCCAGAAGGTTGATGCCAGGCAGGGCTACGGGCCAGAAGGTTGATGCCATGCAGGGCTACGGGCCAGAAGGTTGATGCCAAGCAGGGCTACGGGCCAGAAGGTTGATGCCAGGCAGGGCTACGGGCCAGAAGGTTGATGCCAGGCAGGGCTACGGGCCAGAAGGTTGATGCCATGCAGGGCTACGGGCCAGAAGGTTGATGCCAAGCAGGGCTACGGGCCAGAAGGTTGATGCCAGGCAGGGCTACGGGCCAGAAGGTTGATGCCAGGCAGGGCTACGGGCCGGAAGGTTGATGCCAGGCAGGGCTACGGGCCAGAAGGTTGATGCCAGGCAGGGCTACAGGCCAGAAGGTTGATGCCAGGCAGGGCTACGGGCCAGAAGGTTGATGCCAGGCAGGGCTACGGGCCAGAAGGTTGATGCCAGGCAGGGCTACGGGCCAGAAGGTTGATGCCAGGCAGGGCTACGGGCCAGAAGGTTGATGCCAAGCAGGGCTACGGGCCAGAAGGTTGATGCCAGGCAGGGCTACGGGCCAGAAGGTTGATGCCAGGCAGGGCTACGGGCCGGAAGGTTGATGCCAGGCAGGGCTACGGGCCAGAAGGTTGATGCCAGGCAGGGCTACGGGCCAGAAGGTTGATGCCAGGCAGGGCTACGGGCCAGAAGGTTGATGCCAGGCAGGGCTACGGGCCAGAAGGTTGATGCCAGGCAGGGCTCCCTGCCTGTCTCCTGTCTCCATGCCTGGTCTCCCTGCCTGTTTCCTGTCTCCCTGCCTGTTTCCTGTCTCCCTGCCTGTTTCCTGTCTCCCTGCCTGTCTCCTGTCTCCCTGCCTGTTTCCTGTCTCCCTGCCTGTGTCCTGTCTCCCTGCCTGTTTCCTGTCTCCCTGCATGTCTCCTGTCTCCCTGCCTGGTCTCCCTGCCTGTTTCCTGTCTCCCTGCCTGTCTCCTGTCTCCCTGCCTGTCTCCTGTCTCCCTGCCTGTCTCCTGTCTCCTGTCTCCCTGCCTGGTCTCCCTGCCTGTTTCCTGTCTCCCTGCCTGTTTCCTGTCTCCCTGCGTGTCTCCTGTCTCCCTGCCTGTCTCCCTGCCTGTCTCCTGTCTCCCTGCCTGTCTCCCTGCTTGTCTCCTGTCTCCCTGCCTGTCTCCTGTCTCCCTGCCTGTCTCCTGTCTCCTGTCTCCCTGCCTGGTCTCCCTGCCTGTTTCCTGTCTCCCTGCCTGTTTCCTGTCTCCCTGCCTGTCTCCTGTCTCCCTGCCTGTCTCCTGTCTCCCTGCCTGTCTCCTGTCTCCCTGCTTGTCTCCTGTCTCCCTGCCTGTCTCCTGTCTCCCTGCCTGTCTCCCTGCCTGTCTCCTGTCTCCCTGCCTGTCTCCCTGCCTGTCTCCCTGCCTGTCTCCCTGCCTGTCTCTCTGCCTGTCTCCCTGCCTGGTCTCCCTTCCTGTTTCCTGTCTCCCTGCCTGTCTCCTGTCTCCCTGCTTGTCTCCTGTCTCCCTGCCTGTCTCCCTGCCTGTCTCCTGTCTCCATGCCTGGTCTCCCTGCCTGTTTCCTGTCTCCCTTTCTGTCTCCTGTCTCCCTGCCTGTCTCCCTGCCTGTCTCCTGTCTCCTGTCTCCCTGCCTGGTCTCCCTGCCTGTTTCCTGTCTCCCTACCTGTTTCCTGTCTCCCTGCTTGTTTCCTGTCTCCCTGCCTGTTTCCTGTCTCCCTGCCTGTTTCCTGTCTCCCTGCCTGTCTCCTGTCTCACTGCCTGTCTCCTGTCTCCCTGCCTGGTCTCCCTGCCTGTTTCCTGTCTCCCTGCCTGTTTCCTGTCTCCCTGCTTGTCTCCTGTCTCCCTGCCTGTCTCCTGTCTCCCTGCCTGTCTCCTGTCTCCCTGCCTGTCTCCCTGCTTGTCTCCTGTCTCCCTGCCTGTCTCCTGTCTCCCTGCCTGTCTCCCTGCCTGTCTCCTGTCTCCTGTCTCCTGTCTCCCTGCCTGGTCTCCCTGCCTGTCTCCTGTCTCCCTGCCTGTTTCCTGTCTCCCTGCTTGTCTCCTGTCTCCCTGCCTGTCTCCTGTCTCCCTGCCTGTCTCCCTGCCTGTCTCCCTGCTTGTCTCCTGTCTCCCTGCCTGTCTCCTGTCTCCCTGCCTGTCTCCCTGCCTGTCTCCTGTCTCCCTGCTTGTCTCCTGTCTCCCTGCTTGTCTCCTGTCTCCCTGCCTGTCTCCTGTCTCCCTGCCTGTCTCCTGTCTCCCTGCCTGTTTCCTGTCTCCCTGCCTGTCTCCTGTCTCCCTGCCTGTCTCCTGTCTCCTGTCTCCCTGCCTGTCTCCTGTCTCCTGTCTCCTTGCCTGTCTCCTGTCTCCTGTCTCCCTGCCTGTTTCCTGTCTCCCTGCCTGTCTCCCTGCCTGTCTCCTGTCTCCTGTCTCCCTGCCTGTCTCCTGTCTCTCTGCCTGTCTCCTGTCTCTCTGCCTGTCTCCTGTCTCTCTGCCTGTCTCCTGTCTCCCTGCCTGTCTCCTGTCTTTCTGCCTGTTTCCTGTCTCCCTGCCTGTCTCCTGTCTCTCTGCCTGTCTCCTGTCTCCTGTCTCCCTGCCTGGTCTCCCTGCCTGTTTCCTGTCTCCCTGCCTGTTTCCTGTCTCCCTGCTTGTCTCCTGTCTCCCTGCCTGTCTCCCTGCCTGTCTCCTGTCTCCCTGCCTGTCTCCCTGCTTGTCTCCTGTCTCCCTGCCTGTCTCCTGTCTCCCTGCCTGTCTCCCTGCCTGTCTCCTGTCTCCTGTCTCCCTGCCTGGTCTCCCTGCCTGTCTCCTGTCTCCCTGCCTGTTTCCTGTCTCCCTGCTTGTCTCCTGTCTCCCTGCCTGTCTCCTGTCTCCCTGCCTGTCTCCTGCCTGTCTCCTGCTTGTCTCCTGTCTCCTGCCTGTCTCCTGTCTCCTGCCTGTCTCCCTGCCTGTCTCCTGTCTCCCTGCTTGTCTCCTGTCTCCCTGCTTGTCTCCTGTCTCCCTGCCTGTCTCCTGTCTCCCTGCCTGTCTCCTGTCTCCCTGCCTGTTTCCTGTCTCCCTGCCTGTCTCCTGTCTCCCTGCCTGTCTCCTGTCTCCTGTCTCCCTGCCTGTCTCCTGTCTCCTGTCTCCTTGCCTGTCTCCTGTCTCCTGTCTCCCTGCCTGTTTCCTGTCTCCCTGCCTGTCTCCTGTCTCCCTGCCTGTCTCCTGTCTCCTGTCTCCCTGCCTGTCTCCTGTCTCTCTGCCTGTCTCCTGTCTCTCTGCCTGTCTCCTGTCTCTCTGCCTGTCTCCTGTCTCCCTGCCTGTCTCCTGTCTTTCTGCCTGTTTCCTGTCTCCCTGCCTGTCTCCTGTCTCTCTGCCTGTCTCCTGTCTCTCTGCCTGTCTCCTGTCTCCCTGCCTGTTTCCTGTCTCCCTGCCTGTCTCCTGTCTCCCTGCCTGTCTCCCTGCCTGTCTCACTGCCTGTCTCCTGTCTCCCTGCCTGTTTCATTAGACTACAACACAAGCTGGCTGTAGACAATGATCAGTTAGGTGGTAATCAGATTTTCAACATGTTGATTCTGTATTTATAGCATTATAGCATTATGTCTATTATAAATATAGCATCAACTTGGTTGCACTACAACCAATAAGCAAATCCTTCTGACTTTGGGAGCTTCAATATCATGATTTGTGTATTTCGACACCACAATCTGCACAGTTAGGATGCTGGAATGATATTTTGGATATACGTGCCCAGGTAACCTACAACAGACTTTTTAAAGCACCCTAATCAGATTCCAACATTGTGACTGGTTGTGTTTATGCCACACATAAAAGTTAATACATTTGAAAAGTTAAATAACAAATATGTAGGCTATAGGCTTTGAAGCGTTATGGGTTCGAGGTGAGCTGGTAATTGTCGCTCAGATCTGAGAGGAGCATTCGTTAAGCCCTTTCAACCTCAGCTAAAAACTAGTAATACAAAACATGGATCAAAATGGGAAGTCTGATAGTGTAACTCTGGCTATCTGTTCTTAAAGCGGACATTTTGTTATTGTATATTTGTCCAAGACGTCTGGCGCTGTAGATGGATGGTCCATGTCGTAGGTTATTATATTCAACCCCTGCTGGAGAATACCAATCATACACTGTGTCTGTTTAAGCCTCTCTGACACCTACCTGGCAGCTGGCTAACGCAGGTGGAACAGGAGCAGGTGTTAGGTTGTTAGGGTACACGCTCAGCTAAACTTGAGTTTCCATGGTGAAACATTACCATAGCTACTGGGTACACTTTGGAAGTCGTTAGGAATGTTCAATAGTTGTTCTGCTGAGGTGTGTTCCTCTGTCAGAGTGGTGTGTGTTTCTAAGCAGCAGGGGATGGAGAAGTGGAGAGAGGGGGCTAACTCACATGGACCAGGGTTGATGGTCTGTCTGTACAGGTGCTGGTTTAGCAGAAGGCTAATGGAGTGGGTGGTATTTTGGTATTTTATTAGCATCCCCATTAGCTGTTGCAAAAGCAGCAGCTACTCTTCCTGGGGTCCACATGAAACATGACACATGACATAATACAGAACATTAATAGACAACTACAGCCCAAGGAGAGAACTACATACATTTGAAGGATCAGAGGGCTGTTTGTCGCTGTTCTCTGTGATCTGACTGGTTCTGCTGTTCTCTGTGATCTGACTGGTTCTGCTGTTCTCTGTGATCTGACTGGTTCTGCTGTTCTCTGTGATCTGACTGGTTCTGCTGTTCTCTGTGATCTGACTGGTTCTGCTGTTCTCTCTGATCTGACTGGTTCTGCTGTTCTCTGTGATCTGACTGGTTCTGCTGTTCTCTGTAATCTGACTGGTTCTGCTGTTCTCTGTGATCTGACTGGTTCTGCTGTTCTCTGTGATCTGACTGGTTCTGCTGTTCTCTGTGATCTGACTGGTTCTGCTGTTCTCTCTGATCTGACTGGTTCTGATGTTCTCTGTGATCTGAATGGTTCTGCTGTTCTCTGTGATCTGACTGGTTCTGCTGTTCTCTGTGATCTGACTGGTTCTGCTGTTCTCTGTGATCTGACTGGTTCTGCTGTTCTCTGTGATCTGACTGGTTCTGCTGTTCTCTGTGATCTGACTGGTTCTGCTGTTCTCTGTGATCTGACTGGTTCTGCTGTTCTGTGATCTGACTGGTTCTGCTGTTCTCTGTGATCTGACTGGTTCTGCTGTTCTCTGTGATCTGACTGGTTCTGCTGTTCTCTGTGATCTGACTGGTTCTGCTGTTCTCTGTGATCTGACTGGTTCTGCTGTTCTGTGATCTGACTGGTTCTGCTGTTCTCTGTGATCTGATTGGTTCTGCTGTTCTCTGTGATCTGATTGGTTCTGCTGTTCTCTGTGATTTGACTGGTTCTGCTGTTCTCTGTGATCTGACTGGTTCTGCTGTTCTCTCTCATCTGACTGGTTCTGCTGTTCTCTCTGATCTGACTGGTTCTGCTGTTCTCTCTGATCTGACTGGTTCTGATGTTCTCTGTGATCTGACTGGTTCTGCTGTTCTCTGTGATCTGACTGGTTCTGCTGTTCTCTGTGATCTGACTGGTTCTGCTGTTCTCTGTGATCTGACTGGTTCTGCTGTTCTCTGTGATCTGACTGGTTCTGCTGTTCTCTGTGATCTGACTGGTTCTGCTGTTCTCTGTGATCTGACTGGTTCTGCTGTTCTCTGTGATCTGACTGGTTCTGCTGTTCTCTGTGATCTGACTGGTTCTGCTGTTCTCTGTGATCTGACTGGTTCTGCTGTTCTCTCTGATCTGACTGGTTCTGCTGTTCTCTGATCTGACTGGTTCTGCTGTTCTCTGTGATCTGACTGGTTCTGCTGTTCTCTGTGATCTGACTGGTTCTGCAGTTCTGCTGTTCTCTCTGATGTGACTGGTTCTGCTGTTCTCTGTGATCTGACTGGTTCTGCTGTTCTCTGTGATCTGACTGGTTCTGCTGTTCTCTGTGATCGGACTGGTTCTGCAGTTCTGCTGTTCTCTCTGATCTGACTGGTTCTGCTGTTCTCTGATCTGACTGGTTCTGCTGTTCTTTGTGATCTGACTGGTTCTGCTGTTCTCTGTGATCTGACTGGTTCTGCTGTTCTCTCTGATCTGACTGGTTCTGCTGTTCTCTGATCTGACTGGTTCTGCTGTTCTCTGTGATCTGACTGGTTCTGCTGTTCTCTGTGATCTGACTGGTTCTGCAGTTCTGCTGTTCTCTCTGATCTGACTGGTTCTGCTGTTCTCTGATCTGACTGGTTCTGCTGTTCTCTGATCTGACTGGTTCTGCTGTTCTCTGTGATCTGACTGGTTCTGCTGTTCTCTGTAATCTGACTGGTTCTGCTGTTCTCTGTGATCTGACTGGTTCTGCTGTTCTCTGTGATCTGACTGGTTCTGCTGTTCTCTCTGATCTGACTGGTTCTGCTGTTCTCTGTGATCTGACTGGTTCTGCTGTTCTCTGTGATCTGACTGGTTCTGCTGTTCTCTGTGATCTGACTGGTTCTGCTGTTCTCTGTGATCTGACTGGTTCTGCTGTTCTCTGTGATCTGACTGGTTCTGCTGTTCTCTGTGATCTGACTGGTTCTGCTGTTCTCTGTGATCTGACTGGTTCTGCAGTTCTGCTGTTCTCTCTGATCTCACTGGTTCTGCTGTTCTGTGATCTGACTGGTTCTGCTGTTCTCTGTGATCTGACTGGTTCTGCTGTTCTCTGTATTTGATGGGACACTGAGACAGTGCAGGATGTTATGTGGTGGGATACTGTCCTAACTAGACTAACGGTTTGTTTTGACATCAACTGACTGGATGTCTTTAAATCATGATGACATATGGGGCTATTATGTTATTGTAGTGTTTGTGTTCTTGACCTTTCGCTGCAGAGTGCAGACAGCTAGCCAGTGTTTAAGTGGAAAGACGGTGCTAGTTTCACTGTGCTGTGTCAGAAAAATAACACTCCACCCTACATGTTGTCTCCCATAAATAAGCAAGATGTGTGTTTTGAACTGTAGAAGAGAAGCCTTGTCTCACAGGAAGCCATAAAGCCGCTGGTATGAATGTACTTGGACATAGCACAGTCCTTTCCAGGTGTTCCCAGTAGGTCTGCCGCTGTAACGCAGGCCTATCAGACTGTAACACAGGCCTATCAGACTGTAACGCAGGCCTATCAGACTGTAACACAGGCCTATCAGACTGTAACGCAGGCCAATCAGACTGTAACGCAGGCCTATCAGACTGTAACGCAGGCCTATCAGACTGTAACGCAGGCCAATCAGACTGTAACGCAGGCCTATCAGACTGTAACGCAGGCCTATCAGACTGTAACGCAGGCCTATCAGGCTGTAACTCAGGCCTATCAGGCTGTAACTCAGGCCTATCAGACTGTAACTCAGGCCTATCAGGCTGTAACTCAGGCCTGTCAGGCTGTAACGCAGGCCTATCAGGCTGTAACGCAGGCCTATCAGGCTGTAACTCAGGCCTATCAGGCTGTAACGCAGGCCTATCAGGCTGTAACGCAGGCCTATCAGGCTGTAACGCAGGCCTATCAGGCTGTAACTCAGGCCTATCAGACTGTAACGCAGGCCTATCAGACTGTAACTCAGGCCTATCAGGCTGTAACGCAGGCCTATCAGGCTGTAACGCAGGCCTATCAGGCTGTAACGCAGGCCTATCAGGCTGTAACTCAGGCCTATCAGACTGTAACGCAGGCCTATCAGACTGTAACGCAGGCCTATCAGGCTGTAACTCAGGCCTATCAGGCTGTAACTCAGGCCTATCAGGCTGTAACTCAGGCCTATCAGGCTGTAACTCAGGCCTATCAGGCTGTAACTCAGGCCTATCAGACTGTAACTCAGGCCTATCAGACTGTAACTCAGGCCTATCAGGCTGTAACTCAGGCCTATCAGGCTGTAACTCAGGCCTATCAGGCTGTAACTCAGGCCTATCAGGCTGTAACTCAGGCCTATCAGGCTGTAACTCAGGCCTATCAGGCTGTAACTCAGGCCTATCAGACTGTAACTCAGGCCTATCAGGCTGTAACGCAGGCCTATCAGGCTGTAACTCAGGCCTATCAGGCTGTAACTCAGGCCTATCAGGCTGTAACGCAGGCCTATCAGGCTGTAACGCAGGCCTATCAGGCTGTAACTCAGGCCTATCAGGCTGTAACTCAGGCCTATCAGACTGTAACTCAGGCCTATCAGACTGTAACTCAGGCCTATCAGACTGTAACTCAGGCCTATCAGGCTGTAACGCAGGCCTATCAGGCTGTAACTCAGGCCTATCAGACTGTAACGCAGGCCTATCAGGCTGGCTCGGCAGGATATCCTCATCCATTTGCACATGATTTTCTTTCCTTTACCCATCCTTTTCTATGATGTAATGTCACTTCCTGTCCAGCAGACCAGAGGTGTGTTTCAACTGGAATGAACGTGTATGCCCATACACCCCATACACGGCAGGGTAGCCTAGTGGTTAGAGCGTTTGACTAGTAACCGAAAGGTTGCAAGTTTGAATCCCTGAGCTGACAAGGTACAAATCTGTCGTTCTGCCCTTGAACAGGCAGTTAACCCACTGTTCCTAGGCCGTCATTGAAAATAATAATTTGTTCTTAACTGACTTGCCTAGTTAAATAAAGGTAAAATAAATAAATAAATAAAAAATAGGTCAGAGTTCATATTGTTTGTTCATGGGGTTTGTTAGGGACAAAGAAGGTGATTTTATGCTGGATAAAAGGAATGCCTGCACTAAATGACAGTTTGACTGACAGTGTACTAAAATCCTACCCTGGAACAGTGGCACCATTCCCTTGGTCATCTGTCACAGGTCGAGGAAAATGTGTCCAACCTTTTAAAAGGAAGCGGGGAACAGAGTGTCAGAAAGTAGAAGGGATGTCATGTGGCTGAGAGCAAAAGTCCTTACGTCCTGCATGGCTCTTCCTGATTCATGACGTAGGGCGGAGTGAGAGCAGGAGGAGGAGTGAGCCAGCCTTTTAAAGGCTTGTCTTCAGACAGCACTCAGCACATGTTCACAAGACGCAGACTCATGATCTACATTCTCATAGCCAGCTTTTCACTTAGACGAGAGGAATCTTCAGTGTCCCAGGGAGTGTTCTGTTCTAGGTCTCTTGAGACTCCACTGGAGATTCCGTTGGTGAACACTCACAAGTAAGGAAACTAGGACTGTCTGAAGGAGCAGATCAAACAGCCAGAGTTTAGACGTGGTTTGTGTCTGTGTGCTTCTATGGTAGGAGTCTTTGGTCTCTGTTAGTTGAGGTAACCAAACTTTGACTCAAGGGAAATAACTTTTTTGTACTCCAGACATGTAAGTGACATTTATATTACCAGAAGCACATTCCATTTGAAACTAACCTAGATACATTTGTTGTAAGTTTGCTGAACAAATGTTATTAAAAAAACAACGCCTGTGGAGACTTCTATCCATGAAGACACAGAGACCATCCATTCTGTCTGTGTCTTCTCGTCTCTGGCTCCCTGTGGCCTCATTGTTGCTGGAATGTTCCTAAAAATACTGGCCTTGATTATAACATATGGCAACTCTGCTCGAAGACAATCGTCTCTCGCCTTAGTCGGGTGAAAGTATGTATGGCAGTGGAAGAATTGAAGTGTAAACACTTAGCAACCATGCATTTCAGAATGAGAATGTTGAAAACGGATCATGCTGTTGATAATGATGTAGTTCGGACAGTTGTAATACCGAACTGGGATAATGTAGCTTTAAGTCAGATCCACAGGTTGGCTGGGGGTCTCTGTTGCCAGTCTGTGTATAGACTAGTGTGTACAGTGCATTAGGAAAGTACTCAGACCCCTTGACTTTTTTACACATGTTGCTACGTTACAGCCTTAACTCATTATGATCAAGCAAAAACAGATTCAGACATTTCTGCACAAGTTGATTTTTTTGTTTTTTAAAATACCGTAAGCATTCAGACCTTTTACTCAGTACTTTGTTGAAGCTCCTTTGGCAGAGATTACAGCCTGGAGTCTTCTTGGGTATGACGCTACAGGCTTGGCACACCTGTATTTGGGGAGTTTCTCCCATTCTTCTCTACAGATCCTCTCAAGCTCTGTAAGGTTTTTTCTAAAAACCTGTTTTGGCTTTGTCATTGTGGGATATTGTGTGTAGATTGATGTGTAAAAATAGTAATGTAATCAACTGTAACGTAACAAAATGTGGAAAAAGTCAAGGGGTCTGAATATTTTTGAATGCACCTTAGAGGTTGTAATATCCTCAGGCCGTCAGTTACAACAAACAAACTGCCCCACTCTCTCCTGCACACGTTGGACTTTGAGAGGCTCTCTGCCTGCCTATGGCGAAACAACCTGGGATTCCAGGGGTTAATCATTGGATGATGACTGAGATCTGTGTGTCTGGGGGAAAGTGGGTTCTCTGGCAAAGCCAAAAGGAGGCACCAGCTGGTGACTCAGCCTGGCCACTCTCTCCTCCAGAATCACATCTCTGTGATTACTGGCTGACTGACTGGCTGACTGACCGGGCTGACTGACTGGGTGACTGACTGGCTGACTGACTGGCTGACTGACTGTCTGGCTGACTATGGATATGTTTGTGATTGCGCCCGTGCCTGCATATCTTTGTAATGCATTCATTGCTCTGTGCTCCCTTTCTCTCTCCTCTTAGGCTGAGTTTTACTACCACAGTAAAGGCCTGTGGAATTGTCTATACTGTGTTACCTAAGATTAGCAGGGCTGGGGACTGAGCCCTAGGTTTAGGAAATTCAGAGGAACATGAATGGTTGTGAACAGTATGATGATAGATTGAGTTGGAGCACTATAGAGGTTTTAGGGTAATTTAGGAATATGTGGAACACTGTCTAATCGTCAGTCGTTTGCAGGTGAAGCAGAGTTGAGGGCAAAGGTTACGTCACAAAGCCTGTGTCAACATCGTGACTGATGAGGGCTTTTGAACTATTCTCTTTTAATTTTTTTGTTCTCGTGGGCTAATGTGGACAAATGGCAGATCTCAGTGTCTCTATGTTTAGCTCTACAAGGGATTTAGCTCCACCAGGGATTTAAGTCCACCAGGGATTTAAGTCCACCAGGGATTTAGCTCCACCAGGGATTTAAGTCCACCAGGGATTTAGCTCCACCAGGTATTTAGCTCCACCAGGGATTTAGCTC
Organism: Oncorhynchus nerka; assembly: GCF_034236695.1. Lineage (NCBI taxonomy): Eukaryota > Metazoa > Chordata > Actinopteri > Salmoniformes > Salmonidae > Oncorhynchus > Oncorhynchus nerka. Next base: position 10,541,429 of record NC_088415.1, on the reverse strand, counting down.
AACCAGAGATTAGCTCCACCGGGGATTTAGCTCCACCAGGGATTTAGCTCCACCAGGGATTAGCTCCACCAGGGATTAGGTCCACCAGGGTTTAGCTCCACCAGGGATTAGGTCCACCAGGGATTAGCTCCACCAGAGATTAGCTCCACCAGGGATTAGGTCCACCAGGGATTAGCTCCACCAGGGATTTAGCTCCACCATGGATTTAGCTCCACCAGGGATTAGGTCCACCATGGATTTAGCTCCACCAGGGATTAGCTCCACCAGGGATTAGGTCCACCAGGGTTTAGCTCCACCAGAGATTAGGTCCACCAGGGATTAGGTCCACCAGGGATTAGCTCCACCAGGGATTAGGTCCACCATGGATTTAGCTCCACCAGGGATTAGCTCCACCAGGGATTAGCTCCACCAGGGATTAGGTCCACCAGGGATTTAGCTCCACCAGGGATTAGGTCCACCAGGGTTTAGCTCCACCAGGGATTAGCTCCACCAGGGATTAGGTCCACCAGGGATTTAGCTCCACCAGGGATTAGCTCCACCAGGGATTAGCTCCACCAGGGATTTAGCTCCACCAGGGACTAGGTCCACAGGGGGTTTAGCTCCACCAGTCCCTCCTCCCCTATTACCCCCCCCCTCTCCATACCACTTTTCACCCTGCATTTACATAACAATGGCTAACTCTGTACCTTAACACCTTCACACAAAACAACAGTTTTGAATGATGCAGAGCTTGTTGATCCTGTTCACCCCAAGTCTTTAGTGTCACTGTCCTGATAGAAACACAATAAAACTAGAGATGTATCAACGTGAGACTCTGGCGGGCCATTGGTGTGGGGGTTAAGATGACCATGTGTGTACCTATCTACCTCTGAATGCCACTAGCCATTGCTTCAGGAGGAGATGGGTGGGTCGTTGTTGGTCTGTGTTGGTGGGTTGTGTTTCAACACCTTCCTTCTTATAGTGCACAGTATTTGGTATTCATGGCCGTATTGCTGGCTGGGACCACAGATAACAAAGCGAGTGGATTTGAGGATAACACCATCAGTTAGGCTGGGTTTGAATGGGCAGGAGGCAACGGCACCGTCTAGGGAGAAAAGATTAACCCTCTGTTTTATCACCAGGAACAGGAGAGGTTTACCCTAATTACCACCTGAACAATGAGACTCATTTGTTGGTGTGATTACACCCAGTATGCTAACCATACAAGAATGCTAATCACACAATAGCATGAGTGTGCTAGTTAACTGGGCAGTTGATTAGGTCAGGAGTGAGAAAAGGAGATGGGGGGGGGGGGGGACAAGAATCTGGGTTGAGTGTGTTCTGGAATGATCACTGTCTGTGTGAGATTGGTCTTGCCTTTGACCGGAAGCTGCCATGTTGGAGTGTTTGACAGTGTCCTGTCCTTGTGTGTATGTCTCTGGGCCTGTAGGGCTGCATCATGGCTCCACAGTCGCTCTGGATGTGAATGATGACTGGGTCAGGTAAAGCCCAGACACTAGAGAGCCTGCCTGCCTGCCTGCTAGCCTGCCACTTCACCCAATCAACACTCTGCCTGAGCAACTGGGCCAGCTATTAAAAGATCTGCCTCTTCGGGACAGCAGTGTGTGAGGAGAGACTGAGCTACACGAGACAATTCAACCTTGTTTTATGTGCCTATATCATGATTATAGTCATGTCCTTTCTGTGTGGGGACTGACATCTACATTTCGACATAACTTGTCCTCTCCTGTTCTCTCCTGTCCTCTCCTGTCCTCTCCCCATTCTTCAACATAACTTGTCCTCTTCTGTCCTCTCTCCATGCTTCAACTTAACTTGTCCTCTTCTGTCCTCCTGCTTCAACATAACTTGTGTCCTCTCCTCTGTCCTCTCTCCATGCTTCAACATAACTTGTCCTCTCCTGTCCTCTCCCCATTCTTCAACATAACTTGTCCTCTTCTGTCCTCTCTCCATGCTTCAACATAACTTGTCCTCTTCTGTCCTCTCCTGTCCTCTCTCCATGCTTCAACATAACTTGTCCTCTCCTGTCCTCTCTCCATGCTTCAACATAACTTGTCCTCTCCTGTCCTCTTCTGTCCTCTCTCCATGCTTCAACATAACTTGTCCTCTTCTGTCCTCTTCTGTCCTCTCTCCATGCTTCAACATAACTTGTCCTCTCCTGTCCTCTCCCCATGCTTCAACATAACTTGTCCTCTTCTGTCCTCTCCCCATTCTTCAACATAACTTGTCCTCTCCTGTCCTCTCTCCATGCTTCAACATAACTTGTCCTCTTCTGTCCTCTTCTGTCCTCTCTCCATGCTTCAACATAACTTGTCCTCTTCTGTTCTCTCCTGTCCTCTCCTGTCCTCTCTCCATGCTTCAACATAACTTGTCCTCTTCTGTCCTCTCCTGTCCTCTTCTGTCCTCTCTCCATGCTTCAACATAACTTGTCCTCTTCTGTCCTCTTCTGTCCTCTCTCCATGCTTCAACATAACTTGTCCTCTTCTGTCCTCTTCTGTCCTCTCTCCATGCTTCAACATAACTTGTCCTCTTCTGTCCTCTTCTGTCCTCTCTCCATGCTTCAACTTAACTTGTCCTCTTCTGTCCTCTTCTGTCCTCTCTCCATGCTTCAACATAACTTGTCCTCTCCTGTCCTCTCTCCATGCTTCAACATAACTTGTCCTCTCCTGTCCTCTCTCCATGCTTCAACATAACTTGTCCTCTTCTCTCTCCATGCTTCAACATAACTTGTCCTCCTGTCCTCTCTCCATGCTTCAACATAACTTGTCCTCTCCTGTCCTCTCTCCATGCTTCAACATAACTTGTCCTCTTCTGTCCTCTCTCCATGCTTCAACATAACTTGTCCTCTCCTGTCCTCTCCCCATTCTTCAACATAACTTGTCCTCTCCTGTCCTCTCCCCATTCTTCAACATAACTTGTCCTCTCCTGTCCTCTCTCCATGCTTCAACATAACTTGTCCTCTTCTGTCCTCTCCTGTCCTCTCCCCATTCTTCAACATAACTTGTCCTCTCCTGTCCTCTCTCCATGCTTCAACATAACTTGTCCTCTCCTGTCCTCTCTCCATGCTTCAACATAACTTGTCCTCTTCTGTCCTCTCCTGTCCTCTTCTGTCCTCTCTCCATGCTTCAACATAACTTGTCCTCTTCTGTTCTCTCCTGTCCTCTTCTGTCCTCTCTCCATGCTTCAACATAACTTGTCCTCTTCTGTCCTCTCCTGTCCTCTTCTGTCCTCTCTCCATGCTTCAACATAACTTGTCCTCTTCTGTTCTCTCCTGTCCTCTCCTGTCCTCTCTCCATTCTTCAACATAACTTGTCCTCTCCTGTTCTCTCCTGTCCTCTCCTGTCCTCTCTCCTCTCTCCATGCTTCAACATAACTTGTCCTCTCCTGTTCTCTCCTGTCCTCTCCTGTCCTCTCTCCATGCTTCAACATCGTTGCTGATCTTTTCTTACTGGTTATTTGCTGACTGTCTGCGTACAGTAACCATTCAACTCCAATATTTGTATATCCATCCCTTCTCCTGATTGGTAGAATCAGGGTCATGTGATATTTCACATGATTATTTTAATACAGGATGTACCTAGATTAGCGAAGGATTTTACTACTGGGACTCTAATGTATATTTGGGTGGAGAGTTCTTCTTTAGTATGTCACATACAGAGGAGCAGTGTGAGGTGAATTACAGTAGTCTGAGCTGCCTGGTACCAGCCGGCCCCTGCTTTCTCTCTCTGATGCTACTTGGGCTCTGGGAGACAGCGAGGCTTGAAAAAGATTCATCAAAAAATTGACGGATGAATATGGTCATGTTGATGATGATAATGACGATGACGAAGGGGAAAGAGATGAACCCGGTAGAACTTAGTGTGATGTAATCCGGGAGTTTGATGGTGTAATTGTAATGAAAAAAAGATGTGTGAAGACAAAAAAAACGGAATTGCTTTTCAATTCCTCTGAAACTGAGGATGAAGAAACGAGGAGAACTAAGTGGTGGATGAGAGCTGTAATCTGCTGTGAGACCAGAACAGCAATGGAGCAATTCTCTTTTTTCTCCAGTCATGCATTAGGAGTATTAAAAAAGGGCTCATCGTTACCAGGAAGAGGTGGTGGTGTGCCAGAGTGTTTGTTGTACTGGGATTTAGAGGATCAGGGTTGGTGTTGTGGAGGGAATATAAATCATCTTCATATCATCTGACAGGTTGGACCTGCCCTTATTTCATCACAAAGACTTTCTCTCACTGTCTGTCTTGTGGTGTTGAACAAAGAGCAGAACAAGTGGAGTAATTGAGGAAGTTTAAATGTTTTCATAAGATCCTGCGGTGTTTGATGCAACTGAATGTAAAATATTTCAGCTGTTTTTCCCACTTTCTCTCCTTTAAAAAAATAATTTTTCTTCCTATCAAGTAATTTAATTTGAATGAAAATCTGTGTGTGTCTGTGTCAGTCTGTGTTTTGTTGTCAGTGGGGGAGGGGTGCAATTGGTCAAGCCTTTGACTACAGCCAATAGCAGTGCAGCTCCCACCCTCCACCCCTCTTCCCTGCCCTGCTGAGATTCCATGTCTGGCCTGTGATTGGCTGCTGTGGGACCCTGTCACCCAGAGGCTGTGAGCGTGTTTAGGGGAGGAGTCAGATGGCATATTAAAGCCGGGCTGTCTGCTCTCCTTTCCTTTAGAGTGCTCCTGTGTGCTTGTGTTAATGTGGAGCAGTAACACAACAGGAAGTCCTATCGGTCTGACACAGTCTTCCTCGCTCTGTCTCTCCTCTCCAGGAGCCCTGCTGGAGCATCACTCCGGGGACCCTGGGAATCTGTGGAGCTTCCAGTTGATCCGCTGCGTTTGAGGATAGTGGGAGGACCGGACAGACGGAGCAGGATCAGGAGATTTAGTCGCTCAGACAGTCTGACAGTTTTCTGCTGTGTGATTTAGTTAAAGGGACCAACCAGCACCCCAGGATATGCCCCCGGTTGGGTCACTGAGCCGGACTGATGTGGTGTGCGAGCCATGGTGACTCTGTCCCACAAGAAGCCTTTCAGTGAGGAAGACTGCGAAGAGGACAGACAATAGACCAGAGGAACGACGTGAAGAGAGCAGGACGAACAGCAGCAGACGAGCCAGTAAGATAGTTAAAGGCCTTGGGTGGGAGGGAGAATAGGAGATGGGGGGTAAAAAGTGGAATAGAAGATTCCTATTTTCTCTCGTTTAGGACATTTGAGAGCACAACAAGGACGTTGAACATTACCCCCCTACCCCCCCCCCCCCGTCTCACCCTCTTTTCCTAATGCTCTGTTCCTCCTTCACAGCTCCAGAATGCCTGTAGAGACCCTCCGGCCCTCAGACGGGCGTCTGGCGGGGGTCCCCTTCACCTCAGCCATGCCTTTCCGTATCCTCAACAAGGGACCCGACTACTTCCGGCGGCCCGCGGAGCCTGGAGCCCGTAAGCTGAGCGCGGTGGAGCGTCTGGAGGCGGACAAGGCCAAGTATGTGAAGAGCCAGCAGGTGGTGCTCACCAGGCAGGAGCCTGTCAAACCACCCATCATCCGCAAGCCTCTGCTGTCCCCGGGCATGATGCTGCAGTGTCGGATCAACGCCCCCCCGGCCCGCAAGGCTCCCCGGCGCCTGACGACTCAGAGAACGGAGGAGGGACAGGAGGGATAGGGTGGCGGAGGGGACCACCTCTTAACCTGGAGATCCTCAACAACCTCATCAACAATGTGTGTGATGGACCCCTTCTCTGCTCCCCATCTTCCGTCCCCACCTCGCCCTACACCTCCTCTCCTTCATCTGGGGGGAACAGCATGGAGAATGGTCTCTCAGCTGACCGGGAGAGGAGCAATCGAGTCCTGAGCAACCTTAAACCTGTTAATAACTGCAACACCTCCTCCTCCACCACCTCCTCTTCTTCCACCTCCTCTCCCCTCAACAACAACAACAACAGCCAGACCTGCCCTGCCGAGCCCAGCCACCGGCCGCCCCCTGTCCCAGCACGGGGTATCAGGGTGGGGGTGCCAGCGCCCTACAGCTCTCCTAACTCCGTGACGGTGCGCAGAGTGGATGTGAGGCCCCAGGCTGAGCCGAGGAAGCCCCAGAGGACCCAGTTTCAGCCTCAGCTCAAGCCCAGACAAACTTCCCAGCCCCAGGTGGCTCAGCTCCAGGCCCCATCACCACCACCCTCACAGCAGGCCAAGCCCCAGCCTCTCACCCCCACCCAGGCTTTGTCCTCTCCCCCAACCTGCCTGCCTCCCAGCCCCATGCTGATCCGGGCCGGCATGATGCCCCCAGCCTCCCCTGCTTTCACCCGCCTGTCCTCAGCCAGCTCCAGGGGGTCTCGGCCCGGCTCGGCCCGTAAACACCCCTCCCTACACCGCTCCAAGTCTGACCTGAGCGACCGGTACTCACGAGCCACAGCCGACCTGGAGCGCTTCTTCAACTACTGTGGGCTGCACCCAGAGGAGGTAGAGGGCATGGGGGGAGTGGAGCGCTTCGCCAGGGCCAGCTCAGACATTGTGTCTGTGTCCAAGCTGCGCAGCGCCAGCACCCCCAGCTCTGAGTGTGAGCAGGCGCGGGAACAAGGGGAAGTGGAGGGCGAGGAGGGTCCTGCCCATCCCGGGGAGCGTGTCCCCTACGGAATCTCAATCATCGAGAGGAATGCTCGTGTCATCAAGTGGCTGTACGGGATCCGGCAGGCGCGGGACGCTGTGTCAAACGTTTAGAGGAAAGAGACAGGGGGGAGGCTCTGGAATGATACCCAGGCCTAGAGGAAAGAGACACGAGGGGGAGGCTCTGGAATGATACCCAGGCCTAGAGGAAAGAGACAGGAGGGGGAGGCTCTGGAATGATACCCAGGCCTAGAGGAAACAGACAGGAGGGGGAGGCTCTGGAATGATACCCAGGCCAAAAGGAAAGAGACAGGAGGGGGAGGCTCTGGAATGATACCCAGGCCTAGAGGAAAGAGACAGGAGGGGGAGGCTCTGGAATGATACCCAGGCCTAGAGGAAAGAGACAGGAGGGGGAGGCTCTGGAATGATACCCAGGACTAACAGAGGTTGTTTTTTATTTATTGATAAATCCCACAGACCATTGAGGGGTACATATTTTCCAGGAGGACATTGTCATTCTGTATTGTGTTGCCTTATGGCATGTATAGTATCATTTCTTACAAGAGATGAAGGACCAGAAATCACACTCCTCTCTAAACAAATTTTCAAAGCAATAATGTCAGTGGTAGAAATGACTGAATGCTGAGGATGATGGTGATGTTGACCAGATGCTGTGGTTCCTGCTGTCACTGTCTGTCTGAAATACAGGTACTTCGGAGGCTGTGTTTAGAGTCCAGGGCCCCGTTCTGTCTACACAGGGGTCCAGGCCCCGTTCTCTCTGCACAGGGGTCCAGGGCCCTGTTCTGTCTGCACAGGGGTCCGAGCCCTGTTCTGTCTACACAGGGGTCCAGGGCCCTGTTCTGTCTACACAGGGGTCCAGGGCCCTGTTCTGTCTACACAGGGGTCCAGGCCCCGTTCTCTCTGCACAGGGGTCCAGGGCCCTGTTCTGTCTGCACAGGGGTCCAGGCCCTGTTCTGTCTGCACAGGGGTCCAGGCCCTGTTCTGTCTGCACAGGGGTCCAGGCCCCGTTCTCTCTGCACAGGGGTCGAGGCCCTGTTCTGTCTGCACAGGGGTCCAGGCCCTGTTCTGTCTGCACAGGGGTCCAGGCCCCGTTCTCTCTGCACAGGGGTCGAGGGCCCTGTTCTGAATTTACAGAATCTAATGATGCAAGAAAAGGCTCTGGGTGTTTCACAGCTCTCACACATTCAGGTGTGTGTGTGTGTGTGTGTGTGTGTGTGTGAGGGGGGGACTTCATTGATACTGTGAAACATGAAAGCTTCTGTAAAAGAACCTGTTTTTCTTTCTTGTAACCTTGTCTGTAAAACTGTTAATTAATACCGTTGCTGTCAAGCACACAAGTGAAAGTTAATATGTGTCCTCATCTCAACACCTATACTCACGACTCACCGTTGAAACAGACGTGTTCAGATCAGTGATAGAGTATCGTCTATAGCTGTGTACTGTGTCGGCGTTTTCTGCACCGCAATTGAACACGGTCCCTAATCAAACATGGCTGCATTGGTTCAGTTAGTTTATTCAGTGAACAAGGTATATGTCTGGGCACGGATGATAAAGTCTTGTGATGAGTGGAGGGTTGAGGTAAGTGTAGGTTGGATGAGTAGGTTGCTGTCTCGGGTTGGAGGAGAGACACGCGGCTCAATGGAAGAGGGATCAGGACGGTCTAGTGAGACAGGTCGATACAGGAAAGAGTGTGAGACGGATTGATACAGGAAAGAGTGTGAGACGGATCGATACAGGAAAGAGTGTGAGACAGGTCGATACAGGAAAGAGTGTGAGACGGATTGATACAGGAAAGAGTGTGAGACAGGTCGATACAGGAAAGAGTGTGAGACGGATTGATACAGGAAAGAGTGTGAGACGGATTGATACAGGAAAGAGTGTGAGACAGGTCGATACAGGAAAGAGTGTGAGACGGATTGATACAGGAAAGAGTGTGAGACAGGTTGATACAGGAAAGAGTGTGAGACAGATTGATACAGGAAAGAGTGTGAGACAGGTTGATACAGGAAAGAGTGTGAGACAGGTTGATACAGGAAAGAGTGTGAGACAGGTCGATACAGGAAAGAGTGTGAGACAGGTTGATACAGGAAAGAGTGTGAGACAGATTGATACAGGAAAGAGTGTGAGACAGGTTGATACAGGAAAGAGTGTGCAACAGGTTGATACAGGAAAGAGTGTGAGACAGGTTGATACAGGAAAGAGTGTGCAACAGGTTGATACAGGAAAGAGTGTGAGACGGATTGATACAGGAAAGAGTGTGAGACAGATTGATACAGGAAAGCGTGTGAGACAGGTCGATACAGGAAAGAGTGTGAGACAGATTGATACAGGAAAGAGTGTGAGACAGGTTGATACAGGAAAGAGTGTGAGACAGATTGATACAGGAAAGAGTGTGAGACAGATTGATACAGGAAAGAGTGTGAGACAGGTCGATACAGGAAAGAGTGTGAGACAGATTGATACAGGAAAGAGTGTGAGACAGGGTTGATACAGGAAAGAGTGTGAGACGGATTGATACAGGAAAGAGTGTGAGACGGATTGATACAGGAAAGAGTGTGAGACAGGGTTGATACAGGAAAGAGTGTGAGACAGGGTTGATACAGGAAAGAGTGTGAGACGGATTGATACAGGAAAGAGTGTGAGACGGATTGATACAGGAAAGAGTGTGAGACAGGTCGATACAGGAAAGAGTGTGAGACAGGTTGATACAGGAAAGAGTGTGAGACAGGTTGATACAGGAAAGAGTGTGAGACAGGTTGATACAGGAAAGAGTGTGAGACAGATTGATACAGGAAAAGTGGATTATCTCAAAAGGAAACCGTGTACACGACATAGTCTACTGAAATGGACCAATATTTATTTTTACAATGTCATTTGAAGTTACCAACTATTGTAATATTCAACAACCAGTGTATAGCGTTAAAAATGTGTACAAAAGTACAATCTGATCGTATCTATGTGACCATGCACATACACACACACACACACACACACACCTAGGCACCAGCCACACAACATGAGTGTGAATGTTGTGTGTAACTGAATGCTGAAGTACGTGTGATGATAGTGTAATATGCACTCTGCTCTGTGGGAAAGAAAAGGAGGGAAGACTATTTATTTGACTTCCTGTTCCTCTCAGGGGAGACAGACGGATGGGCTCAGCCATGGTCTGGTCTGGTGTTATGATGATGTGGGTCTGGGCCTGAGCTCCATGGTCTGGTCTGGTGTTATGATGATGTGGGTCTGGGCCTGAGCTCCATGGTCTGTTGAGTTCAACACTGTCTGGCTGCCCAAAGAAAAGTCAAGCTATCCTTATGCTGCAACATGGTGTCTTTCTTAACATGTCAATAAAAAATAATGTTTTTTTTTTTAAAGTATTTCCCTGGTCAGTACTTGATGTGATATTACACACCAGAGAAAGATGTCCTTCTCTTTTCTTCCTAAGGTGGTTGTCCCCACTTGCCCTCCATACTGAGGGAGAATGGAATGGGTAGTGGGTACAGGAGGGGGCTGTTACCCAGGCTCCGAATCCTCATTCTACAGTGTCCCTGCCTGCCAAACCATGTTCCATGGCACGTCATTTTAACACCCCCTACTTACCCAAGGATGTGTTCTGATTTAAGGTGCAGGTTTGAGTTGTTTTGGGGAGGGTTATAGTTTTGATGGTATTGGTGCAGCAACCCGGCCAAACCCTACCCCGGATTACGCTGGGCCAATTCCCAATCACAGCCTTTTGTGATAAAGCCTGTAATCGAACCAGGGTCTGTAGTGACACCTCTTGCACTGAAACAGATCAACCATTTTGGTGTGCAAATATTCAGGTGCGTGTTCCACTGTAACTTTTCTTCACAATAGACAAACTGAGGCTCATTCAGAACAACCCAGGGTATGACACCATGTTATCTTGTTCACTGTACATAAAATAAAGTTTTATGATATGGAAATGTGAACATTTTGGACTCTCAGGTGTAATGCACCATAACGTTGGATGTCACCCACCAATAAACCCAACGGAAGAAGAAGAGGCAGGGACGACCCATGGTAGCAAAGCTATAGCTAGTACACAGAGTGTGTCCCCCCCCCCCAGCCAGTGTCTGGTAATGATGACCCATGGTAGCAAAGCTATAGCTAGTACACAGAGTGCCCCCAGCCAGTGTCTGGTAATGATGACCCATGGTAGCAAAGCTATAGCTAGTACACAGAGTGCCCCCCCCCCAGCCAGCCAGTGTCTGGTAATGACGACCCATGGTAGCAAAGCTATAGCTAGTACACAGAGTTTCCCCCCAGCCAGTGTCTGGTAATGACGACCCATGGTAGCAAAGCTATAGCTAGTACACAGAGTGTCCCCCCCCAGCCAGTGTCTGGTAATGACGACCCATGGTAGCAGAGCTATAGCTAGTACACAGAGTGTCCCCCCCCAGCCAGTGTCTGGTAATGAAGACCAATGGTAGCAAAGCTATAGCTAGTACACATTGTCCCCCCCAGCCAGTGTCTGGTAATGACGACCCATGGTAGCAAAGCTATAGCTAGTACACACAGTGTCCCCCCCAGCCAGTGTCTGGTAATGACGACCCATGGTAGCAAAGCTATAGCTAGTACACAGAGTGTCCCCCCCAGCCAGTGTCTGGTAATGAAGACCAATGGTAGCAAAGCTATAGCTAGTACACATTGTCCCCCCCCCAGCCAGTGTCTGGTAATGACGACCCATGGTAGCAAAGCTATAGCTAGTACACAGAGTGTCCCCCCCCAGCCAGTGTCTGGTAAGGAAGACCAATGGTAGCAAAGCTATAGCTAGTACACAGAGTGTGTCCCCCCCCCAGCCAGTGTCTGGTAATGACGACCCATGGTAGCAAAGCTATAGCTAGTACACAGTGTGTCCCCCAGCCAGTGTCTGGTAATGAAGACCATGGTAGCAAAGCTATAGCTAGTACACATTGTCCCCCCCAGCCAGTGTCTGGTAATGACGACCCATGGTAGCAAAGCTATAGCTAGTACACAGAGTGTCCCCCCCAGCCAGTGTCTGGTAATGAAGACCAATGGTAGCAAAGCTATAGCTAGTACACAGAGTGTCGTCCCCCCCAGCCAGCGTCTGGTAATGACGACCCATGGTAGCAAAGCTATAGCTAGTACACAGTGTGTCCCCCCAGCCAGTGTCTGGTAATGACGACCCATGGTAGCAAAGCTATAGCTAGTACACAGAGTGTCCCCCCCCAGCCAGTGTCTGGTAATGACGACCCATGGTAGCAAAGCTATAGCTAGTACACAGATGTGCACCTCCCCCCCCAGCCAGTGTCTGGTAATGACGACCCATGGTAGCAAAGCTATAGCTAATACACAGATGTGTCCCCCCCCCCAGCCAGTGTCTGGTAATGACGACCCATGGTAGCAAAGCTATAGCTAGTACACAGATGTGTCCCCCCCAGCCAGTGTCTGGTAATGACGACCCATGGTAGCAAAGCTATAGCTAGTACACAGAGTGTCCCCCCCCAGCCAGTGTCTGGTAATGACGACCCATGGTAGCAAAGCTATAGCTAGTACACAGTGTGTCCCCCCCAGCCAGTGTCTGGTAATGATGACCCATGGTAGCAAAGCTATAGCTAGTACACAGAGTGTCCCCCCCAGCCAGTGTCTGGTAATGACGACCCATGGTAGTAGAGCTATAGCTAGTACACAGAGTGTCCCCCCCTCCCCCAGCCAGTGTCTGGTAATGAAGACCAATGGTAGCAAAGCTATAGCTAGTACACAGAGTGTGTCCCCCCCAGCCAGTGTCTGGTAATGAAGACCAATGGTAGCAAAGCTATAGCTAGTACACAGAGTGCACCTCCCCCCCCCAGCCAGTGTCTGGTAATGAAGACCAATGGTAGCAAAGCTATAGCTAGTACACAGAGTGTGTCCCCCCCAGCCAGTGTCTGGTAATGACGACCCATGGTAGCAGAGCTATAGCTAGTACACAGAGTGCCCCCAGCCAGTGTCTGGTAATGACGACCCATGGTAGCAGAGCTATAGCTAGTACACAGATGTGTGTCCCCCCCAGCCAGTGTCTGGTAATGACGACCCATGGTAGCAGAGCTATAGCTAGTACACAGAGTGTCCCCCAGCCAGTGTCTGGTAATGACGACCCATGGTAGCAGAGCTATAGCTAGTACACAGAGTGTCCCCCCCCAGCCAGTGTCTGGTAATGACGACCCATGGTAGCAGAGCTATAGCTAGTACACAGAGTGTGTCCCCCCCAGCCAGTGTCTGGTAATGACGACCCATGGTAGCAGAGCTATAGCTAGTACACAGAGTGTCCCCCCCAGCCAGTGTCTGGTAATGACGACCCATGGTAGCAGAGCTATAGCTAGTACACAGAGTGTCCCCCCCAGCCAGTGTCTGGTAATGACGACCCATGGTAGCAGAGCTATAGCTAGTACACAGAGTGTCCCCCCCAGCCAGTGTCTGGTAATGATGACCCATGGTAGCAGAGCTATAGCTAGTACACAGAGTGTCCCCCCCCAGCCAGTGTCTGGTAATGACGACCCATGGTAGCAGAGCTATAGCTAGTACACAGAGTGTGTCCCCCCCAGCCAGTGTCTGGTAATGACGACCCATGGTAGCAGAGCTATAGCTAGTACACAGAGTGCCCCCCAGCCAGTGTCTGGTAATGACGACCCATGGTAGCAGAGCTATAGCTAGTACACAGAGTGTCCCCCCCAGCCAGTGTCTGGTAATGACGACCCATGGTAGTAGAGCTATAGCTAGTACACAGAGTGTCCCCCCCCTCCCCCAGCCAGTGTCTGGTAATGAAGACCAATGGTAGCAAAGCTATAGCTAGTACACAGAGTGTGTCCCCCCCAGCCAGTGTCTGGTAATGAAGACCAATGGTAGCAAAGCTATAGCTAGTACACAGAGTGCACCTCCCCCCAGCCAGTGTCTGGTAATGAAGACCAATGGTAGCAAAGCTATAGCTAGTACACAGAGTGACCCCCAGCCAGTGTCTGGTAATGACGACCATGGTAGCAGAGCTATAGCTAGTACACAGAGTGTGTCCCCCCCAGCCAGTGTCTGGTAATGACGACCCATGGTAGCAGAGCTATAGCTAGTACACAGAGTGTCCCCCCCAGCCAGTGTCTGGTAATGACGACCCATGGTAGCAGAGCTATAGCTAGTACACAGAGTGTGTGTCCCCCCAGCCAGTGTCTGGTAATGACGACCCATGGTAGCAGAGCTATAGCTAGTACACAGGGTGTCCCCCCCAGCCAGTGTCTGGTAATGACGACCCATGGTAGCAGAGCTATAGCTAGTACACAGAGTGTCCCCCCCAGCCAGTGTCTGGTAATGACGACCCATGGTAGCAGAGCTATAGCTAGTACACAGAGTGTCCCCCCCCAGCCAGTGTCTGGTAATGATGACCCATGGTAGCAGAGCTATAGCTAGTACACAGAGTGTCCCCCCCCCAGCCAGTGTCTGGTAATGACGACCCATGGTAGCAGAGCTATAGCTAGTACACAGAGTGTGTGTCCCCCCCCAGCCAGTGTCTGGTAATGACGACCCATGGTAGCAGAGCTATAGCTAGTACACAGAGTGCCCCCCAGCCAGTGTCTGGTAATGACGACCCATGGTAGCAGAGCTATAGCTAGTACACAGAGTGTCCCCCCCCAGCCAGTGTCTGGTAATGACGACCCATGGTAGTAGAGCTATAGCTAGTACACAGAGTGTCCCCCTCCCCCAGCCAGTGTCTGGTAATGAAGACCAATGGTAGCAAAGCTATAGCTAGTACACAGAGTGTCCCCCCAGCCAGTGTCTGGTAATGAAGACCAATGGTAGCAAAGCTATAGCTAGTACACAGAGTGCACCTCCCCCAGCCAGTGTCTGGTAATGAAGACCAATGGTAGCAAAGCTATAGCTAGTACACAGAGTGACCCCCCCAGCCAGTGTCTGGTAATGACGACCCATGGTAGCAGAGCTATAGCTAGTACACAGAGTGTGTCCCCCCCAGCCAGTGTCTGGTAATGACGACCCATGGTAGCAGAGCTATAGCTAGTACACAGAGTGTCCCCCAGCCAGTGTCTGGTAATGACGACCCATGGTAGCAGAGCTATAGCTAGTACACAGAGTGTGTCCCCCCAGCCAGTGTCTGGTAATGACGACCCATGGTAGCAGAGCTATAGCTAGTACACAGAGTGTGTCCCCCCCCAGCCAGTGTCTGGTAATGAAGACCAATGGTAGCAAAGCTATAGCTAGTACACAGATGTCCCCCCCCAGCCAGTGTCTGGTAATGACGACCCATGGTAGCAAAGCTATAGCTAGTACACAGAGTGTCCCCCCCAGCCAGTGTCTGGTAATGAAGACCAATGGTAGCAAAGCTATAGCTAGTACACAGAGTGTCGTCCCCCAGCCAGTGTCTGGTAATGACGACCCATGGTAGCAAAGCTATAGCTAGTACACAGATGTGTCGTCCCCCCAGCCAGTGTCTGGTAATGACGACCCATGGTAGCAAAGCTATAGCTAGTACACAGAGTGTCCCCCCCCAGCCAGTGTCTGGTAATGACGACCCATGGTAGCAAAGCTATAGCTAGTACACAGATGTGCACCTCCCCCAGCCAGTGTCTGGTAATGACGACCCATGGTAGCAAAGCTATAGCTAATACACAGATGTGTCCCCCCCAGCCAGTGTCTGGTAATGACGACCCATGGTAGCAAAGCTATAGCTAGTACACAGATGTGTCCCCCCAGCCAGTGTCTGGTAATGACGACCCATGGTAGCAAAGCTATAGCTAGTACACAGAGTGTCCCCCCCAGCCAGTGTCTGGTAATGACGACCCATGGTAGCAAAGCTATAGCTAGTACACAGAGTGTCCCCCCCCAGCCAGTGTCTGGTAATGATGACCCATGGTAGCAAAGCTATAGCTAGTACACAGAGTGTCCCCCCCAGCCAGTGTCTGGTAATGACGACCCATGGTAGTAGAGCTATAGCTAGTACACAGAGTGTCCCCCCCCCCCAGCCAGTGTCTGGTAATGAAGACCAATGGTAGCAAAGCTATAGCTAGTACACAGAGTGTGTCCCCCCAGCCAGTGTCTGGTAATGAAGACCAATGGTAGCAAAGCTATAGCTAGTACACAGAGTGCACCTCCCCCAGCCAGTGTCTGGTAATGAAGACCAATGGTAGCAAAGCTATAGCTAGTACACAGAGTGTCCCCCCCCAGCCAGTGTCTGGTAATGACGACCCATGGTAGCAAAGCTATAGCTAGTACACAGAGTGCCCCCAGCCAGTGTCTGGTAATGACGACCCATGGTAGCAGAGCTATAGCTAGTACACAGAGTGTGTGTCCCCCAGCCAGTGTCTGGTAATGACGACCCATGGTAGCAGAGCTATAGCTAGTACACAGAGTGTCCCCCCCCCAGCCAGTGTCTGGTAATGACGACCCATGGTAGCAGAGCTATAGCTAGTACACAGAGTGTCCCCCAGCCAGTGTCTGGTAATGACGACCCATGGTAGCAGAGCTATAGCTAGTACACAGAGTGTGTCCCCCCCAGCCAGTGTCTGGTAATGACGACCCATGGTAGCAGAGCTATAGCTAGTACACAGAGTGTCCCCCCCAGCCAGTGTCTGGTAATGACGACCCATGGTAGCAGAGCTATAGCTAGTACACAGAGTGTCCCCCCCAGCCAGTGTCTGGTAATGACGACCCATGGTAGCAGAGCTATAGCTAGTACACAGAGTGTCCCCCCCAGCCAGTGTCTGGTAATGATGACCCATGGTAGCAGAGCTATAGCTAGTACACAGAGTGTCCCCCCCAGCCAGTGTCTGGTAATGACGACCCATGGTAGCAGAGCTATAGCTAGTACACAGAGTGTCCCCCCCCCAGCCAGTGTCTGGTAATGACGACCCATGGTAGCAGAGCTATAGCTAGTACACAGAGTGCCCCCCCAGCCAGTGTCTGGTAATGACGACCCATGGTAGCAGAGCTATAGCTAGTACACAGAGTGTCCCCCCCCAGCCAGTGTCTGGTAATGACGACCCATGGTAGCAAGCTATAGCTAGTACACAGAGTGTCCCCCCCCCCAGCCAGTGTCTGGTAATGAAGACCAATGGTAGCAAAGCTATAGCTAGTACACAGAGTGTCCCCCCCAGCCAGTGTCTGGTAATGAAGACCAATGGTAGCAAAGCTATAGCTAGTACACAGAGTGCACCTCCCCCAGCCAGTGTCTGGTAATGAAGACCAATGGTAGCAAAGCTATAGCTAGTACACAGAGTGTCCCCCCAGCCAGTGTCTGGTAATGACGACCCATGGTAGCAGAGCTATAGCTAGTACACAGAGTGTGTGTCCCCCAGCCAGTGTCTGGTAATGACGACCCATGGTAGCAGAGCTATAGCTAGTACACAGAGTGTCCCCCAGCCAGTGTCTGGTAATGACGACCCATGGTAGCAGAGCTATAGCTAGTACACAGAGTGTGTCCCCCAGCCAGTGTCTGGTAATGACGACCCATGGTAGCAGAGCTATAGCTAGTACACAGAGTGTCCCCCCAGCCAGTGTCTGGTAATGACGACCCATGGTAGCAGAGCTATAGCTAGTACACAGAGTGTCCCCCAGCCAGTGTCTGGTAATGACGACCCATGGTAGCAGAGCTATAGCTAGTACACAGAGTGTCCCCCCCAGCCAGTGTCTGGTAATGACGACCCATGGTAGCAGAGCTATAGCTAGTACACAGAGTGTCCCCCCCCCAGCCAGTGTCTGGTAATGACGACCCATGGTAGCAGAGCTATAGCTAGTACACAGAGTGTGTCCCCCCCCAGCCAGTGTCTGGTAATGACGACCCATGGTAGCAGAGCTATAGCTAGTACACAGAGTGTCCCCCCAGCCAGTGTCTGGTAATGACGACCCATGGTAGCAGAGCTATAGCTAGTACACAGAGTGTCCCCCCAGCCAGTGTCTGGTAATGACGACCCATGGTAGCAGAGCTATAGCTAGTACACAGAGTGTCCCCCCCAGCCAGTGTCTGGTAATGAAGACCAATGGTAGCAAAGCTATAGCTAGTACACAGAGTGTCCCCCCCAGCCAGTGTCTGGTAATGAAGACCAATGGTAGCAAAGCTATAGCTAGTACACAGAGTGCACCTCCCCCAGCCAGTGTCTGGTAATGAAGACCAATGGTAGCAAAGCTATAGCTAGTACACAGAGTGACCCCCAGCCAGTGTCTGGTAATGACGACCCATGGTAGCAGAGCTATAGCTAGTACACAGAGTGTGTCCCCCCAGCCAGTGTCTGGTAATGACGACCCATGGTAGCAGAGCTATAGCTAGTACACAGAGTGTCCCCCAGCCAGTGTCTGGTAATGACGACCCATGGTAGCAGAGCTATAGCTAGTACACAGAGTGTGTGTCCCCCCCAGCCAGTGTCTGGTAATGACGACCCATGGTAGCAGAGCTATAGCTAGTACACAGAGTGTCCCCCCAGCCAGTGTCTGGTAATGACGACCCATGGTAGCAGAGCTATAGCTAGTACACAGAGTGTCCCCCCAGCCAGTGTCTGGTAATGACGACCCATGGTAGCAGAGCTATAGCTAGTACACAGAGTTTCCCCCAGCCAGTGTCTGGTAATGACGACCCATGGTAGCAGAGCTATAGCTAGTACACAGTGTCCCCCCCCAGCCAGTGTCTGGTAATGACGACCCATGGTAGCAAAGCTATAGCTAGTACACAGTGTCCCCCAGCCAGTGTCTGGTAATGACAACCCATGGTAGCAAAGCTATAGCTAGTACACAGATGTGTCCCCCAGCCAGTGTCTGGTAATGACGACCCATGGTAGCAAAGCTATAGCTAGTACACAGATGTGTCCCCCCCCCAGCCAGTGTCTGGTAATGACGACCCATGGTAGCAAAGCTATAGCTAGTACACAGAGTGTCCCCCAGCCAGTGTCTGGTAATGACGACCCATGGTAGCAAAGCTATAGCTAGTACACAGAGTGTCCCCCCCCAGCCAGTGTCTGGTAATGACGACCCATGGTAGCAAAGCTATAGCTAGTACACAGAGTGTCCCCCCCCAGCCAGTGTCTGGTAATGACGACCCATGGTAGCAAAGCTATAGCTAGTACACAGATGTGTGTCCCCCCAGCCAGTGTCTGGTAATGACGACCCATGGTAGCAGAGCTATAGCTAGTACACAGAGTGCCCCCCCCAGCCAGTGTCTGGTAATGACGACCCATGGTAGCAAAGCTATAGCTAGTACACAGAGTGTCCCCCCCAGCCAGTGTCTGGTAATGACGACCCATGGTAGCAAAGCTATAGCTAGTACACAGAGTGTCCCCCCCAGCCAGTGTCTGGTAATGACGACCCATGGTAGCAGAGCTATAGCTAGTACACAGAGTGTCCCCCCCAGCCAGTGTCTGGTAATGACCCCATGGTAGCAGAGCTATAGCTAGTACACAGAGTGTCCCCCCAGCCAGTGTCTGGTAATGATGACCCATGGTAGCAGAGCTATAGCTAGTACACAGAGTGTCCCCCCCAGCCAGTGTCTGGTAATGACGACCCATGGTAGCAGAGCTATAGCTAGTACACAGAGTGTGTGTGTCCCCCCAGCCAGTGTCTGGTAATGACGACCCATGGTAGCAGAGCTATAGCTAGTACACAGTGTTCCCCCCCAGCCAGTGTCTGGTAATGACGACCCATGGTAGCAGAGCTATAGCTAGTACACAGAGTGTCCCCCCCCCAGCCAGTGTCTGGTAATGACGACCCATGGTAGCAGAGCTATAGCTAGTACACAGAGTGTCCCCCCAGCCAGTGTCTGGTAATGAAGACCAATGGTAGCAAAGCTATAGCTAGTACACAGAGTGTGTCCCCCCAGCCAGTGTCTGGTAATGAAGACCAATGGTAGCAAAGCTATAGCTAGTACACAGAGTGCACCTCCCCCCAGCCAGTGTCTGGTAATGAAGACCAATGGTAGCAAAGCTATAGCTAGTACACAGAGTGTGTCCCCCCCAGCCAGTGTCTGGTAATGACGACCCATGGTAGCAGAGCTATAGCTAGTACACAGAGTGTCCCCCCAGCCAGTGTCTGGTAATGACGACCCATGGTAGCAGAGCTATAGCTAGTACACAGAGTGTGTCCCCCCCAGCCAGTGTCTGGTAATGACGACCCATGGTAGCAGAGCTATAGCTAGTACACAGAGTGTCCCCCCCCAGCCAGTGTCTGGTAATGAAGACCAATGGTAGCAAAGCTATAGCTAGTACACAGAGTGTCCCCCCCCAGCCAGTGTCTGGTAATGAAGACCAATGGTAGCAAAGCTATAGCTAGTACACAGAGTGTGTGTCCCCCCAGCCAGTGTCTGGTAATGACGACCCATGGTAGCAGAGCTATAGCTAGTACACAGAGTGTGTGTGTCCCCCCAGCCAGTGTCTGGTAATGACGACCCATGGTAGCAGAGCTATAGCTAGTACACAGAGTGTCCCCCCAGCCAGTGTCTGGTAATGACGACCCATGGTAGCAGAGCTATAGCTAGTACACAGAGTGTCCCCCAGCCAGTGTCTGGTAATGACGACCCATGGTAGCAGAGCTATAGCTAGTACACAGAGTGTGTGTCCCCCCCCAGCCAGTGTCTGGTAATGACGACCCATGGTAGCAGAGCTATAGCTAGTACACAGAGTGTCCCCCAGCCAGTGTCTGGTAATGACGACCCATGGTAGCAGAGCTATAGCTAGTACACAGAGTGTGTGTCCCCCCCCAGCCAGTGTCTGGTAATGACGACCCATGGTAGCAGAGCTATAGCTAGTACACAGAGTGTCCCCCCCAGCCAGTGTCTGGTAATGACGACCCATGGTAGCAGAGCTATAGCTAGTACACAGAGTGTCCCCCCCCAGCCAGTGTCTGGTAATGACGACCCATGGTAGCAGAGCTATAGCTAGTACACAGAGTGTCCCCCAGCCAGTGTCTGGTAATGATGACCCATGGTAGCAGAGCTATAGCTAGTACACAGAGTGTCCCCCCCAGCCAGTGTCTGGTAATGACGACCCATGGTAGCAGAGCTATAGCTAGTACACAGAGTGTGTGTCCCCCCCAGCCAGTGTCTGGTAATGACGACCCATGGTAGCAGAGCTATAGCTAGTACACAGAGTGCCCCCCCAGCCAGTGTCTGGTAATGACGACCCATGGTAGCAGAGCTATAGCTAGTACACAGAGTGTCCCCCAGCCAGTGTCTGGTAATGACGACCCATGGTAGTAGAGCTATAGCTAGTACACAGAGTGTCCCCCCCCCCAGCCAGTGTCTGGTAATGAAGACCAATGGTAGCAAAGCTATAGCTAGTACACAGAGTGCACCCCCCCAGCCAGTGTCTGGTAATGAAGACCAATGGTAGCAAAGCTATAGCTAGTACACAGAGTGACCTCCCCCCAGCCAGTGTCTGGTAATGACGACCCATGGTAGCAGAGCTATAGCTAGTACACAGAGTGTGTGTCCCCCCAGCCAGTGTCTGGTAATGACGACCCATGGTAGCAGAGCTATAGCTAGTACACAGAGTGTCCCCCAGCCAGTGTCTGGTAATGACGACCCATGGTAGCAGAGCTATAGCTAGTACACAGAGTGTCCCCCCCAGCCAGTGTCTGGTAATGACGACCCATGGTAGCAGAGCTATAGCTAGTACACAGAGTGTCCCCCCAGCCAGTGTCTGGTAATGACGACCCATGGTAGCAGAGCTATAGCTAGTACACAGAGTGTGTGTCCCCCAGCCAGTGTCTGGTAATGACGACCCATGGTAGCAGAGCTATAGCTAGTACACAGAGTGTCCCCCCCCAGCCAGTGTCTGGTAATGACGACCCATGGTAGCAGAGCTATAGCTAGTACACAGAGTGTCCCCCCCCAGCCAGTGTCTGGTAATGACGACCCATGGTAGCAGAGCTATAGCTAGTACACAGAGTGTCCCCCCCAGCCAGTGTCTGGTAATGACGACCCATGGTAGCAAAGCTATAGCTAGTACACAGTGTCCCCCCAGCCAGTGTCTGGTAATGACGACCCATGGTAGCAAAGCTATAGCTAGTACACAGATGTGTCCCCCAGCCAGTGTCTGGTAATGACAACCCATGGTAGCAAAGCTATAGCTAGTACACAGATGTGCCCCCCCAGCCAGTGTCTGGTAATGACGACCCATGGTAGCAAAGCTATAGCTAGTACACAGATGTGTCCCCCCCCCCAGCCAGTGTCTGGTAATGACGACCCATGGTAGCAAAGCTATAGCTAGTACACAGTGTCCCCCCCCCAGCCAGTGTCTGGTAATGACGACCCATGGTAGCAAAGCTATAGCTAGTACACAGAGTGTCCCTCCCCAGCCAGTGTCTGGTAATGACGACCCATGGTAGCAAAGCTATAGCTAGTACACAGATGTGTCCCCCCCAGCCAGTGTCTGTAATGACGACCCATGGTAGCAAAGCTATAGCTAGTACACAGAGTGCCCCCCCCAGCCAGTGTCTGGTAATGACGACCCATGGTAGCAAAGCTATAGCTAGTACACAGATGTGTCCCCCCCAGCCAGTGTCTGGTAATGACGACCCATGGTAGCAGAAGCTATAGCTAGTACACAGATGTGTCCCCCCCAGCCAGTGTCTGGTAATGACGACCCATGGTAGCAAAGCTATAGCTAGTACACAGAGTGTCCCCCAGCCAGTGTCTGGTAATGACGACCCATGGTAGCAGAGCTATAGCTAGTACACAGATGTGTCCCCCCAGCCAGTGTCTGGTAATGATGACCCATGGTAGCAGAGCTATAGCTAGTACACAGAGTGTCCCCCCCCCCCAGCCAGTGTCTGGTAATGACGACCCATGGTAGCAGAGCTATAGCTAGTACACAGATGTGTGTCCCCCAGCCAGTGTCTGGTAATGACGACCCATGGTAGCAGAGCTATAGCTAGTACACAGAGTGTCCCCCCCCCCAGCCAGTGTCTGGTAATGACGACCCATGGTAGCAAAGCTATAGCTAGTACACAGAGTGTCCCCCCAGCCAGTGTCTGGTAATGACGACCCATGGTAGCAGAGCTATAGCTAGTACACAGATGTGTCCCCCCCCCCCAGCCAGTGTCTGGTAATGACGACCCATGGTAGCAAAGCTATAGCTAGTACACAGATGTGTCCCCCCAGCCAGTGTCTGGTAATGAAGACCCATGGTAGCAAAGCTATAGCTAGTACACAGATGTGTCCCCCCCCCAGCCAGTGTCTGGTAATGACGACCCATGGTAGCAAAGCTATAGCTAGTACACAGAGTGTGTCCCCCCCCAGCCAGTGTCTGGTAATGACGACCCATGGTAGCAAAGCTATAGCTAGTACACAGAGTGTCACAGATGTGTCCCCCACAGAGTGTGTGTCCCCAGCCAGTGTCTGGTAATGACGACCCATGGTAGCAGAGCTATAGCTAGTACACAGAGTGTCCCCCCCCAGCCAGTGTCTGGTAATGACGACCCATGGTAGCAGAGCTATAGCTAGTACACAGAGTGTCCCCCCCCAGCCAGTGTCTGGTAATGACGACCCATGGTAGCAGAGCTATAGCTAGTACACAGATGTGTCCCCCCCCAGCCAGTGTCTGGTAATGACGACCCATGGTAGCAGAGCTATAGCTAGTACACAGATGTCCCCCCCAGCCAGTGTCTGGTAATGACGACCCATGGTAGCAAAGCTATAGCTAGTACACAGAGTGTCCCCCAGCCAGTGTCTGGTAATGACGACCCATGGTAGCAGAGCTATAGCTAGTACACAGAGTGTCCCCCAGTGTCTGGTAATGATGACCCATGGTAGCAGAGCTATAGCTAGTACACAGAGCCAGTGTCTGGTAATGACGACCCATGGTAGCAGAGCTATAGCTAGTACACAGAGTGTGTCCCCCCCAGCCAGTGTCTGGTAATGACGACCCATGGTAGCAAAGCTATAGCTAGTACACAGAGTGTCCCCCCCAGCCAGTGTCTGGTAATGACGACCCATGGTAGCAAAGCTATAGCTAGTACACAGAGTGTCCCCCCAGCCAGTGTCTGGTAATGACGACCCATGGTAGTAGAGCTATAGCTAGTACACAGATGTGTCCCCCCCCAGCCAGTGTCTGGTAATGACGACCCATGGTAGCAAAGCTATAGCTAGTACACAGAGTGTCCCCCCCAGCCAGTGTCTGGTAATGACGACCCATGGTAGCAAAGCTATAGCTAGTACACAGAGTGTCCCCCCCCCAGCCAGTGTCTGGTAATGACGACCCATGGTAGCAAAGCTATAGCTAGTACACAGAGTGTCCCCCCAGCCAGTGTCTGGTAATGACGACCCATGGTAGCAAAGCTATAGCTAGTACACAGATGTGTCCCCCCCCCAGCCAGTGTCTGGTAATGACGACCCATGGTAGCAAGCTATAGCTAGTACACAGATGTGTCCCCCCCCCCCAGCCAGTGTCTGGTAATGACGACCCATGGTAGCAAAGCTATAGCTAGTACACAGATGTGTCCCCCCCAGCCAGTGTCTGGTAATGACGACCCATGGTAGCAGAGCTATAGCTAGTACACAGAGT
Source organism: Oncorhynchus nerka (assembly GCF_034236695.1). Lineage (NCBI taxonomy): Eukaryota > Metazoa > Chordata > Actinopteri > Salmoniformes > Salmonidae > Oncorhynchus > Oncorhynchus nerka. The sequence goes on along the minus strand of NC_088415.1, from coordinate 10,517,318 downwards.
GTCCCCCAGCCAGTGTCTGGTAATGACGACCCATGGTAGCAAAGCTATAGCTAGTACACAGATGTGTCCCCCCCAGCCAGTGTCTGGTAATGACGACCCATGGTAGCAGAGCTATAGCTAGTACACAGATGTGTCCCCCCCAGCCAGTGTCTGGTAATGACGACCCATGGTAGCAGAGCTATAGCTAGTACACAGAGTGTCCCCCCCCAGCCAGTGTCTGGTAATGACGACCCATGGTAGCAGAGCTATAGCTAGTACACAGAGTGTCCCCCCCAGCCAGTGTCTGGTAATGATGACCCATGGTAGCAGAGCTATAGCTAGTACACAGAGTGTCCCCCCAGCCAGTGTCTGGTAATGACGACCCATGGTAGCAGAGCTATAGCTAGTACACAGATGTCCCCCCCAGCCAGTGTCTGGTAATGACGACCCATGGTAGCAGAGCTATAGCTAGTACACAGAGTGTCCCCCAGCCAGTGTCTGGTAATGACACCCATGGTAGCAGAGCTATAGCTAGTACACAGTGTCCCCCCCAGCCAGTGTCTGGTAATGACGACCCATGGTAGCAAAGCTATAGCTAGTACACAGTGTCCCCCCCAGCCAGTGTCTGGTAATGACAACCCATGGTAGCAAAGCTATAGCTAGTACACAGATGTGTCCCCCCCAGCCAGTGTCTGGTAATGACGACCCATGGTAGCAAAGCTATAGCTAGTACACAGATGTGTCCCCCCCCCAGCCAGTGTCTGGTAATGACGACCCATGGTAGCAAAGCTATAGCTAGTACACAGATGTGTCCCCCCAGCCAGTGTCTGGTAATGACGACCCATGGTAGCAAAGCTATAGCTAGTACACAGAGTGTGTCCCCCCAGCCAGTGTCTGGTAATGACGACCCATGGTAGCAAAGCTATAGCTAGTACACAGAGTGTCCCCCCCAGCCAGTGTCTGGTAATGACGACCCATGGTAGCAAAGCTATAGCTAGTACACAGAGTGTCCCCCCCCAGCCAGTGTCTGGTAATGACGACCCATGGTAGCAAAGCTATAGCTAGTACACAGAGTGTCCCCCCCAGCCAGTGTCTGGTAATGACGACCCATGGTAGCAAAGCTATAGCTAGTACACAGAGTGTCCCCCCCAGCCAGTGTCTGGTAATGATGACCCATGGTAGCAAAGCTATAGCTAGTACACAGATGTGTCCCCCCCCAGCCAGTGTCTGGTAATGACGACCCATGGTAGCAGAGCTATAGCTAGTACACAGATGTGTCCCCCAGCCAGTGTCTGGTAATGACGACCCATGGTAGCAAAGCTATAGCTAGTACACAGATGTGTCCCCCCCCCCCCAGCCAGTGTCTGGTAATGACGACCCATGGTAGCAGAGCTATAGCTAGTACACAGATGTGTCCCCCCAGCCAGTGTCTGGTAATGACGACCCATGGTAGCAAAGCTATAGCTAGTACACAGAGTGTCCCCCAGCCAGTGTCTGGTAATGACGACCCATATGGTAGCAGAGCTATAGCTAGTACACAGATGTGTCCCCCAGCCAGTGTCTGGTAATGACGACCCATGGTAGCAGAGCTATAGCTAGTACACAGAGTGTCCCCCCCAGCCAGTGTCTGGTAATGACGACCCATGGTAGCAGAGCTATAGCTAGTACACAGAGTGTCCCCCCCAGCCAGTGTCTGGTAATGACGACCCATGGTAGCAAAGCTATAGCTAGTACACAGATGTGTCCCCCCCCCCCAGCCAGTGTCTGGTAATGACGACCCATGGTAGCAAAGCTATAGCTAGTACACAGAGTGTCCCCCCAGCCAGTGTCTGGTAATGACGACCCATGGTAGCAAAGCTATAGCTAGTACACAGAGTGTCCCCCAGCCAGTGTCTGGTAATGACGACCCATGGTAGCAAAGCTATAGCTAGTACACAGATGTCCCCCCCCAGCCAGTGTCTGGTAATGACGACCCATGGTAGCAGAGCTATAGCTAGTACACAGATGTGTCCCCCCAGCCAGTGTCTGGTAATGACGACCCATGGTAGCAAAGCTATAGCTAGTACACAGAGTGTCCCCCCCCAGCCAGTGTCTGGTAATGAAGACCCATGGTAGCAAAGCTATAGCTAGTACACAGATGTGTCCCCCCCAGCCAGTGTCTGGTAATGACGACCCATGGTAGCAAAGCTAAGCTAGTACACAGAGTGTCCCCCTCCCCCCAGCCAGTGTCTGGTAATGAAGACCCATGGTAGCAAAGCTATAGCTAGTACACAGAGTGTCCCCCCCCAGCCAGTGTCTGGTAATGAAGACCCATGGTAGCAAAGCTATAGCTAGTACACAGAGTGTGTCCCCCAGCCAGTGTCTGGTAATGACGACCCATGGTAGCAAGCTATAGCTAGTACACAGAGTGTCCCCCCAGCCAGTGTCTGCTAATGACGACCCATGGTAGCAGAGCTATAGCTAGTACACAGAGTGTGTCCCCCCCAGCCAGTGTCTGGTAATGACGACCCATGGTAGCAGAGCTATAGCTAGTACACAGAGTGTCCCCCCCCCAGCCAGTGTCTGGTAATGACGACCCATGGTAGCAGAGCTATAGCTAGTACACAGAGTGTCCCCCCCCCAGCCAGTGTCTGGTAATGACGACCCATGGTAGCAGAGCTATAGCTAGTACACAGAGTGTCCCCCCCCCCAGCCAGTGTCTGGTAATGACGACCCATGGTAGCAAAGCTATAGCTAGTACACAGAGTGTCCCCCCCAGCCAGTGTCTGGTAATGAAGACCATGGTAGCAAAGCTATAGCTAGTACACAGAGTGCACCCCCCCCAGCCAGTGTCTGGTAATGAAGACCCATGGTAGCAAAGCTATAGCTAGTACACAGAGTGTCCCCCAGCCAGTGTCTGGTAATGACGACCCATGGTAGCAGAGCTATAGCTAGTACACAGAGTGTGTGTCCCCCCAGCCAGTGTCTGGTAATGACGACCCATGGTAGCAGAGCTATAGCTAGTACACAGAGTGTCCCCCCCAGCCAGTGTCTGGTAATGACGACCCATGGTAGCAGAGCTATAGCTAGTACACAGAGTGTCCCCCCCAGCCAGTGTCTGGTAATGACGACCCATGGTAGCAGAGCTATAGCTAGTACACAGAGTGTCCCCCCCAGCCAGTGTCTGGTAATGACGACCCATGGTAGCAGAGCTATAGCTAGTACACAGAGTGTCCCCCCCCCCAGCCAGTGTCTGGTAATGACGACCATGGTAGCAGAGCTATAGCTAGTACACAGAGTGTCCCCCAGCCAGTGTCTGGTAATGACGACCCATGGTAGCAGAGCTATAGCTAGTACACAGAGTGTGTGTCCCCCCCCAGCCAGTGTCTGGTAATGACGACCCATGGTAGCAGAGCTATAGCTAGTACACAGAGTGTCCCCCCCCAGCCAGTGTCTGGTAATGACGACCCATGGTAGCAGAGCTATAGCTAGTACACAGAGTGTCCCCCCCCAGCCAGTGTCTGGTAATGACGACCCATGGTAGCAGAGCTATAGCTAGTACACAGAGTGTCCCCCCCAGCCAGTGTCTGGTAATGACGACCCATGGTAGCAGAGCTATAGCTAGTACACAGAGTGTCCCCCCAGCCAGTGTCTGGTAATGACGACCCATGGTAGTAGAGCTATAGCTAGTACACAGAGTGTCCCCCCCCCCAGCCAGTGTCTGGTAATGAAGACCATGGTAGCAAAGCTATAGCTAGTACACAGAGTGTGTCCCCCAGCCAGTGTCTGGTAATGAAGACCAATGGTAGCAAAGCTATAGCTAGTACACAGAGTGTCCCCCCCCAGCCAGTGTCTGGTAATGAAGCCCATGGTAGCAAAGCTAGCTAGTACACAGAGTGTCCCCCAGCCAGTGTCTGGTAATGACGACCCATGGTAGCAGAGCTATAGCTAGTACACAGAGTGTGTCCCCCAGCCAGTGTCTGGTAATGACGACCCATGGTAGCAGAGCTATAGCTAGTACACAGAGTGTCCCCCCCAGCCAGTGTCTGGTAATGACGACCCATGGTAGCAGAGCTATAGCTAGTACACAGAGTGTCCCCCCCAGCCAGTGTCTGGTAATGACGACCCATGGTAGCAGAGCTATAGCTAGTACACAGAGTGTGTCCCCCCAGCCAGTGTCTGGTAATGACGACCCATGGTAGCAGAGCTATAGCTAGTACACAGAGTGTCCCCCCCAGCCAGTGTCTGGTAATGACGACCCATGGTAGCAAAGCTATAGCTAGTACACAGAGTGTCCCCCCCAGCCAGTGTCTGGTAATGACGACCCATGGTAGCAGAGCTATAGCTAGTACACAGAGTGTCCCCCAGCCAGTGTCTGGTAATGACGACCCATGGTAGCAGAGCTATAGCTAGTACACAGATGTGTCCCCCCAGCCAGTGTCTGGTAATGACGACCCATGGTAGCAGAGCTATAGCTAGTACACAGAGTGTGTGTCCCCCAGCCAGTGTCTGGTAATGACGACCCATGGTAGCAGAGCTATAGCTAGTACACAGAGTGTCCCCCAGCCAGTGTCTGGTAATGACGACCCATGGTAGCAGAGCTATAGCTAGTACACAGAGTGTCCCCCCCAGCCAGTGTCTGGTAATGACCCCATGGTAGCAAAGCTATAGCTAGTACACAGAGTGTCCCCCAGCCAGTGTCTGGTAATGACGACCCATGGTAGCAAAGCTATAGCTAGTACACAGAGTGTCCCCCCCAGCCAGTGTCTGGTAATGACGACCCATGGTAGCAAAGCTATAGCTAGTACACAGAGTGTCCCCCCAGCCAGTGTCTGGTAATGACGACCCATGGTAGCAGAGCTATAGCTAGTACACAGAGTGTGTGTCCCCCCCAGCCAGTGTCTGGTAATGACGACCCATGGTAGCAGAGCTATAGCTAGTACACAGAGTGTGTCCCCCAGCCAGTGTCTGGTAATGACGACCCATGGTAGCAGAGCTATAGCTAGTACACAGATGTGTCCCCCCCAGCCAGTGTCTGGTAATGACCCCATGGTAGCAGAGCTCTGTACACAGAGTGAGCCAGTGTCTGTACCCATGGTAGCAGAGCTATAGCTAGTACACAGAGTGTCCCCCCAGCCAGTGTCTGGTAATGACGACCCATGGTAGCAGAGCTATAGCTAGTACACAGAGTGTCCCCCCCCAGCCAGTGTCTGGTAATGACGACCCATGGTAGCAGAGCTATAGCTAGTACACAGAGTGTCCCCCCCCCAGCCAGTGTCTGGTAATGACGACCCATGGTAGCAGAGCTATAGCTAGTACACAGTGTGTCCCCCCCAGCCAGTGTCTGGTAATGACGACCCATGGTAGCAAAGCTATAGCTAGTACACAGAGTGTCCCCCAGCCAGTGTCTGGTAATGACAACCCATGGTAGCAAAGCTATAGCTAGTACACAGATGTGTACCCAGCCAGTGTCTGGTAATGACGACCCATGGTAGCAGAGCTATAGCTAGTACACAGAGTGTCCCCCCCCAGCCAGTGTCTGGTAATGACGACCCATGGTAGCAAAGCTATAGCTAGTACACAGAGTGTCCCCCCAGCCAGTGTCTGGTAATGACGACCCATGGTAGCAGAGCTATAGCTAGTACACAGAGTGTCCCCCCAGCCAGTGTCTGGTAATGACGACCCATGGTAGCAGAGCTATAGCTAGTACACAGAGTGTCCCCCCAGCCAGTGTCTGGTAATGACGACCCATGGTAGCAGAGCTATAGCTAGTACACAGAGTGTCCCCCCCAGCCAGTGTCTGGTAATGACGACCCATGGTAGCAAAGCTATAGCTAGTACACAGAGTGTCCCCCCCAGCCAGTGTCTGGTAAGGAAGACCAATGGTAGCAAAGCTATAGCTAGTACACAGAGTGTCCCCCCCCAGCCAGTGTCTGGTAATGACGACCCATGGTAGCAGAGCTATAGCTAGTACACAGAGTGTCCCCCCCCCAGCCAGTGTCTGGTAATGACGACCCATGGTAGCAGAGCTATAGCTAGTACACAGAGTGTCCCCCCCCAGCCAGTGTCTGGTAATGAAGACCCATGGTAGCAAAGCTATAGCTAGTACACAGAGTGTGTCCCCCCAGCCAGTGTCTGGTAATGACGACCCATGGTAGCAGAGCTATAGCTAGTACACAGAGTGTCCCCCCAGCCAGTGTCTGCTAATGACGACCCATGGTAGCAGAGCTATAGCTAGTACACAGAGTGTGTGTCCCCCCCAGCCAGTGTCTGGTAATGACGACCCATGGTAGCAGAGCTATAGCTAGTACACAGAGTGTCCCCCCAGCCAGTGTCTGGTAATGACGACCCATGGTAGCAGAGCTATAGCTAGTACACAGAGTGTCCCCCCCAGCCAGTGTCTGGTAATGACGACCCATGGTAGCAGAGCTATAGCTAGTACACAGAGTGTCCCCCCCCAGCCAGTGTCTGGTAAGGAAGACCAATGGTAGCAAAGCTATAGCTAGTACACAGAGTGTGTCCCCCCCAGCCAGTGTCTGGTAATGAAGACCCATGGTAGCAGAGCTATAGCTAGTACACAGAGTGACCCCCCCAGCCAGTGTCTGGTAATGACGACCCATGGTAGCAGAGCTATAGCTAGTACACAGAGTGTGTGTCCCCCCCAGCCAGTGTCTGGTAATGACGACCCATGGTAGCAGAGCTATAGCTAGTACACAGAGTGTCCCCCCCCAGCCAGTGTCTGGTAATGACGACCCATGGTAGCAGAGCTATAGCTAGTACACAGAGTGTCCCCCCCCAGCCAGTGTCTGGTAATGACGACCCATGGTAGCAGAGCTATAGCTAGTACACAGAGTGTCCCCCCCCAGCCAGTGTCTGGTAATGACGACCCATGGTAGCAGAGCTATAGCTAGTACACAGAGTGTGTGTCCCCCAGCCAGTGTCTGGTAATGACGACCCATGGTAGCAGAGCTATAGCTAGTACACAGAGTGTCCCCCCCAGCCAGTGTCTGGTAATGAAGACCAATGGTAGCAGAGCTATAGCTAGTACACAGAGTGTCCCCCCCAGCCAGTGTCTGGTAATGACGACCCATGGTAGCAGAGCTATAGCTAGTACACAGAGTGTCCCCCCCCAGCCAGTGTCTGGTAATGACGACCCATGGTAGCAGAGCTATAGCTAGTACACAGAGTGTGTGTCCCCCCCAGCCAGTGTCTGGTAATGACGACCCATGGTAGCAGAGCTATAGCTAGTACACAGAGTGTCCCCCAGCCAGTGTCTGGTAATGACGACCCATGGTAGCAGAGCTATAGCTAGTACACAGAGTGTCCCCCCCAGCCAGTGTCTGGTAATGACGACCCATGGTAGCAGAGCTATAGCTAGTACACAGAGTGTCCCCCCAGCCAGTGTCTGGTAATGACGACCCATGGTAGCAGAGCTATAGCTAGTACACAGAGTGTCCCCCCAGCCAGTGTCTGGTAATGACGACCCATGGTAGTAGAGCTATAGCTAGTACACAGAGTGTCCCCCCCCCCCAGCCAGTGTCTGGTAATGAAGACCAATGGTAGCAAAGCTATAGCTAGTACACAGAGTCCCCCAGCCAGTGTCTGGTAATGAAGACCAATGGTAGCAAAGCTATAGCTAGTACACAGAGTGTGTCCCCCCCCAGCCAGTGTCTGGTAATGAAGACCAATGGTAGCAAAGCTATAGCTAGTACACAGAGTGTCCCCCCCAGCCAGTGTCTGGTAATGACGACCCATGGTAGCAGAGCTATAGCTAGTACACAGAGTGTGTGTCCCCCCCAGCCAGTGTCTGGTAATGACGACCCATGGTAGCAGAGCTATAGCTAGTACACAGAGTGTCCCCCCAGCCAGTGTCTGGTAATGACGACCCATGGTAGCAGAGCTATAGCTAGTACACAGAGTGTCCCCCCAGCCAGTGTCTGGTAATGACGACCCATGGTAGCAGAGCTATAGCTAGTACACAGAGTGTCCCCCCAGCCAGTGTCTGGTAATGACGACCCATGGTAGCAGAGCTATAGCTAGTACACAGAGTGTCCCCCAGCCAGTGTCTGGTAATGACGACCCATGGTAGCAGAGCTATAGCTAGTACACAGAGTGTCCCCCCAGCCAGTGTCTGGTAATGACGACCCATGGTAGCAGAGCTATAGCTAGTACACAGAGTGTCCCCCCCAGCCAGTGTCTGGTAATGACGACCCATGGTAGCAGAGCTATAGCTAGTACACAGAGTGTCCCCCCCAGCCAGTGTCTGGTAATGACGACCCATGGTAGCAGAGCTATAGCTAGTACACAGAGTGTCCCCCCCAGCCAGTGTCTGGTAATGACGACCCATGGTAGCAGAGCTATAGCTAGTACACAGAGTGTCCCCCAGCCAGTGTCTGGTAATGACGACCCATGGTAGCAGAGCTATAGCTAGTACACAGAGTGTCCCCCCCCAGCCAGTGTCTGGTAATGACGACCCATGGTAGCAAAGCTATAGCTAGTACACAGATGTCCCCCCCCAGCCAGTGTCTGGTAATGACGACCCATGGTAGCAAAGCTATAGCTAGTACACAGATGTGTCCCCCCCCCAGCCAGTGTCTGGTAATGACGACCCATGGTAGCAAAGCTATAGCTAGTACACAGATGTGTCCCCCCCAGCCAGTGTCTGGTAATGACGACCCATGGTAGCAAAGCTATAGCTAGTACACAGAGTGTCCCCCCCCAGCCAGTGTCTGGTAATGACGACCCATGGTAGCAAAGCTATAGCTAGTACACAGAGTGTCCCCCCAGCCAGTGTCTGGTAATGACGACCCATGTAGCAAAGCTATAGCTAGTACACAGAGTGTCCCCCCAGCCAGTGTCTGGTAATGACGACCCATGGTAGCAAAGCTATAGCTAGTACACAGAGTGTCCCCCCAGCCAGTGTCTGGTAATGACGACCCATGGTAGCAGAGCTATAGCTAGTACACAGAGTGTGTGTCCCCCCCAGCCAGTGTCTGGTAATGACGACCCATGGTAGCAGAGCTATAGCTAGTACACAGAGTGTCCCCCCAGCCAGTGTCTGGTAATGACGACCCATGGTAGCAGAGCTATAGCTAGTACACAGAGTGTCCCCCCAGCCAGTGTCTGGTAATGACGACCCATGGTAGCAGAGCTATAGCTAGTACACAGAGTGTGTCCCCCAGCCAGTGTCTGGTAATGACGACCCATGGTAGCAGAGCTATAGCTAGTACACAGAGTGTCCCCCCCAGCCAGTGTCTGGTAATGACGACCCATGGTAGCAAAGCTATAGCTAGTACACAGAGTGTGTCCCCCCAGCCAGTGTCTGGTAATGAAGACCAATGGTAGCAAAGCTATAGCTAGTACACAGAGTGTCCCCCCCCTGCCAGTGTCTGGTAATGACGACCCATGGTAGCAGAGCTATAGCTAGTACACAGAGTGTGTCCCCCCCCCAGCCAGTGTCTGGTAATGACGACCCATGGTAGCAGAGCTATAGCTAGTACACAGAGTGTCCCCCCCAGCCAGTGTCTGGTAATGACGACCCATGGTAGCAGAGCTATAGCTAGTACACAGAGTGTCCCCCAGCCAGTGTCTGGTAATGACGACCCATGGTAGCAGAGCTATAGCTAGTACACAGAGTGTGTCCCCCCCAGCCAGTGTCTGGTAATGACGACCCATGGTAGCAGAGCTATAGCTAGTACACAGAGTGTCCCCCCCAGCCAGTGTCTGGTAATGACGACCCATGGTAGCAGAGCTATAGCTAGTACACAGAGTGTCCCCCCCAGCCAGTGTCTGGTAATGACGACCCATGGTAGCAGAGCTATAGCTAGTACACAGAGTGTCCCCCCAGCCAGTGTCTGGTAATGACGACCCATGGTAGCAGAGCTATAGCTAGTACACAGTGTCCCCCCCAGCCAGTGTCTGGTAATGACGACCCATGGTAGCAAAGCTATAGCTAGTACACAGAGTGTCCCCCCCAGCCAGTGTCTGGTAATGACAACCCATGGTAGCAAAGCTATAGCTAGTACACAGATGTGCCCCCCCAGCCAGTGTCTGGTAATGACGACCCATGGTAGCAAAGCTATAGCTAGTACACAGATGTGTCCCCCCAGCCAGTGTCTGGTAATGACGACCCATGGTAGCAAAGCTATAGCTAGTACACAGATGTGTCCCCCCCTAGCCAGTGTCTGGTAATGACGACCCATGCCAGTGCTAGTCTGAGTAGCCAGTGTCTGGTAATGACGACCCATGGTAGCAAAGCTATAGCTAGTACACAGAGTGTCCCCCCCCAGCCAGTGTCTGGTAATGACCCCATGGTAGCAGAGCTATAGCTAGTACACAGAGTGTCCCCCCAGCCAGTGTCTGGTAATGACGACCCATGGTAGCAAAGCTATAGCTAGTACACAGAGTGTGTGTCCCCCCAGCCAGTGTCTGGTAATGACGACCCATGGTAGCAGAGCTATAGCTAGTACACAGAGTGTCCCCCCAGCCAGTGTCTGGTAATGACGACCCATGGTAGCAGAGCTATAGCTAGTACACAGAGTGTCCCCCCAGCCAGTGTCTGGTAATGACGACCCATGGTAGCAGAGCTATAGCTAGTACACAGAGTGTGTCCCCCCAGCCAGTGTCTGGTAATGACGACCCATGGTAGCAGAGCTATAGCTAGTACACAGAGTGTCCCCCCCCAGCCAGTGTCTGGTAATGACGACCCATGGTAGCAAAGCTATAGCTAGTACACAGAGTGTGTCCCCCCCCCCCAGCCAGTGTCTGGTAATGAAGACCAATGGTAGCAAAGCTATAGCTAGTACACAGAGTGTCCCCCCCAGCCAGTGTCTGGTAATGACGACCCATGGTAGCAGAGCTATAGCTAGTACACAGAGTGTCCCCCAGCCAGTGTCTGGTAATGACGACCCATGGTAGCAGAGCTATAGCTAGTACACAGAGTGTCCCCCCCAGCCAGTGTCTGGTAATGACGACCCATGGTAGCAGAGCTATAGCTAGTACACAGAGTGTGTGTCCCCCCAGCCAGTGTCTGGTAATGACGACCCATGGTAGCAGAGCTATAGCTAGTACACAGAGTGTCCCCCAGCCAGTGTCTGGTAATGACGACCCATGGTAGCAGAGCTATAGCTAGTACACAGAGTGTCCCCCCAGCCAGTGTCTGGTAATGACGACCCATGGTAGCAGAGCTATAGCTAGTACACAGAGTGTCCCCCAGCCAGTGTCTGGTAATGACGACCCATGGTAGCAGAGCTATAGCTAGTACACAGAGTGTCCCCCCCAGCCAGTGTCTGGTAATGACGACCCATGGTAGCAGAGCTATAGCTAGTACACAGAGTGTGTGTCCCCCAGCCAGTGTCTGGTAATGACGACCCATGGTAGCAGAGCTATAGCTAGTACACAGAGTGTCCCCCCAGCCAGTGTCTGGTAATGACGACCCATGGTAGCAGAGCTATAGCTAGTACACAGAGTGTCCCCCAGCCAGTGTCTGGTAATGACGACCCATGGTAGCAGAGCTATAGCTAGTACACAGAGTGTCCCCCAGCCAGTGTCTGGTAATGACGACCCATGGTAGCAGAGCTATAGCTAGTACACAGTGTCCCCCCCCCAGCCAGTGTCTGGTAATGACGACCCATGGTAGCAAAGCTATAGCTAGTACACAGAGTGTGTCCCCCAGCCAGTGTCTGGTAATGACGACCCATGGTAGCAAAGCTATAGCTAGTACACAGATGTGCCCCCCCCCAGCCAGTGTCTGGTAATGACGACCCATGGTAGCAAAGCTATAGCTAGTACACAGATGTGTCCCCCCCCAGCCAGTGTCTGGTAATGACGACCCATGGTAGCAAAGCTATAGCTAGTACACAGATGTGTCCCCCCCCCCAGCCAGTGTCTGGTAATGACGACCCATGGTAGCAAAGCTATAGCTAGTACACAGAGTGTCCCCCAGCCAGTGTCTGGTAATGACGACCCATGGTAGCAAAGCTATAGCTAGTACACAGAGTGCCCCCCCCAGCCAGTGTCTGGTAATGACGACCCATGGTAGCAAAGCTATAGCTAGTACACAGAGTGTCCCCCCCAGCCAGTGTCTGGTAATGACGACCCATGGTAGCAAAGCTATAGCTAGTACACAGAGTGTCCCCCCCAGCCAGTGTCTGGTAATGACGACCCATGGTAGCAAAGCTATAGCTAGTACACAGAGTGTCCCCCCCAGCCAGTGTCTGGTAATGACGACCCATGGTAGCAAAGCTATAGCTAGTACACAGATGTGTGTCCCCCCCAGCCAGTGTCTGGTAATGACGACCCATGGTAGCAAAGCTATAGCTAGTACACAGATGTGTCCCCCCCAGCCAGTGTCTGGTAATGACGACCCATGGTAGCAAAGCTATAGCTAGTACACAGAGTGACCCCCCAGCCAGTGTCTGGTAATGACGACCCATGGTAGCAAAGCTATAGCTAGTACACAGATGTGTCCCCCCTCAGCCAGTGTCTGGTAATGACGACCCATGGTAGCAAAGCTATAGCTAGCTAGATGTGTCCCCCCAGCCAGGGTCTGGTAATGATGGTAGCAGAGCTATAGCTAGTACCAGATGTGTCCCCCCCAGCCAGTGTCTGGTAATGATGACCCATGGTAGCAAAGCTATAGCTAGTACACAGATGTGTCCCCCCCCAGCCAGTGTCTGGTAATGACGACCCATGGTAGCAAAGCTATAGCTAGTACACAGATGTGTGTCCCCCAGCCAGTGTCTGGTAATGACGACCCATGGTAGCAGAGCTATAGCTAGTACACAGAGTGTCCCCCAGCCAGTGTCTGGTAATGACGACCCATGGTAGCAGAGCTATAGCTAGTACACAGAGTGTCCCCCAGCCAGTGTCTGGTAATGATGACCCATGGTAGCAGAGCTATAGCTAGTACACAGAGTGTCCCCCCAGCCAGTGTCTGGTAATGACGACCCATGGTAGCAGAGCTATAGCTAGTACACAGAGTGTCCCCCCCAGCCAGTGTCTGGTAATGACGACCCATGGTAGCAGAGCTATAGCTAGTACACAGAGTGTCCCCCCCAGCCAGTGTCTGGTAATGACGACCCATGGTAGCAGAGCTATAGCTAGTACACAGAGTGTCCCCCAGCCAGTGTCTGGTAATGACGACCCATGGTAGCAGAGCTATAGCTAGTACACAGATGTGTCCCCCCCAGCCAGTGTCTGGTAATGACGACCCATGGTAGCAGAGCTATAGCTAGTACACAGAGTGTCCCCCCAGCCAGTGTCTGGTAATGACGACCCATGGTAGCAAAGCTATAGCTAGTACACAGAGTGTCCCCCCCCAGCCAGTGTCTGGTAATGACGACCCATGGTAGCAAAGCTATAGCTAGTACACAGAGTGTCCCCCCCAGCCAGTGTCTGGTAATGACGACCCATGGTAGCAGAGCTATAGCTAGTACACAGAGTGTCCCCCCCAGCCAGTGTCTGGTAATGACGACCCATGGTAGCAAAGCTATAGCTAGTACACAGAGTGTCCCCCCAGCCAGTGTCTGGTAATGACGACCCATGGTAGCAAAGCTATAGCTAGTACACAGAGTGTCCCCCCCCCAGCCAGTGTCTGGTAATGACGACCCATGGTAGCAGAGCTATAGCTAGTACACAGAGTGTCCCCCCCAGCCAGTGTCTGGTAATGACGACCATGGTAGCAGAGCTATAGCTAGTACACAGAGTGCCCCCAGCCAGTGTCTGGTAATGACGACCCATGGTAGTAGAGCTATAGCTAGTACACAGAGTGTCCCCCCCCCAGCCAGTGTCTGGTAATGACGACCCATGGTAGCAGAGCTATAGCTAGTACACAGAGTGTCCCCCCCCCAGCCAGTGTCTGCTAATGACGACCCATGGTAGCAGAGCTATAGCTAGTACACAGAGTGTGTGTCCCCCAGCCAGTGTCTGGTAATGAAGACCAATGGTAGCAGAGCTATAGCTAGTACACAGAGTGTCCCCCCAGCCAGTGTCTGGTAATGACCCCATGGTAGCAGAGCTATAGCTAGTACACAGAGTGTCCCCCCCAGCCAGTGTCTGGTAATGACGACCCATGGTAGCAGAGCTATAGCTAGTACACAGAGTGTGTCCCCCCAGCCAGTGTCTGGTAATGACGACCCATGGTAGCAGAGCTATAGCTAGTACACAGAGTGCCCCCAGCCAGTGTCTGGTAATGACGACCCATGGTAGCAAAGCTATAGCTAGTACACAGAGTGTGTCCCCCCCCAGCCAGTGTCTGGTAATGAAGACCAATGGTAGCAAAGCTATAGCTAGTACACAGAGTGTCCCCCAGCCAGTGTCTGGTAATGACGACCCATGGTAGCAGAGCTATAGCTAGTACACAGAGTGTGTGTCCCCCCCAGCCAGTGTCTGGTAATGACGACCCATGGTAGCAGAGCTATAGCTAGTACACAGAGTGTCCCCCCCAGCCAGTGTCTGGTAATGACGACCCATGGTAGCAGAGCTATAGCTAGTACACAGAGTGTCCCCCCCAGCCAGTGTCTGGTAATGACGACCCATGGTAGCAGAGCTATAGCTAGTACACAGAGTGTGTGTCCCCCCAGCCAGTGTCTGGTAATGACGACCCATGGTAGCAGAGCTATAGCTAGTACACAGAGTGTCCCCCAGCCAGTGTCTGGTAATGACGACCCATGGTAGCAGAGCTATAGCTAGTACACAGAGTGTCCCCCCCAGCCAGTGTCTGGTAATGACGACCCATGGTAGCAGAGCTATAGCTAGTACACAGAGTGTCCCCCCCCAGCCAGTGTCTGGTAATGATGACCCATGGTAGCAGAGCTATAGCTAGTACACAGAGTGTCCCCCAGCCAGTGTCTGGTAATGACGACCCATGGTAGCAGAGCTATAGCTAGTACACAGAGTGTGTCCCCCCAGCCAGTGTCTGGTAATGACGACCCATGGTAGCAGAGCTATAGCTAGTACACAGAGTGTCCCCCCCCAGCCAGTGTCTGGTAATGACGACCCATGGTAGCAGAGCTATAGCTAGTACACAGAGTGTCCCCCAGCCAGTGTCTGGTAATGACGACCCATGGTAGCAGAGCTATAGCTAGTACACAGAGTGTCCCCCCAGCCAGTGTCTGGTAATGACGACCCATGGTAGCAGAGCTATAGCTAGTACACAGAGTGTCCCCCCCCCAGCCAGTGTCTGGTAATGACGACCCATGGTAGCAAAGCTATAGCTAGTACACAGTGTCCCCCCCCAGCCAGTGTCTGGTAATGACCCCATGGTAGCAAAGCTATAGCTAGTACACAGATGTGTCCCCCCAGCCAGTGTCTGGTAATGACGACCCATGGTAGCAAAGCTATAGCTAGTACACAGATGTCCCCCCCCCAGCCAGTGTCTGGTAATGACGACCCATGGTAGCAAAGCTATAGCTAGTACACAGATGTGTCCCCCAGCCAGTGTCTGGTAATGACGACCCATGGTAGCAAAGCTATAGCTAGTACACAGAGTGTCCCCCCCAGCCAGTGTCTGGTAATGACGACCCATGGTAGCAAAGCTATAGCTAGTACACAGTGTCCCCCCAGCCAGTGTCTGGTAATGACGACCCATGGTAGCAAAGCTATAGCTAGTACACAGAGTGTCCCCCCCAGCCAGTGTCTGGTAATGACGACCCATGGTAGCAAAGCTATAGCTAGTACACAGAGTGTCCCCCCCAGCCAGTGTCTGGTAATGACGACCCATGGTAGCAAAGCTATAGCTAGTACACAGAGTGTCCCCCAGCCAGTGTCTGGTAATGACGACCCATGGTAGCAAAGCTAGCTAGTACACAGATGTGTCCCCCCAGCCAGTGTCTGGTAATGACGACCCATGGTAGCAAAGCTATAGCTAGTACACAGATGTGTCCCCCCCAGCCAGTGTCTGGTAATGACGACCCATGGTAGCAAAGCTATAGCTAGTACACAGAGTGTCCCCCCAGCCAGTGTCTGGTAATGACGACCCATGGTAGCAAAGCTATAGCTAGTACACAGATGTGTCCCCCCCAGCCAGTGTCTGGTAATGACGACCCATGGTAGCAGAGCTATAGCTAGTACACAGATGTGTCCCCCAGCCAGTGTCTGGTAATGACGACCCATGGTAGCAGAGCTATAGCTAGTACACAGATGTGTCCCCCCCAGCCAGTGTCTGGTAATGATGACCCATGGTAGCAAAGCTATAGCTAGTACACAGATGTGTCCCCCCCAGCCAGTGTCTGGTAATGACGACCCATGGTAGCAGAGCTATAGCTAGTACACAGATGTGTCCCCCCCAGCCAGTGTCTGGTAATGACGACCCATGGTAGCAGAGCTATAGCTAGTACACAGAGTGTCCCCCAGCCAGTGTCTGGTAATGACGACCCATGGTAGCAGAGCTATAGCTAGTACACAGAGTGTCCCCCCCAGCCAGTGTCTGGTAATGATGACCCATGGTAGCAGAGCTATAGCTAGTACACAGAGTGTCCCCCCCAGCCAGTGTCTGGTAATGACGACCCATGGTAGCAGAGCTATAGCTAGTACACAGAGTGTGTGTCCCCCCCAGCCAGTGTCTGGTAATGACGACCCATGGTAGCAGAGCTATAGCTAGTACACAGAGTGTCCCCCCAGCCAGTGTCTGGTAATGACCCCATGGTAGCAGAGCTATAGCTAGTACACAGAGTGTCCCCCCAGCCAGTGTCTGGTAATGACGACCCATGGTAGCAGAGCTATAGCTAGTACACAGTGTCCCCCCCCCCCCAGCCAGTGTCTGGTAATGACGACCCATGGTAGCAAAGCTATAGCTAGTACACAGAGTGTCCCCCAGCCAGTGTCTGGTAATGACGACCCATGGTAGCAAAGCTATAGCTAGTACACAGAGTGTCCCCCCAGCCAGTGTCTGGTAATGACGACCCATGGTAGCAAAGCTATAGCTAGTACACAGAGTGTCCCCCCAGCCAGTGTCTGGTAATGACGACCCATGGTAGCAGAGCTATAGCTAGTACACAGAGTGTCCCCCCCAGCCAGTGTCTGGTAATGACGACCCATGGTAGCAGAGCTATAGCTAGTACACAGCCAGTGTGTGGTAATGACCCCCTAGCCAGTGTCTGGTAATGACGACCAATGGTAGCAAAGCTATAGCTAGTACACAGAGTGTCCCCCCAGCCAGTGTCTGGTAATGACGACCCATGGTAGCAAAGCTATAGCTAGTACACAGAGTGTCCCCCCAGCCAGTGTCTGGTAATGACGACCCATGGTAGCAAAGCTATAGCTAGTACACAGAGTGTGTCCCCCAGCCAGTGTCTGGTAATGACGACCCATGGTAGCAGAGCTATAGCTAGTACACAGAGTGTCCCCCCCAGCCAGTGTCTGGTAATGACGACCCATGGTAGCAGAGCTATAGCTAGTACACAGAGTGTCCCCCCCCCAGCCAGTGTCTGGTAATGAAGACCAATGGTAGCAAAGCTATAGCTAGTACACAGAGTGTCCCCCCCCCAGCCAGTGTCTGGTAATGACGACCCATGGTAGCAGAGCTATAGCTAGTACACAGAGTGTGTCCCCCCCAGCCAGTGTCTGGTAATGACGACCCATGGTAGCAGAGCTATAGCTAGTACACAGAGTGTCCCCCCCAGCCAGTGTCTGGTAATGACCCCATGGTAGCAGAGCTATAGCTAGTACACAGAGTGTCCCCCCCCAGCCAGTGTCTGGTAATGACGACCCATGGTAGCAGAGCTATAGCTAGTACACAGAGTGTCCCCCCCCAGCCAGTGTCTGGTAATGACGACCCATGGTAGCAGAGCTATAGCTAGTACACAGAGTGTCCCCCCCCAGCCAGTGTCTGGTAATGACGACCCATGGTAGCAGAGCTATAGCTAGTACACAGAGTGTCCCCCAGCCAGTGTCTGGTAATGACGACCCATGGTAGCAGAGCTATAGCTAGTACACAGAGTGTGTCCCCCCAGCCAGTGTCTGGTAATGACGACCCATGGTAGCAGAGCTATAGCTAGTACACAGAGTGTCCCCCCAGCCAGTGTCTGGTAATGACGACCCATGGTAGCAGAGCTATAGCTAGTACACAGAGTGTCCCCCCCAGCCAGTGTCTGGTAATGACGACCCATGGTAGCAGAGCTATAGCTAGTACACAGAGTGTCCCCCAGCCAGTGTCTGGTAATGACGACCCATGGTAGCAAAGCTATAGCTAGTACACAGATGTGTCCCCCCCCCAGCCAGTGTCTGGTAATGACGACCCATGGTAGCAAAGCTATAGCTAGTACACAGATGTGTCCCCCCCCAGCCAGTGTCTGGTAATGACGACCCATGGTAGCAAAGCTATAGCTAGTACACAGATGTGTCCCCCCAGCCAGTGTCTGGTAATGACGACCCATGGTAGCAAAGCTATAGCTAGTACACAGAGTGTCCCCCAGCCAGTGTCTGGTAATGACGACCCATGGTAGCAAAGCTATAGCTAGTACACAGAGTGTGTCCCCCAGCCAGTGTCTGGTAATGACGACCCATGGTAGCAAAGCTATAGCTAGTACACAGAGTGTCCCCCCCAGCCAGTGTCTGGTAATGACGACCCATGGTAGCAAAGCTATAGCTAGTACACAGAGAGTGTCCCCCCCCCAGCCAGTGTCTGGTAATGACGACCCATGGTAGCAAAGCCTAGTACACAGAGTGCCCCCCCAGCCAGTGTCTGGTAATGACGACCCATGGTAGCAAAGCTATAGCTAGTACACAGAGTGTCCCCCCCCAGCCAGTGTCTGGTAATGACGACCCATGGTAGCAGAGCTATAGCTAGTACACAGATGTCCCCCCCCCCAGCCAGTGTCTGGTAATGACGACCCATGGTAGCAAAGCTATAGCTAGTACACAGAGTGCCCCCCCCAGCCAGTGTCTGGTAATGACGACCCATGGTAGCAGAGCTATAGCTAGTACACAGAGTGTCCCCCCCCCAGCCAGTGTCTGGTAATGACGACCCATGGTAGCAGAGCTATAGCTAGTACACAGTGTCCCCCCCAGCCAGTGTCTGTAATGACGACCCATGGTAGCAGAGCTATAGCTAGTACACAGAGTGTCCCCCAGCCAGTGTCTGGTAATGACGACCCATGGTAGCAGAGCTATAGCTAGTACACAGAGTGTGTGTCCCCCCCAGCCAGTGTCTGGTAATGACGACCATGGTAGCAGAGCTATAGCTAGTACACAGAGTGTCCCCCCCCCAGCCAGTGTCTGGTAATGACGACCCATGGTAGCAGAGCTATAGCTAGTACACAGAGTGTGTCCCCCAGCCAGTGTCTGGTAATGACGACCCATGGTAGCAGAGCTATAGCTAGTACACAGATGTCCCCCCCAGCCAGTGTCTGGTAATGACGACCCATGGTAGCAAAGCTATAGCTAGTACACAGAGTGTGTCCCCCCAGCCAGTGTCTGGTAATGAAGACCAATGGTAGCAAAGCTATAGCTAGTACACAGAGTGTCCCCCCCCAGCCAGTGTCTGGTAATGACGACCCATGGTAGCAGAGCTATAGCTAGTACACAGAGTGTGTGTCCCCCAGCCAGTGTCTGGTAATGACGACCCATGGTAGCAGAGCTATAGCTAGTACACAGAGTGTCCCCCCCAGCCAGTGTCTGGTAATGACGACCCATGGTAGCAGAGCTATAGCTAGTACACAGAGTGTCCCCCAGCCAGTGTCTGGTAATGACGACCCATGGTAGCAGAGCTATAGCTAGTACACAGAGTGTGTGTCCCCCAGCCAGTGTCTGGTAATGACGACCCATGGTAGCAGAGCTATAGCTAGTACACAGAGTGTCCCCCCCAGCCAGTGTCTGGTAATGACGACCCATGGTAGCAGAGCTATAGCTAGTACACAGAGTGTCCCCCCAGCCAGTGTCTGGTAATGACGACCCATGGTAGCAGAGCTATAGCTAGTACACAGAGTGTCCCCCCCCAGCCAGTGTCTGGTAATGATGACCCATGGTAGCAGAGCTATAGCTAGTACACAGAGTGTCCCCCAGCCAGTGTCTGGTAATGACGACCCATGGTAGCAGAGCTATAGCTAGTACACAGAGTGTGTGTCCCCCCAGCCAGTGTCTGGTAATGACGACCCATGGTAGCAGAGCTATAGCTAGTACACAGAGTGCCCCCCAGCCAGTGTCTGGTAATGACGACCCATGGTAGCAGAGCTATAGCTAGTACACAGAGTGTCCCCCAGCCAGTGTCTGGTAATGACGACCCATGGTAGCAGAGCTATAGCTAGTACACAGAGTGTTCCCCCCCAGCCAGTGTCTGGTAATGACGACCCATGGTAGCAGAGCTATAGCTAGTACACAGTGTCCCCCCCAGCCAGTGTCTGGTAATGACGACCCATGGTAGCAAAGCTATAGCTAGTACACAGTGTCCCCCCCAGCCAGTGTCTGGTAATGACAACCCATGGTAGCAAAGCTATAGCTAGTACACAGATGTGTCCCCCAGCCAGTGTCTGGTAATGACGACCCATGGTAGCAAAGCTATAGCTAGTACACAGATGTGTCCCCCCCAGCCAGTGTCTGGTAATGACGACCCATGGTAGCAAAGCTATAGCTAGTACACAGATGTGTCCCCCCCCCCAGTGTCTGGTAATGACGACCCATGGTAGCAAAGCTATAGCTAGTACACAGATGTGTCCCCCAGCCAGTGTCTGGTAATGACGACCCATGGTAGCAAAGCTATAGCTAGTACACAGTGCCCCCCAGCCAGTGTCTGGTAATGACGACCCATGGTAGCAAAGCTATAGCTAGTACACAGAGTGTCCCCCAGCCAGTGTCTGGTAATGACGACCCATGGTAGCAAAGCTATAGCTAGTACACAGAGTGTCCCCCCCCAGCCAGTGTCTGGTAATGACGACCCATGGTAGCAAAGCTATAGCTAGTACACAGAGTGTCCCCCCCCAGCCAGTGTCTGGTAATGACGACCCATGGTAGCAAAGCTATAGCTAGTACACAGATGTGTCCCCCCAGCCAGTGTCTGGTAATGACGACCCATGGTAGCAAAGCTATAGCTAGTACACAGATGTGTCCCCCCCAGCCAGTGTCTGGTAATGACGACCCATGGTAGCAAAGCTATAGCTAGTACACAGAGTGTCCCCCCCAGCCAGTGTCTGGTAATGACGACCCATGGTAGCAAAGCTATAGCTAGTACACAGATGTGTCCCCCCAGCCAGTGTCTGGTAATGACGACCCATGGTAGCAAAGCTATAGCTAGTACACAGATGTGTCCCCCAGCCAGTGTCTGGTAATGACGACCCATGGTAGCAGAGCTATAGCTAGTACACAGATGTGTCCCCCCCAGCCAGTGTCTGGTAATGATGACCCATGGTAGCAAGCTATAGCTAGTACACAGATGTGTCCCCCCCCAGCCAGTGTCTGGTAATGACGACCCATGGTAGCAAAGCTATAGCTAGTACACAGATGTGTCCCCCCCAGCCAGTGTCTGGTAATGACGACCCATGGTAGCAGAGCTATAGCTAGTACACAGAGTGTCCCCCAGCCAGTGTCTGGTAATGACGACCCATGGTAGCAGAGCTATAGCTAGTACACAGAGTGTCCCCCCCAGCCAGTGTCTGGTAATGATGACCCATGGTAGCAGAGCTATAGCTAGTACACAGAGTGTCCCCCCAGCCAGTGTCTGGTAATGACGACCCATGGTAGCAGAGCTATAGCTAGTACACAGAGTGTGTCCCCCCAGCCAGTGTCTGGTAATGACGACCCATGGTAGCAGAGCTATAGCTAGTACACAGAGTGTCCCCCCCCAGCCAGTGTCTGGTAATGACGACCCATGGTAGCAGAGCTATAGCTAGTACACAGAGTGTCCCCCCAGCCAGTGTCTGGTAATGACGACCCATGGTAGCAGAGCTATAGCTAGTACACAGTGTCCCCCCCCGCCAGTGTCTGGTAATGACGACCCATGGTAGCAAAGCTATAGCTAGTACCCCCCCAGCCAGTGTCTGGTAATGACGACCCATGGTAGCAAGCTATAGCTAGTACACAGAGTGTCCCCCCCAGCCAGTGTCTGGTAATGACGACCCATGGTAGCAAAGCTATAGCTAGTACACAGAGTGTCCCCCCCAGCCAGTGTCTGGTAATGACGACCCATGGTAGCAGAGCTATAGCTAGTACACAGAGTGTCCCCCCAGCCAGTGTCTGGTAATGACGACCCATGGTAGCAGAGCTATAGCTAGTACACAGAGTGTCCCCCCAGCCAGTGTCTGGTAATGACGACCCATGGTAGCAAAGCTATAGCTAGTACACAGAGTGTCCCCCCCCAGCCAGTGTCTGGTAAGGAAGACCAATGGTAGCAAAGCTATAGCTAGTACACAGAGTGTGTCCCCCAGCCAGTGTCTGGTAATGACGACCCATGGTAGCAAAGCTATAGCTAGTACACAGAGTGTCCCCCCCCCCAGCCAGTGTCTGGTAATGACGACCCATGGTAGCAGAGCTATAGCTAGTACACAGAGTGTGTCCCCCCAGCCAGTGTCTGGTAATGACGACCCATGGTAGCAGAGCTATAGCTAGTACACAGAGTGTCCCCCCCAGCCAGTGTCTGGTAATGACGACCCATGGTAGCAGAGCTATAGCTAGTACACAGAGTGTCCCCCCCCCCCAGCCAGTGTCTGGTAATGAACCCATGGTAGCAAAGCTATAGCTAGTACACAGATGTCCCCCCAGCCAGTGTCTGGTAATGACGACCCATGGTAGCAGAGCTATAGCTAGTACACAGAGTGTGTGTCCCCCCCAGCCAGTGTCTGGTAATGACGACCCATGGTAGCAGAGCTATAGCTAGTACACAGAGTGTCCCCCCCCCCAGCCAGTGTCTGGTAATGACGACCCATGGTAGCAGAGCTATAGCTAGTACACAGAGTGTCCCCCCAGCCAGTGTCTGGTAATGACGACCCATGGTAGCAGAGCTATAGCTAGTACACAGAGTGTCCCCCCAGCCAGTGTCTGGTAATGACGACCCATGGTAGCAGAGCTATAGCTAGTACACAGAGTGTCCCCCAGCCAGTGTCTGGTAATGACGACCCATGGTAGCAGAGCTATAGCTAGTACACAGAGTGTGTGTCCCCCCAGCCAGTGTCTGGTAATGACGACCCATGGTAGCAGAGCTATAGCTAGTACACAGAGTGTCCCCCAGCCAGTGTCTGGTAATGACGACCCATGGTAGCAGAGCTATAGCTAGTACACAGAGTGTCCCCCCCAGCCAGTGTCTGGTAATGACGACCCATGGTAGCAGAGCTATAGCTAGTACACAGAGTGTCCCCCCCCAGCCAGTGTCTGGTAATGACGACCCATGGTAGCAGAGCTATAGCTAGTACACAGAGTGTCCCCCCAGCCAGTGTCTGGTAATGACGACCCATGGTAGCAGAGCTATAGCTAGTACACAGAGTGTCCCCCAGCCAGTGTCTGGTAATGACGACCCATGGTAGCAAAGCTATAGCTAGTACACAGATGTGTCCCCCCCCCCAGCCAGTGTCTGGTAATGACGACCCATGGTAGCAAAGCTATAGCTAGTACACAGATGTGTCCCCCAGCCAGTGTCTGGTAATGACGACCCATGGTAGCAAAGCTATAGCTAGTACACAGATGTGTCCCCCCCAGCCAGTGTCTGGTAATGACGACCCATGGTAGCAAAGCTATAGCTAGTACACAGAGTGTCCCCCAGCCAGTGTCTGGTAATGACGACCCATGGTAGCAAAGCTATAGCTAGTACACAGTGCCCCCAGCCAGTGTCTGGTAATGACGACCCATGGTAGCAAAGCTATAGCTAGTACACAGAGTGTCCCCCCCAGCCAGTGTCTGGTAATGACGACCCATGGTAGCAAAGCTATAGCTAGTACACAGAGTGTCCCCCCCAGCCAGTGTCTGGTAATGACGACCCATGGTAGCAAAGCTATAGCTAGTACACAGAGTGTGTCCCCCCCAGCCAGTGTCTGGTAATGACGACCCATGGTAGCAAAGCTATAGCTAGTACACAGATGTGTCCCCCAGCCAGTGTCTGGTAATGACGACCCATGGTAGCAAAGCTATAGCTAGTACACAGATGTGTCCCCCCAGCCAGTGTCTGGTAATGACGACCCATGGTAGCAAAGCTATAGCTAGTACACAGAGTGACCCCCAGCCAGTGTCTGGTAATGACGACCCATGGTAGCAAAGCTATAGCTAGTACACAGATGTGTCCCCCCCTCAGCCAGTGTCTGGTAATGACGACCCATGGTAGCAAAGCTATAGCTAGTACACAGATGTGTCCCCCAGCCAGGGTCTGGTAATGACGACCCATGGTAGCAGAGCTATAGCTAGTACACAGATGTGTCCCCCCCAGCCAGTGTCTGGTAATGATGACCCCTGGTAGCAAAGCTATAGCTAGTACACAGATGTGTCCCCCAGCCAGTGTCTGGTAATGACGACCCATGGTAGCAAAGCTATAGCTAGTACACAGATGTGTGTCCCCCCCAGCCAGTGTCTGGTAATGACGACCCATGGTAGCAGAGCTATAGCTAGTACACAGAGTGTCCCCCCAGCCAGTGTCTGGTAATGACGACCCATGGTAGCAGAGCTATAGCTAGTACACAGAGTGTCCCCCCCAGCCAGTGTCTGGTAATGATGACCCATGGTAGCAGAGCTATAGCTAGTACACAGAGTGTCCCCCAGCCAGTGTCTGGTAATGACGACCCATGGTAGCAGAGCTATAGCTAGTACACAGAGTGTGTGTCCCCCCAGCCAGTGTCTGGTAATGACGACCCATGGTAGCAGAGCTATAGCTAGTACACAGAGTGTGCCCCCCAGCCAGTGTCTGGTAATGACGACCCATGGTAGCAGAGCTATAGCTAGTACACAGAGTGTCCCCCCAGCCAGTGTCTGGTAATGACGACCCATGGTAGCAGAGCTATAGCTAGTACACAGTGTCCCCCCCCCCCAGCCAGTGTCTGGTAATGACGACCCATGGTAGCAAAGCTATAGCTAGTACACAGAGTGTCCCCCCCAGCCAGTGTCTGGTAATGACGACCCATGGTAGCAAAGCTATAGCTAGTACACAGAGTGTCCCCCAGCCAGTGTCTGGTAATGACGACCCATGGTAGCAAAGCTATAGCTAGTACACAGAGTGTCCCCCCAGCCAGTGTCTGGTAATGACGACCCATGGTAGCAGAGCTATAGCTAGTACACAGAGTGTCCCCCAGCCAGTGTCTGGTAATGACGACCCATGGTAGCAGAGCTATAGCTAGTACACAGAGTGTCCCCCCCAGCCAGTGTCTGGTAATGACGACCCATGGTAGCAAAGCTATAGCTAGTACACAGAGTGTCCCCCCAGCCAGTGTCTGGTAAGGAAGACCAATGGTAGCAAAGCTATAGCTAGTACACAGAGTGTGTGTCCCCCCACCAGCCAGTGTCTGGTAATGACGACCCATGGTAGCAAAGCTATAGCTAGTACACAGAGTGTCCCCCCCCCAGCCAGTGTCTGGTAATGACGACCCATGGTAGCAGAGCTATAGCTAGTACACAGAGTGTGTCCCCCCCCCAGCCAGTGTCTGGTAATGACGACCCATGGTAGCAGAGCTATAGCTAGTACACAGAGTGTCCCCCAGCCAGTGTCTGGTAATGAGACCCATGGTAGTAGAGCTATAGCTAGTACACAGAGTGTCCCCCCCTCCCCAGCCAGTGTCTGGTAATGAAGACCAATGGTAGCAAAGCTATAGCTAGTACACAGATGTGTCCCCCCCAGCCAGTGTCTGCTAATGACGACCCATGGTAGCAGAGCTATAGCTAGTACACAGAGTGTGTGTCCCCCCCAGCCAGTGTCTGGTAATGACGACCCATGGTAGCAGAGCTATAGCTAGTACACAGAGTGTCCCCCCCAGCCAGTGTCTGGTAATGACGACCCATGGTAGCAGAGCTATAGCTAGTACACAGAGTGTGTCCCCCAGCCAGTGTCTGGTAATGACGACCCATGGTAGCAGAGCTATAGCTAGTACACAGAGTGTCCCCCCAGCCAGTGTCTGGTAATGACGACCCATGGTAGCAGAGCTATAGCTAGTACACAGAGTGTCCCCCCCCAGCCAGTGTCTGGTAATGACGACCCATGGTAGCAGAGCTATAGCTAGTACACAGAGTGTCCCCCCCAGCCAGTGTCTGGTAATGACGACCCATGGTAGCAGAGCTATAGCTAGTACACAGAGTGTCCCCCCCAGCCAGTGTCTGGTAATGACGACCCATGGTAGCAGAGCTATAGCTAGTACACAGAGTGTCCCCCCAGCCAGTGTCTGGTAATGACGACCCATGGTAGCAGAGCTATAGCTAGTACACAGAGTGTCCCCCCCCAGCCAGTGTCTGGTAATGACGACCCATGGTAGCAGAGCTATAGCTAGTACACAGATGTGTCCCCCAGCCAGTGTCTGGTAATGACGACCCATGGTAGCAGAGCTATAGCTAGTACACAGAGTTCCCCCAGCCAGTGTCTGGTAATGACGACCCATGGTAGCAGAGCTATAGCTAGTACACAGTGTCCCCCCCCAGCCAGTGTCTGGTAATGACGACCCATGGTAGCAAAGCTATAGCTAGTACACAGAGTGTCCCCCAGCCAGTGTCTGGTAATGACAACCCATGGTAGCAAAGCTATAGCTAGTACACAGATGTGTCCCCCCCAGCCAGTGTCTGGTAATGACGACCCATGGTAGCAAGCTATAGCTAGTACACAGATGTGTCCCTCCCCCCCAGCCAGTGTCTGGTAATGACGACCCATGGTAGCAAGCTATAGCTAGTACACAGATGTGTCCCCCAGCCAGTGTCTGGTAATGACGACCCATGGTAGCAAAGCTATAGCTAGTACACAGAGTGTCCCCCCCCAGCCAGTGTCTGGTAATGACGACCCATGGTAGCAAAGCTATAGCTAGTACACAGAGTGTCCCCCAGCCAGTGTCTGGTAATGACGACCCATGGTAGCAAAGCTATAGCTAGTACACAGAGTGTCCCCCCCAGCCAGTGTCTGGTAATGACGACCCATGGTAGCAAAGCTATAGCTAGTACACAGAGTGTCCCCCCAGCCAGTGTCTGGTAATGACGACCCATGGTAGCAAAGCTATAGCTAGTACACAGAGTGTCCCCCCCAGCCAGTGTCTGGTAATGACGACCCATGGTAGCAAAGCTATAGCTAGTACACAGATGTGTCCCCCCCCAGCCAGTGTCTGGTAATGACGACCCATGGTAGCAAAGCTATAGCTAGTACACAGATGTGTCCCCCCCAGCCAGTGTCTGGTAATGACGACCCATGGTAGCAAAGCTATAGCTAGTACACAGAGTGTCCCCCCCAGCCAGTGTCTGGTAATGACGACCCATGGTAGCAAAGCTATAGCTAGTACACAGATGTGTCCCCCAGCCAGTGTCTGGTAATGACGACCCATGGTAGCAAAGCTATAGCTAGTACACAGATGTGTCCCCCCCAGCCAGTGTCTGGTAATGACGACCCATGGTAGCAGAGCTATAGCTAGTACACAGATGTGTCCCCCCCAGCCAGTGTCTGGTAATGATGACCCCTGGTAGCAAAGCTATAGCTAGTACACAGATGTGTCCCCCCCCAGCCAGTGTCTGGTAATGACGACCCATGGTAGCAAAGCTATAGCTAGTACACAGATGTGTGTCCCCCCCAGCCAGTGTCTGGTAATGACGACCCATGGTAGCAGAGCTATAGCTAGTACACAGAGTGTCCCCCAGCCAGTGTCTGGTAATGACGACCCATGGTAGCAGAGCTATAGCTAGTACACAGAGTGTCCCCCAGCCAGTGTCTGGTAATGACGACCCATGGTAGCAGAGCTATAGCTAGTACACAGATGTGTCCCCCCAGCCAGTGTCTGGTAATGACGACCCATGGTAGCAGAGCTATAGCTAGTACACAGATGTCCCCCAGCCAGTGTCTGGTAATGACGACCCATGGTAGCAGAGCTATAGCTAGTACACAGAGTGTGTGTCCCCCAGCCAGTGTCTGGTAATGACGACCCATGGTAGCAGAGCTATAGCTAGTACACAGAGTGTGTGTCCCCCAGCCAGTGTCTGGTAATGACGACCCATGGTAGCAGAGCTATAGCTAGTACACAGAGTGTCCCCCCCAGCCAGTGTCTGGTAATGACGACCCATGGTAGCAGAGCTATAGCTAGTACACAGAGTGTCCCCCAGCCAGTGTCTGGTAATGATGACCCATGGTAGCAGAGCTATAGCTAGTACACAGATTGTCCCCCCCCAGCCAGTGTCTGGTAATGACGACCCATGGTAGCAGAGCTATAGCTAGTACACAGAGTGTCCCCCCAGCCAGTGTCTGGTAATGACGACCCATGGTAGC
The DNA here is from genome assembly GCF_034236695.1 of Oncorhynchus nerka. Classification (NCBI taxonomy): domain Eukaryota; kingdom Metazoa; phylum Chordata; class Actinopteri; order Salmoniformes; family Salmonidae; genus Oncorhynchus; species Oncorhynchus nerka. The sequence goes on along the minus strand of NC_088415.1, from coordinate 10,489,015 downwards.
AGAGCTATAGCTAGTACACAGAGTGTGTGTGTCCCCCAGCCAGTGTCTGGTAATGACGACCCATGGTAGCAGAGCTATAGCTAGTACACAGAGTGTCCCCCAGCCAGTGTCTGGTAATGACGACCCATGGTAGCAGAGCTATAGCTAGTACACAGAGTGTCCCCCCCAGCCAGTGTCTGGTAATGACGACCCATTGTAGCAGAGCTATAGCTAGTACACAGAGTGTGTCCCCAGCCAGTGTCTGGTAATGACGACCAATGGTAGCAAAGCTATAGCTAGTACACAGAGTGTCCCCCCAGCCAGTGTCTGTAATGAAGACCAATGGTAGCAAAGCTATAGCTAGTACACAGAGTGCACCCCCCCAGCCAGTGTCTGGTAATGAAGACCAATGGTAGCAAAGCTATAGCTAGTACACAGAGTGCCCCCCAGCCAGTGTCTGGTAATGACGACCCATGGTAGCAGAGCTATAGCTAGTACACAGAGTGTGTCCCCCAGCCAGTGTCTGGTAATGACGACCCATGGTAGCAAAGCTATAGCTAGTACACAGAGTGTCCCCCCCCAGCCAGTGTCTGGTAATGACGACCCATGGTAGCAGAGCTATAGCTAGTACACAGAGTGTCCCCCCAGCCAGTGTCTGGTAATGACGACCCATGGTAGCAGAGCTATAGCTAGTACACAGATGTGTGTCCCCCAGCCAGTGTCTGGTAATGACGACCCATGGTAGCAGAGCTATAGCTAGTACACAGAGTGTCCCCCAGCCAGTGTCTGGTAATGACGACCCATGGTAGCAGAGCTATAGCTAGTACACAGAGTGTCCCCCAGCCAGTGTCTGGTAATGACGACCCATGGTAGCAAAGCTATAGCTAGTACACAGAGTGTTCCCCCCAGCCAGTGTCTGGTAATGACGACCCATGGTAGCAGAGCTATAGCTAGTACACAGAGTGTCCCCCCAGCCAGTGTCTGGTAATGACGACCCATGGTAGCAGAGCTATAGCTAGTACACAGAGTGTCCCCCCAGCCAGTGTCTGGTAATGACGACCCATGGTAGCAGAGCTATAGCTAGTACACAGAGTGTCCCCCAGCCAGTGTCTGGTAATGACGACCCATGGTAGCAGAGCTATAGCTAGTACACAGAGTGTGTCCCCCCAGCCAGTGTCTGGTAATGACGACCCATGGTAGCAAAGCTATAGCTAGTACACAGATGTGTCCCCCAGCCAGTGTCTGGTAATGACGACCCATGGTAGCAAAGCTATAGCTAGTACACAGAGTGTGTCCCCCAGCCAGTGTCTGGTAATGACGACCCATGGTAGCAAAGCTATAGCTAGTACACAGATGTGTCCCCCCCAGCCAGTGTCTGGTAATGACGACCCATGGTAGCAAAGCTATAGCTAGTACACAGAGTGTCCCCCAGCCAGTGTCTGGTAATGACGACCCATGGTAGCAAAGCTATAGCTAGTACACAGAGTGTCCCCCCCAGCCAGTGTCTGGTAATGACGACCCATGGTAGCAAAGCTATAGCTAGTACACAGATGTGTCCCCCCCAGCCAGTGTCTGGTAATGACGACCCATGGTAGCAAAGCTATAGCTAGTACACAGATGTGTCCCCCCCAGCCAGTGTCTGGTAATGACGACCCATGGTAGCAAAGCTATAGCTAGTACACAGATGTGTCCCCCCCAGCCAGTGTCTGGTAATGACGACCCATGGTAGCAAAGCTATAGCTAGTACACAGATGTGTCCCCCCAGCCAGTGTCTGGTAATGACGACCCATGGTAGCAGAGCTATAGCTAGTACACAGATGTGTCCCCCCCCCCAGCCAGTGTCTGGTAATGACGACCCATGGTAGCAAAGCTATAGCTAGTACACAGATGTGTCCCCCCCCCCAGCCAGTGTCTGGTAATGACGACCCATGGTAGCAAAGCTATAGCTAGTACACAGATGTGTGTCCCCCCCAGCCAGTGTCTGGTAATGACGACCCATGGTAGCAGAGCTATAGCTAGTACACAGAGTGTCCCCCCCCAGCCAGTGTCTGGTAATGATGACCCATGGTAGCAGAGCTATAGCTAGTACACAGATGTGTCCCCCAGCCAGTGTCTGGTAATGACGACCCATGGTAGCAGAGCTATAGCTAGTACACAGAGTGTCCCCCCAGCCAGTGTCTGGTAATGACGACCCATGGTAGCAGAGCTATAGCTAGTACACAGAGTGTGTGTCCCCCCAGCCAGTGTCTGGTAATGACGACCCATGGTAGCAGAGCTATAGCTAGTACACAGAGTGTCCCCCAGCCAGTGTCTGGTAATGACGACCCATGGTAGCAAAGCTATAGCTAGTACACAGATGTGTCCCCCCAGCCAGTGTCTGGTAATGACGACCCATGGTAGCAGAGCTATAGCTAGTACACAGATGTGTCCCCCAGCCAGTGTCTGGTAATGATGACCCATGGTAGCAAGCTATAGCTAGTACACAGATGTGTCCCCCAGCCAGTGTCTGGTAATGACGACCCATGGTAGCAAAGCTATAGCTAGTACACAGATGTGTGTCCCCCCCAGCCAGTGTCTGGTAATGACGACCCATGGTAGCAAAGCTATAGCTAGTACACAGAGTGTCCCCCCCAGCCAGTGTCTGGTAATGACGACCCATGGTAGCAGAGCTATAGCTAGTACACAGAGTGTCCCCCCCAGCCAGTGTCTGGTAATGACGACCCATGGTAGCAGAGCTATAGCTAGTACACAGAGTGTCCCCCCAGCCAGTGTCTGGTAATGATGACCCATGGTAGCAGAGCTATAGCTAGTACACAGATGTGTCCCCCCCAGCCAGTGTCTGGTAATGACGACCCATGGTAGCAGAGCTATAGCTAGTACACAGAGTGTGTCCCCCCAGCCAGTGTCTGGTAATGACGACCCATGGTAGCAGAGCTATAGCTAGTACACAGAGTGTGTGTGTCCCCCCAGCCAGTGTCTGGTAATGACGACCCATGGTAGCAGAGCTATAGCTAGTACACAGAGTGTCCCCCCCAGCCAGTGTCTGGTAATGACGACCCATGGTAGCAAAGCTATAGCTAGTACACAGATGTGTCCCCCAGCCAGGGTCTGGTAATGACGACCCATGGTAGCAGAGCTATAGCTAGTACACAGATGTGTCCCCCAGCCAGTGTCTGGTAATGATGACCCATGGTAGCAAAGCTATAGCTAGTACACAGATGTGTCCCCCAGCCAGTGTCTGGTAATGACGACCCATGGTAGCAAAGCTATAGCTAGTACACAGATGTGTGTCCCCCAGCCAGTGTCTGGTAATGACGACCCATGGTAGCAGAGCTATAGCTAGTACACAGAGTGTCCCCCCCAGCCAGTGTCTGGTAATGACGACCCATGGTAGCAGAGCTATAGCTAGTACACAGAGTGTCCCCCAGCCAGTGTCTGGTAATGACGACCCATGGTAGCAGAGCTATAGCTAGTACACAGAGTGTCCCCCCCCAGCCAGTGTCTGGTAATGATGACCCATGGTAGCAGAGCTATAGCTAGTACACAGATTGCCCCCCAGCCAGTGTCTGGTAATGACGACCCATGGTAGCAGAGCTATAGCTAGTACACAGAGTGTCCCCCCCAGCCAGTGTCTGGTAATGACGACCCATGGTAGCAGAGCTATAGCTAGTACACAGAGTGTGTGTGTCCCCCAGCCAGTGTCTGGTAATGACGACCCATGGTAGCAGAGCTATAGCTAGTACACAGAGTGTCCCCCCCAGCCAGTGTCTGGTAATGACGACCCATGGTAGCAGAGCTATAGCTAGTACACAGAGTGTCCCCCCAGCCAGTGTCTGGTAATGACGACCCATGGTAGCAAAGCTATAGCTAGTACACAGATGTGTCCCCCAGCCAGTGTCTGGTAATGACGACCCATGGTAGCAGAGCTATAGCTAGTACACAGAGTGTGTGTCCCCCAGCCAGTGTCTGCTATGACGACCCATGGTAGCAGAGCTATAGCTAGTACACAGAGTGTGTGTGTCCCCCCAGCCAGTGTCTGGTAATGACGACCCATGGTAGCAGAGCTATAGCTAGTACACAGAGTGTCCCCCCAGCCAGTGTCTGGTAATGACGACCCATGGTAGCAGAGCTATAGCTAGTACACAGAGTGTCCCCCAGCCAGTGTCTGGTAATGACCCCATGGTAGCAGAGCTATAGCTAGTACACAGAGTGTCCCCCCCCCCCAGCCAGTGTCTGGTAATGAAGACCAATGGTAGCAAAGCTATAGCTAGTACACAGAGTGTTTCCCCCCAGCCAGTGTCTATAATGAAGACCAATGGTAGCAAAGCTATAGCTAGTACACAGAGTGCCCCCAGCCAGTGTCTGGTAATGAAGACCAATGGTAGCAAAGCTATAGCTAGTACACAGAGTGTCCCCCCAGCCAGTGTCTGGTAATGACGACCCATGGTAGCAGAGCTATAGCTAGTACACAGAGTGTGTGTCCCCCCAGCCAGTGTCTGGTAATGACGACCCATGGTAGCAGAGCTATAGCTAGTACACAGAGTGTCCCCCCCAGCCAGTGTCTGGTAATGACGACCCATGGTAGCAGAGCTATAGCTAGTACACAGAGTGTCCCCCAGCCAGTGTCTGGTAATGACGACCCATGGTAGCAGAGCTATAGCTAGTACACAGAGTGTGTGTCCCCCAGCCAGTGTCTGGTAATGACGACCCATGGTAGCAGAGCTATAGCTAGTACACAGAGTGTCCCCCAGCCAGTGTCTGGTAATGACGACCCATGGTAGCAGAGCTATAGCTAGTACACAGAGTGTCCCCCCAGCCAGTGTCTGGTAATGACGACCCATGGTAGCAGAGCTATAGCTAGTACACAGAGTGTTCCCCCAGCCAGTGTCTGGTAATGACGACCCATGGTAGCAGAGCTATAGCTAGTACACAGAGTGTCCCCCAGCCAGTGTCTGGTAATGACGACCCATGGTAGCAGAGCTATAGCTAGTACACAGAGTGTCCCCCAGCCAGTGTCTGGTAATGACGACCCATGGTAGCAGAGCTATAGCTAGTACACAGAGTTTCCCCCCAGCCAGTGTCTGGTAATGACGACCCATGGTAGCAGAGCTATAGCTAGTACACAGTGTCCCCCAGCCAGTGTCTGGTAATGACGACCCATGGTAGCAGAGCTATAGCTAGTACACAGATGTGTCCCCCCCCCCAGCCAGTGTCTGGTAATGACGACCCATGGTAGCAAAGCTATAGCTAGTACACAGAGTGTGTCCCCCAGCCAGTGTCTGGTAATGACGACCCATGGTAGCAAAGCTATAGCTAGTACACAGTGTGTCCCCCCCAGCCAGTGTCTGGTAATGACGACCCATGGTAGCAAAGCTATAGCTAGTACACAGAGTGTCCCCCCCAGCCAGTGTCTGGTAATGACGACCCATGGTAGCAAAGCTATAGCTAGTACACAGAGTGTCCCCCCAGCCAGTGTCTGGTAATGACGACCCATGGTAGCAAAGCTATAGCTAGTACACAGATGTGTCCCCCCCAGCCAGTGTCTGGTAATGACGACCCATGGTAGCAAAGCTATAGCTAGTACACAGATGTGTCCCCCCCAGCCAGTGTCTGGTAATGACGACCCATGGTAGCAAAGCTATAGCTAGTACACAGATGTGTCCCCCCCAGCCAGTGTCTGGTAATGACGACCCATGGTAGCAAAGCTATAGCTAGTACACAGATGTGTCCCCCAGCCAGTGTCTGGTAATGATGACCCCTGGTAGCAAAGCTATAGCTAGTACACAGATGTGTCCCCCAGCCAGTGTCTGGTAATGACGACCCATGGTAGCAAAGCTATAGCTAGTACACAGATGTGTCCCCCAGCCAGTGTCTGGTAATGACGACCCATGGTAGCAGAGCTATAGCTAGTACACAGAGTGTGTCCCCCCCAGCCAGTGTCTGGTAATGACGACCCATGGTAGCAGAGCTATAGCTAGTACACAGAGTGTCCCCCCCAGCCAGTGTCTGGTAATGACCCCATGGTAGCAGAGCTATAGCTAGTACACAGTGTCCCCCAGCCAGTGTCTGGTAATGATGACCCATGGTAGCAGAGCTATAGCTAGTACACAGAGTGTCCCCCCCAGCCAGTGTCTGGTAATGACGACCCATGGTAGCAGAGCTATAGCTAGTACACAGAGTGTGTGTCCCCCCCAGCCAGTGTCTGGTAATGACGACCCATGGTAGCAGAGCTATAGCTAGTACACAGTGTCCCCCCAGCCAGTGTCTGGTAATGACGACCCATGGTAGCAAAGCTATAGCTAGTACACAGAGTGTCCCCCAGCCAGTGTCTGGTAATGACGACCCATGGTAGCAAAGCTATAGCTAGTACACAGAGTGTCCCCCCCAGCCAGTGTCTGGTAATGTCGACCCATGGTAGCAAAGCTATAGCTAGTACACAGAGTGTCCCCCCAGCCAGTGTCTGGTAATGACGACCCATGGTAGCAGAGCTATAGCTAGTACACAGAGTGTCCCCCCCAGCCAGTGTCTGGTAATGACGACCCATGGTAGCAGAGCTATAGCTAGTACACAGAGTGTCCCCCCAGCCAGTGTCTGGTAATGACGACCCATGGTAGCAAAGCTATAGCTAGTACACAGTGTCCCCCCAGCCAGTGTCTGGTAATGAAGACCAATGGTAGCAAAGCTATAGCTAGTACACAGAGTGTGTCCCCCAGCCAGTGTCTGGTAATGACGACCCATGGTAGCAGAGCTATAGCTAGTACACAGAGTGTCCCCCCCCAGCCAGTGTCTGGTAATGACGACCCATGGTAGCAGAGCTATAGCTAGTACACAGAGTGTCCCCCCAGCCAGTGTCTGGTAATGACGACCCATGGTAGCAGAGCTATAGCTAGTACACAGAGTGTTCCCCCCAGCCAGTGTCTGGTAATGACGACCCATGGTAGCAGAGCTATAGCTAGTACACAGAGTGTCCCCCCAGCCAGTGTCTGGTAATGACGACCCATGGTAGCAGAGCTATAGCTAGTACACAGAGTGTCCCCCCCCAGCCAGTGTCTGGTAATGACGACCCATGGTAGCAGAGCTATAGCTAGTACACAGAGTTTCCCCCCCGAGCCAGTGTCTGGTAATGACGACCCATGGTAGCAGAGCTATAGCTAGTACACAGTGTGTCCCCCCCCCAGCCAGTGTCTGGTAATGACGACCCATGGTAGCAAAGCTATAGCTAGTACACAGATGTGTCCCCCCAGCCAGTGTCTGGTAATGACGACCCATGGTAGCAAAGCTATAGCTAGTACACAGAGTGTGTCCCCCCAGCCAGTGTCTGGTAATGACGACCCATGGTAGCAAAGCTATAGCTAGTACACAGTGCCGCCCCCCCAGCCAGTGTCTGGTAATGACGACCCATGGTAGCAAAGCTATAGCTAGTACACAGAGTGTCCCCCAGCCAGTGTCTGGTAATGACGACCCATGGTAGCAGAGCTATAGCTAGTACACAGAGTGTCCCCCAGCCAGTGTCTGGTAATGACGACCCATGGTAGCAAAGCTATAGCTAGTACACAGATGTGTCCCCCCCAGCCAGTGTCTGGTAATGACGACCCATGGTAGCAAAGCTATAGCTAGTACACAGATGTGTCCCCCCCAGCCAGTGTCTGGTAATGACGACCCATGGTAGCAAAGCTATAGCTAGTACACAGAGTGTCCCCCCTCCCCAGCCAGTGTCTGGTAATGACGACCCATGGTAGCAAAGCTATAGCTAGTACACAGATGTGTCCCCCAGCCAGTGTCTGGTAATGACGACCCATGGTAGCAAAGCTATAGCTAGTACACAGAGTGTCCCCCCAGCCAGTGTCTGGTAATGACGACCCATGGTAGCAAAGCTATAGCTAGTACACAGAGTGTCCCCCAGCCAGTGTCTGGTAATGACGACCCATGGTAGCAGAGCTATAGCTAGTACACAGAGTGTCCCCCCAGCCAGTGTCTGCCTATAAGCTAGTACACAGAGTGCCCCCAGCCAGTGTCTGTAATGACGACCCATGGTAGCAAAGCTATAGCTAGTACACAGAGTGTCCCCCCAGCCAGTGTCTGGTAATGACGACCCATGGTAGCAAAGCTATAGCTAGTACACAGAGTGTCCCCCCAGCCAGTGTCTGGTAATGACGACCCATGGTAGCAGAGCTATAGCTAGTACACAGAGTGTCCCCCAGCCAGTGTCTGGTAATGACGACCCATGGTAGCAGAGCTATAGCTAGTACACAGAGTGTCCCCCCAGCCAGTGTCTGGTAATGACGACCCATGGTAGCAGAGCTATAGCTAGTACACAGAGTGTTCCCCCCAGCCAGTGTCTGGTAATGATGACCCATGGTAGCAGAGCTATAGCTAGTACACAGAGTGTCCCCCCCAGCCAGTGTCTGGTAATGACGACCCATGGTAGCAGAGCTATAGCTAGTACACAGAGTGTCCCCCAGCCAGTGTCTGGTAATGACGACCCATGGTAGCAGAGCTATAGCTAGTACACAGAGTTTCCCCCAGCCAGTGTCTGGTAATGACGACCCATGGTAGCAGAGCTATAGCTAGTACACAGAGTGTCCCCCCCAGCCAGTGTCTGGTAATGACGACCCATGGTAGCAAAGCTATAGCTAGTACACAGATGTGTCCCCCCTAGCCAGTGTCTGGTAATGACGACCCATGGTAGCAAAGCTATAGCTAGTACACAGAGTGTGTCCCCCAGCCAGTGTCTGGTAATGACGACCCATGGTAGCAAAGCTATAGCTAGTACACAGTGTGTCCCCCCAGCCAGTGTCTGGTAATGACGACCCATGGTAGCAAAGCTATAGCTAGTACACAGAGTGTCCCCCCAGCCAGTGTCTGGTAATGACGACCCATGGTAGCAAAGCTATAGCTAGTACACAGAGTGCCCCCAGCCAGTGTCTGGTAATGACGACCCATGGTAGCAAAGCTATAGCTAGTACACAGATGTGTCCCCCCCCCCAGCCAGTGTCTGGTAATGACGACCCATGGTAGCAAAGCTATAGCTAGTACACAGATGTGTCCCCCAGCCAGTGTCTGGTAATGACGACCCATGGTAGCAAAGCTATAGCTAGTACACAGAGTGTCCCCCCCAGCCAGTGTCTGGTAATGACGACCCATGGTAGCAAAGCTATAGCTAGTACACAGATGTCCCCCCCAGCCAGTGTCTGGTAATGACGACCCATGGTAGCAAAGCTATAGCTAGTACACAGATGTGTCCCCCCAGCCAGTGTCTGGTAATGACGACCCATGGTAGCAGAGCTATAGCTAGTACACAGAGTGTGTCCCCCCAGCCAGTGTCTGGTAATGACGACCCATGGTAGCAGAGCTATAGCTAGTACACAGAGTGTCCCCCCAGCCAGTGTCTGGTAATGACGACCCATGGTAGCAGAGCTATAGCTAGTACACAGAGTGTCCCCCCCCAGCCAGTGTCTGGTAATGACGACCCATGGTAGCAGAGCTATAGCTAGTACACAGAGTGTCCCCCCAGCCAGTGTCTGGTAATGACGACCCATGGTAGCAGAGCTATAGCTAGTACACAGAGTGTCCCCCCCCCAGTGTCTGGTAATGACGACCCATGGTAGCAGAGCTATAGCTAGTACACAGTGTCCCCCCAGCCGCCAGTGTCTGGTAATGACGACCCATGGTAGCAAAGCTATAGCTAGTACACAGAGTGTCCCCCCCAGCCAGTGTCTGTACGACCCATGGTAGCAAAGCTATAGCTAGTACACAGAGTGTCCCCCAGCCAGTGTCTGGTAATGTCGACCCATGGTAGCAAAGCTATAGCTAGTACACAGAGTGTCCCCCAGCCAGTGTCTGGTAATGACGACCCATGGTAGCAGAGCTATAGCTAGTACACAGAGTGTGTCCCCCCCAGCCAGTGTCTGGTAATGACGACCCATGGTAGCAGAGCTATAGCTAGTACACAGAGTGCCCCCCAGCCAGTGTCTGGTAATGACGACCCATGGTAGCAAAGCTATAGCTAGTACACAGAGTGTCCCCCAGCCAGTGTCTGGTAAGGAAGACCAATGGTAGCAAAGCTATAGCTAGTACACAGAGTGTGTCCCCCAGCCAGTGTCTGGTAATGACGACCCATGGTAGCAAAGCTATAGCTAGTACACAGAGTGCCCCCCCCCAGCCAGTGTCTGGTAATGACGACCCATGGTAGCAGAGCTATAGCTAGTACACAGAGTGTCCCCCCAGCCAGTGTCTGGTAATGACGACCCATAGTAGCAGAGCTATAGCTAGTACACAGAGTGTCCCCCAGCCAGTGTCTGGTAATGACGACCCATGGTAGTAGAGCTATAGCTAGTACACAGAGTGTCCCCCCTCCCCAGCCAGTGTCTGGTAATGAAGACCAATGGTAGCAAAGCTATAGCTAGTACACAGATTGTCCCCCAGCCAGTGTCTGGTAATGAAGACCAATGGTAGCAAAGCTATAGCTAGTACACAGAGTGCACCTCCCCCAGCCAGTGTCTGGTAATGAAGACCAATGGTAGCAAAGCTATAGCTAGTACACAGAGTGTGTCCCCCCCCCAGCCAGTGTCTGGTAATGAAGACCAATGGTAGCAAAGCTATAGCTAGTACACAGATTGTCCCCCCCAGCCAGTGTCTGCTAATGACGACCCATGGTAGCAGAGCTATAGCTAGTACACAGAGTGTGTCCCCCCCAGCCAGTGTCTGGTAATGACGACCCATGGTAGCAGAGCTATAGCTAGTACACAGAGTGTCCCCCAGCCAGTGTCTGGTAATGACGACCCATGGTAGCAGAGCTATAGCTAGTACACAGAGTGCCCCCCAGCCAGTGTCTGGTAATGACGACCCATTGTAGTAGAGCTATAGCTAGTACACAGAGTGTCCCCCTCCCCAGCCAGTGTCTGGTAATGAAGACCAATGGTAGCAAAGCTATAGCTAGTACACAGAGTGTTTCCCCCAGCCAGTGTCTGGTAATGAAGACCAATGGTAGCAAAGCTATAGCTAGTACACAGAGTGCCCCCCCAGCCAGTGTCTGGTAATGAAGACCAATGGTAGCAAAGCTATAGCTAGTACACAGAGTGTCCCCCCCAGCCAGTGTCTGGTAATGACGACCCATGGTAGCAGAGCTATAGCTAGTACACAGAGTGTGTCCCCCAGCCAGTGTCTGGTAATGACGACCCATGGTAGCAGAGCTATAGCTAGTACACAGAGTGTCCCCCCCAGCCAGTGTCTGGTAATGACGACCCATGGTAGCAGAGCTATAGCTAGTACACAGAGTGTCCCCCAGCCAGTGTCTGGTAATGACGACCCATGGTAGCAGAGCTATAGCTAGTACACAGAGTGTGTGTGTCCCCCAGCCAGTGTCTGGTAATGACGACCCATGGTAGCAGAGCTATAGCTAGTACACAGAGTGTCCCCCAGCCAGTGTCTGGTAATGACGACCCATGGTAGCAGAGCTATAGCTAGTACACAGAGTGTCCCCCAGCCAGTGTCTGGTAATGACGACCCATGGTAGCAGAGCTATAGCTAGTACACAGAGTGTCCCCCAGCCAGTGTCTGGTAATGATGACCCATGGTAGCAGAGCTATAGCTAGTACACAGAGTGTCCCCCCCAGCCAGTGTCTGGTAATGACGACCCATGGTAGCAGAGCTATAGCTAGTACACAGAGTTTCCCCCCAGAGTGTCTGGTAAAGAAGACCCCAGAGCTATAGCTAGTACACAGAGTGTCCCCCCAGCCAGTGTCTGGTAATGACGACCCATGGTAGCAAAGCTATAGCTAGTACACAGATGTGTCCCCCAGCCAGTGTCTGGTAATGACGACCCATGGTAGCAAAGCTATAGCTAGTACACAGATGTGTCCCCCCCCAGCCAGTGTCTGGTAATGACGACCCATGGTAGCAAAGCTATAGCTAGTACACAGAGTGTCCCCCCCAGCCAGTGTCTGGTAATGACGACCCATGGTAGCAAAGCTATAGCTAGTACACAGATGTGTTCCCCCCCAGCCAGTGTCTGGTAATGACGACCCATGGTAGCAAAGCTATAGCTAGTACACAGATGTGTCCCCCAGCCAGTGTCTGGTAATGACGACCCATGGTAGCAAAGCTATAGCTAGTACACAGATGTGTCCCCCAGCCAGTGTCTGGTAATGATGACCCATGGTAGCAAAGCTATAGCTAGTACACAGATGTGTCCCCCCAGCCAGTGTCTGGTAATGACGACCCATGGTAGCAGAGCTATAGCTAGTACACAGAGTGTCCCCCAGCCAGTGTCTGGTAATGACGACCCATGGTAGCAGAGCTATAGCTAGTACACAGAGCCAGTGTCTGGTAATGACCCCATGGTAGCAGAGCTATAGCTAGTACACAGAGTGTCCCCCAGCCAGTGTCTGGTAATGACGACCCATGGTAGCAAAGCTATAGCTAGTACACAGATGTGTCCCCCAGCCAGTGTCTGGTAATGACGACCCATGGTAGCAGAGCTATAGCTAGTACACAGAGTGTCCCCCCAGCCAGTGTCTGGTAATGACGACCCATGGTAGCAGAGCTATAGCTAGTACACAGAGTGTCCCCCCCCAGCCAGTGTCTGTCCCCATGGTAGCAAAGCTATAGCTAGTACACAGATGTGTTCCCCCAGCCAGTGTCTGGTAATGACGACCCATGGTAGCAGAGCTATAGCTAGTACACAGAGTGTGTGTGTCCCCCCCCAGCCAGTGTCTGGTAATGACGACCCATGGTAGCAGAGCTATAGCTAGTACACAGAGTGTCCCCCCCAGCCAGTGTCTGGCCAGTGTCTGGTAATGACGACCCATGGTAGCAAAGCTATAGCTAGTACACAGAGTGTCCCCCCAGCCAGTGTCTGGTAATGACGACCCATGGTAGCAAAGCTATAGCTAGTACACAGAGTGTCCCCCCCCAGCCAGTGTCTGGTAATGACGACCCATGGTAGCAAAGCTATAGCTAGTACACAGAGTGTCCCCCCCAGCCAGTGTCTGGTAATGACGACCCATGGTAGCAGAGCTATAGCTAGTACACAGAGTGTCCCCCCCCAGCCAGTGTCTGGTAATGACGACCCATGGTAGCAGAGCTATAGCTAGTACACAGAGTGTCCCCCAGCCAGTGTCTGGTAATGACGACCCATGGTAGCAAAGCTATAGCTAGTACACAGAGTGTCCCCCCAGCCAGTGTCTGGTAATGACGACCCATGGTAGCAGAGCTATAGCTAGTACACAGAGTGTCCCCCCAGCCAGTGTCTGGTAATGACGACCCATGGTAGTAGAGCTATAGCTAGTACACAGAGTGTCCCCCCCCCAGCCAGTGTCTGGTAATGAAGACCAATGGTAGCAGAGCTATAGCTAGTACACAGAGTGTCCCCCCCCCCAGCCAGTGTCTGGTAATGAAGACCAATGGTAGCAAAGCTATAGCTAGTACACAGAGTGCACCCCCCCCAGCCAGTGTCTGGTAATGAAGACCCATGGTAGCAAAGCTATAGCTAGTACACAGAGTGTCCCCCCCAGCCAGTGTCTGGTAATGACGACCCATGGTAGCAGAGCTATAGCTAGTACACAGAGTGTGTCCCCCCAGCCAGTGTCTGGTAATGACGACCCATGGTAGCAGAGCTATAGCTAGTACACAGAGTGTGTCCCCCAGCCAGTGTCTGGTAATGAAGACCCATGGTGCAGAGCTATAGCTAGTACACAGAGTGTCCCCCAGCCAGTGTCTGGTAATGACGACCCATGGTAGCAGAGCTATAGCTAGTACACAGAGTGTCCCCCCAGCCAGTGTCTGGTAATGACGACCCATGGTAGTAGAGCTATAGCTAGTACACAGAGTGTGTCCCCCTCCCAGCCAGTGTCTGGTAATGAAGACCAATGGTAGCAAAGCTATAGCTAGTACACAGAGTGTGTCCCCCCCAGCCAGTGTCTGGTAATGAAGACCAATGGTAGCAAAGCTATAGCTAGTACACAGAGTGTCCCCCCAGCCAGTGTCTGGTAATGACGACCCATGGTAGCAGAGCTATAGCTAGTACACAGAGTGTGTGTGTCCCCCCCAGCCAGTGTCTGGTAATGACGACCCATGGTAGCAGAGCTATAGCTAGTACACAGAGTGTCCCCCCCCCCAGCCAGTGTCTGGTAATGACGACCCATGGTAGCAGAGCTATAGCTAGTACACAGAGTGTCCCCCCAGCCAGTGTCTGGTAATGACGACCCATGGTAGCAGAGCTATAGCTAGTACACAGAGTGTGTGTCCCCCAGCCAGTGTCTGGTAATGACGACCCATGGTAGCAGAGCTATAGCTAGTACACAGAGTGTCCCCCAGCCAGTGTCTGGTAATGACCCATGGTAGCAGAGCCTAGTACACAGAGTGTCCCCCAGCCAGTGTCTGGTAGCAGAGCTATAGCTAGTACACAGAGTGTCCCCCAGCCAGTGTCTGGTAATGACGACCCATGGTAGCAGAGCTATAGCTAGTACACAGAGTGTGTGTCCCCCAGCCAGTGTCTGGTAATGACGACCCATGGTAGCAGAGCTATAGCTAGTACACAGAGTGTCCCCCAGCCAGTGTCTGGTAATGACGACCCATGGTAGTAGAGCTATAGCTAGTACACAGAGTGTCCCCCCTCCCCCAGCCAGTGTCTGGTAATGAAGACCAATGGTAGCAAAGCTATAGCTAGTACACAGAGTGCCCCCCAGCCAGTGTCTGGTAATGAAGACCAATGGTAGCAAAGCTATAGCTAGTACACAGAGTGTGTCCCCCCCAGCCAGTGTCTGGTAATGAAGACCAATGGTAGCAAAGCTATAGCTAGTACACAGAGTGTGTGTCCCCCAGCCAGTGTCTGGTAATGACGACCCATGGTAGCAGAGCTATAGCTAGTACACAGAGTGTGTGTCCCCCAGCCAGTGTCTGGTAATGACGACCCATGGTAGCAGAGCTATAGCTAGTACACAGAGTGTCCCCCCAGCCAGTGTCTGGTAATGACGACCCATGGTAGCAGAGCTATAGCTAGTACACAGAGTGTCCCCCAGCCAGTGTCTGGTAATGAAGACCCATGGTAGCAGAGCTATAGCTAGTACACAGAGTGTGTGTCCCCCAGCCAGTGTCTGGTAATGACGACCCATGGTAGCAGAGCTATAGCTAGTACACAGAGTGTCCCCCAGCCAGTGTCTGGTAATGACGACCCATGGTAGCAGAGCTATAGCTAGTACACAGAGTGTCCCCCCCAGCCAGTGTCTGGTAATGACGACCCATGGTAGCAGAGCTATAGCTAGTACACAGAGTGTCCCCCAGCCAGTGTCTGGTAATGATGACCCATGGTAGCAGAGCTATAGCTAGTACACAGAGTGTCCCCCAGCCAGTGTCTGGTAATGACGACCCATGGTAGCAGAACTATAGCTAGTACACAGAGTGTGTCCCCCAGCCAGTGTCTGGTAATGACGACCCATGGTAGCAGAGCTATAGCTAGTACACAGAGTGTCCCCCAGCCAGTGTCTGGTAATGACGACCCATGGTAGCAGAGCTATAGCTAGTACACAGAGTGTCCCCCCCAGCCAGTGTCTGGTAATGACGACCCATGGTAGCAGAGCTATAGCTAGTACACAGAGTTTCCCCCCAGCCAGTGTCTGGTAATGACGACCCATGGTAGCAGAGCTATAGCTAGTACACAGTGTCCCCCCCCAGCCAGTGTCTGGTAATGACGACCCATGGTAGCAAAGCTATAGCTAGTACACAGATGTCCCCCCAGCCAGTGTCTGGTAATGACAACCCATGGTAGCAAAGCTATAGCTAGTACACAGATGTGTCCCCCAGCCAGTGTCTGGTAATGACGACCCATGGTAGCAAAGCTATAGCTAGTACACAGATGTGTCCCCTCCCCCCAGCCAGTGTCTGGTAATGACGACCCATGGTAGCAAAGCTATAGCTAGTACACAGATGTGTCCCCCCCAGCCAGTGTCTGGTAATGACGACCCATGGTAGCAAAGCTATAGCTAGTACACAGAGTGTCCCCCCCCAGCCAGTGTCTGGTAATGACGACCCATGGTAGCAAAGCTATAGCTAGTACACAGTGCCCCCCAGCCAGTGTCTGGTAATGACGACCCATGGTAGCAAAGCTATAGCTAGTACACAGTGTCCCCCAGCCAGTGTCTGGTAATGACGACCCATGGTAGCAAAGCTATAGCTAGTACACAGAGTGTCCTGGGCCTGGGCACGAACCCAGAGTCTCTGGTGGCGCAGCTGGCACTGCAGTACAGTGCCCTTAGCCACTGCGCCACCCGGGAGGCCCTACCTTTGCTTTCTTGTGCACAGGGACTATCGTGGTCTGCTTGAAACATGTAGGTATTACAGACTCGGTCAGGCAGGGAGAGGTTGAAAATATCAGTGAAGATACTTGCCAGTTGTTCTGTGCATGCTCTGAGTACACTTAGTACTAGTAATCCGTCTGGCCCCGCGCCCTTTTGAATGTTGACCTGTTTAAAGGTCTTGCTCACATCGGCTATGGGGAGCATGATCACACTATTGTCTGGAACAGCTGGTGCTCTCATGGATGCTTCAGTGTTGCTTGCCTCGAAGCAAGCATAAAAGGCATTTACCTCATCTGGGCAGCTCGCAGCTGGGTTTCCCTTTTTAGTCCGTAAAAGTTTGCAAGCCCTGCCATATCTGACGAGCATCAGAGCCGGTGTAGTACGATTCAATCTTAGTCCTCTATTGACGCGTTGCCTGTTTGATGGTTTGTCGGAGGGCATAGAGGGATTTCTTATATGCGTCTGGAATGGAGTTCCGCTCCTTGAAAGTGGCAACTCTACACTTTTGCTCCGTGTGGATGTTGCCTGTAATCCATGGCTTCTGGTTGGGATATGTACGTACTGTCACAGAGAGCGCATTTGCACTTTGCCAAATAAATTCTAGTAATTTGTGAAAAATTACACATTTAACGCGACCCACCATTAACATGTCTGCTACCCACTTTGGGTTGCGACCCATACTTTAACAAAAGGCTGATCTAAACCATATTGCACTAGTGTTGCACAATTGACTAATGCATTGATTCACAAACGTGTGGATATTTTAATTGTGGCCTATTTGACTAACAGAGGCAAAAAAATGCAAGTAATAACATAGTTAAGTTAATAAAGGTTATTCTTGCAGGAACTTGTGGTGTTGGAGAGCCATTGTCTTTACACTGTACCACTCAGAGAGGGGGGTATGTGGTGCAGATTAGGACATCTCTTAAAGAGAGATTTGAATCTAGATCTGTCTATTTACACTACACGAGCACTGTACCTCTCCTGGATCTAGTTTTTGTCGTCAACGTAGTGTAAAGAGGCCCTTTGTATTCTGAAGGAGCAGACTACCTTGGCCCCGGGAAGACAGTGGTTAACGACTGATGTCAAAGAGGAATACAGGGATAAGGACAACAGGCCAGGGGCTCTACTGCCACAGTGTTTTTAGGATGACTTATTGGCACCTCTCAAATTCGTATCCAATAACTTAACCTGGAGTACAGCAACAGCAGAAGATACTATGACCACTCTAGAGCAATTTCAAGAGACAAGACACATTTTTAGGGAGTGTGGGACAGGGATGAAATTTGAGCATATTTCCTGTGTTTTCCTGTGGTCTGTCGTTTCCCATTAGACTCACAGTCTAACAAGCAGAGGATCACCTAGTTCTCAGGCGGAGCGAGGGAGTGAGGGAGCGAGGAAGCGAGGCACAGAGGAGGCCATATGTCCATATTTACTGAGAGATCAGCTGGGCTCTGGTGCTCTGCAAGGGGAAAAACAGACACAGATACACACACACATCTGCATTTCTCCACAAACACACACAGTCATGTGGAAATGTAGCCATCTGTTAGTGTGTGAACTGCATGTTCAGTTTTGTGTGTCACTGTGTGTATGTTTGCTCTGTGTATCAGTTTAGGGCGTTTGTATGTGTGTGTGTAGAGCTTGTTTGACTTTAGACTAGGAGGGCTGTGTTAAAAGGGGAATGTACTTTGTGTGTGTTGATTTCTGGGGGGCTGGGTGAGTGTTATTGTAAACTGAGGGCTTGCTGCTAGTGACACACTAACCCACTGGCAGGAAGTAGGAGGAGCATGTGTAGTGATAAGCTGATTAGGGACAAGGGGCAGATGGGGTCTCTGTCTCGTCTCCTAAAACATTTTAAAAGCTCAAATGTGAAACCGCTATTATTTTTAAAAATTTAACTAGGCAAGTCAGTTAAGAACAAATTCTTATTTACAATGACGATCTACCTCAGCCAAACACAGATGGCACTGGGCCAATTGTGCACCGCCCTATGGGACTCCAAATCATAGCCAGATGTGATACAGCCTGGATTCAAACCAGGTACTGTAGTGACACCTTTAGCACTGAGAAGCAGTACCTTCGACTGCTGCGCCACTCAGGAGCTTTAGACTAGGTGAAAGGGCAGAATGAGTGTTGGTTGAGCAGGGGAGACAGGTAGGGAGCTAATTTCTATTTTAATTTTATCATTTTTTATTTGTATTAGGATATTGAAGTTGATTTTAATATTGTTCATTGTTTAATGCACCAATTTAATCTTTGAACTGAGCCATGTCACGGTTTTCATATGGTGAAGGAGAGTCGAACCAAACTGCAGCGTGTCGATTGCGATTCATGTTTATTAAACAAACGTAAAACACGACTAAACACGAACACTACAAAACAATAAACGAAACCCGAAAACAGCCTATACATGTGTCAACTAACATCTAACACGGACATCAAGACACTCAGGACAATCACCCACAATACAACCAAAGAATATGGCTGCCTAAATATGGTTCCCAATCAGAGACAACGATAAACACCTGCCTCTGATTGAGAACCACTTCAGACAGCCATAGACTTTCCTAGAACACCCCACTAAGCTACAATCCCACTAAACTACACACCACATACAAAAACCCATGTCACACCCTGGCCTGACCAAATACATGAAGAAAAACACAAAATACTTCGACCAGGGCGTGACACTGAGTTGGTAGAGCATGTTATCTGCAATGCCAGGGTTGTGGGTTTGATTCCCACGGGGGACCAGTATGAAAATGTACACCCTCACTACTGTAAGTTGCTCTGGATAAGAGTGTCTAGTAAGATGAACTTGTATTTCATGATTTAAAATTGAATGATTATTGCATTCAGTTTTTTTTGTAAACTATATTATTTATATATTCAGTTTCAATATGGTAGATATTGCATTCATTGTCTGTGTATCAAGTTTACAAACCATCATTTAAAGTTGATCAAAGTGAAATATAAGAATAGTCGAATAGCCCCATCATAGCCCTTCTAAGGACAGCATTTCCATTCCCTATTTAATATATATATTTTTTTATTTTTTTTATATTTTTTATTTCACCTTTATTTAACCAGGTAAGCAAGTTGAGAACAAGTTCTCATTTACAATTGCGACCTGGCCAAGATAAAGCAATATTGCGACTGATTGGGTTCCAACCAGGTCTCCTGCATGTCACAAGACTGTGTTAATTAAAGCTAACACAAGCCTTCAATTCTCCAGCAAGGTTCATTGAACCACCTCGATTACATTTCACCCCCCCCCCCCCCCCCCCCCCACACATTTGACCTCATACTCAGAGATCACGGTACCAATATAACTGACTGGTTTGCAGATCAGTCCTACTGCACAACAACACTCTCAGTGGCAAACAGAAGCAGAAGGATCTGTGCACCCCAATTGAATGAGAGTGCAATAGAGGTGGTTTGGTGATCCATGTATGTGATGAGTAGCCTTGTAATTACCAGACTGATTACATTACCGTGTGTAGCAAACCATTCATGTAAGCTCGCGGGATGTGATGAGCAACCTTGGCTGAGACATGAAGACGTGTTAGTTTGACTGATGGGTTTCTAATCCAGGTCCCCAGTGCACAAGACAAGTTACTCATGACATGAGCGTGGTCAGCGAACCACCTGTGTTACATTTCACCCGGCCCATTCTTTTGCTTGAGGGGCCCATTATTAGCCAGATAATGATCATTTTGCACAAAAAAAAAGAACAAAAAAAAGTTAGACAGGACCACTGGTCTAAAAATGGACCAGCCCATCTGGCATTTGCCTGAAATGCCATATGGCCAGTCCACCCCTGCTTGAAACTGGACTATGTCTAATACAAACTAACACGTCAAACTAACACATCTTCAGGTCTCAGGTAAAAGATTTTCATGGATCCCCAAACCATGCGAGTAACTTTGCTTGATCTTGAAGTCTTTCATTAGTTAAACACACTCCTCCGCCTGGAGTGTCACCCCTTGTACAATTGAAGAAGGCCTTTTTTTTTTTTAAATAGGTCAATGTGTTGAAATTCTTCACATGTGTTTTCAAGGCAGAAGTCCTGAGTTTGAGTCTCAATATGAGCTGAATCAGAGGGAATCAGCAGGCAGCGTGATGCTCTTTACAATGATGGAATTTCTCATGGAAGAAGGGTGTCTCATCCCTCCAATCTATGTCACGGTAACATTGCAGCTGTTCTGGCTGGTGGTCGCCCAACAACCCTATTAAGACCCTTTATGTTGATGTGTCCTTGATTTAGGCAGTTACCTGTACTTCTACAAGCTAGTTTCTTTAACTTGATATCCTGAAATGTCTTCTTGCTAGCTAGTTATGATGGGAGATTGGAAACCTATCCAGGCTAGCTAAAGCCAACTTCATAAGAATAATAAATATGATTATTATTTTAACAGGACAAATCTGGGGGGGCACGTGCCCCTGTGCCCCCTATGGGCATGAAGCCTCTGTGAGGCAGGGGTCCTGAGTTCGAGTCTCGGTATGAGCCGAATCAGGGGGAAGTGGTTGAACAAGCAGTGTTGTCCTTTACGTGAACTTACTGATCCCTATAGGCTTTAGCTAAGTGGGCTAACACAGTCTTGTGACATGCAGGAGACCTGGTTTGTCAATCAGTCGCAAGTGCAAGATTAAATAGGGAGTGGAAAGGCTATCCTTAGAATGGCTATGACAGTGCATGTCAACTATATTCTCACGAGGGACAGTTTTGTTTTTGTGACAATCCCTTCTACCGCAGCCTGTGATCATCATAGATTTGAACAGAAGACACGTTCATGCTCCATAGAGTCTTAGCTTTCAGGAGTGGGGTCATAATAGCTCATAGCCAAACCGGTTCAAATGCTACAGCCAAATCCATTGAAAGAAAATGCATTCAAAAATGCCACAATGGCTTCTGAAACCGCCAGAAGATTCTGTTTACCACAGTCAGTGACTGATTCTATCATTTCTCCTCTACTTTTTGTGTCTGTCAAAGTACCATCCCACCGGGCACACACTGGTTGAATCAACATAGTTTCCACCTCATTTCAATAAAATTATGTTAACCCCAATGTGGAATAGACTGGTTGGTGTCTGTGCCCACTGGGAGGTTGTTAAGGATCTGAATGTAGAGAAGCGAATTAGAACATTCACCTAGTTTGAACCCCTTCCCAGACCTGAAGATTCCCATGTTTCTGTCATGGCAGATCTCCTCTTCGTCTGAAGAGGAGTAAGGATCGGACCAAGATGCAGCTTGGTAAGTTTTCGTCATTTTAATGAAAAAACTGAACACTACAAACCAACAACCGTGCCGCTCCTGCACCACTGTGCTAACAAGCAACATAACATAGACAATCACCCACAACCCACAATGCCAAAACAGGCTACCTAAATATGGTTCCCAATCAGAGACAATGACTAACACCTGCCTCTGATTGAGAACCATATCAGGCCAAACACAGAAACAGACAAACTAGACATACAACATAGAATGCCCACTCAGATCACACCCTGACCAAACAAAACATAAAAACATACAAAGCAAACTATGGTCAGGGCGTGACAGTTTCTAGGGTTGTAAAGTACTTAAGTAAAAATACTTTAAAGTATTACTGCGTAGATTTTGGGGTATCTGTACTTTACTATTTATATTTTTGACAACTTTTACTTCACTACATTCCTAATGAAAATAATGTACTTTTTACTCCATACATTTTCCCTGACACAAAAAAGTACTCGTTACATTTTTGAATGATTAGCAGGACAAGAAAGTGCTCCAATTCATACACTTATCAAGAGAACATCCCAGGTCATCCCTATTGCCTTTGATCTGGTGGACTCACTAAACAGAGAACATCCCAGGTCATCCCTACTGCCTTTGATCTGGGGACTCACTAAACAGAGAACATCCCAGGTCATCCCTACTGCCTCTGATCTGGTGGACTCACTAAACAGAGAACATCCCTGGTCATCCCTACTGCCTCTGATCTGGTGGACTCACTAAACAGAGAACATCCCAGGTCATCCCTACTGCCTTTGATCTGGGGACTCACTAAACAGAGAACATCCCAGGTCATCCCTACTACCTCTGATCTGGTGGACTCACTAAACAGAGAACATCCCAGGTCATCCCTACTGCCTTTGATCTGGGGACTCACTAAACAGAGAACATCCCAGGTCATCCCTACTGCCTCTGATCTGGTGGACTCACTAAACAGAGAACATCCCAGGTCATCCCTATTGCCTTTGATCTGGGGACTCACTAAACAGAGAACATCCCAGGTCATCCCTACTGCCTCTGATCTGGGGACTCACTAAACAGAGAACATCCCAGGTCATCCCTACTGCCTCTGATCTGGAGGACTCACTAAACAGAGAACATCCCAGGTCACCCCTACTGCCTCAGATCTGGAGGACTCACTAAACAGAGAACATCCCAGGTCACCCCTACTGCCTCAGATCTGGAGGACTCACTAAACAGAGAACATCCCAGGTCATCCCTACTGCCTCTGATCTGGAGGACTCACTAAACAGAGAACATCCCAGGTCACCCCTACTGCCTCAGATCTGGAGGACTCACTAAACAGAGAACATCCCAGGTCACCCCTACTGCCTCAGATCTGGAGGACTCACTAAACAGAGAACATCCCAGGTCACCCCTACTGCTTCTGATCTGGAGGACTCACTAAACAGAGTGAGTCTGAGTGCTGTAGTGTGCCCCTGGCTATCTGTCTGGTTTGCTTAATATACGCAATTTGAAATAATTCATACTTTTACAATATATTTTTGCTAAGTATATTTGAGCAATTACAGTTACTTTTGATACTTAAGTATATTTAAAACCAAATACATTCAGACTTTTACTCAAGTAATATTTTACTTTTCACTTTTACTTGAGTCATTTTCTATTAATGTATCTTTACTTTTACTCAAGTATGACAATTGGGTACTTTTTCCACCACTGAATGTTTCAACAACAGAGAACAGGACGAGGATGATGGCAAACACGAGGCAATGAGTAAGGTGGCTGTGTTTGCTGCTGTTTTGCAAGAATAAGTAGCAGCGTAGGAGTGCAGAGCCATGTCTCAACAGGGCGGATCTCTGACAGGGGTCGCTGAAGTTCACAGGGGTCGCTGATCCTAATGGATCTCCTAAAGGAGGTGTGAAAAGCAACTCCTTTTAATAGTGTATGAAGCCTGTAAACGAGCAGGCTAAGGCAGAAGAAAGTCTGAGACACACTCAACACAATATGAATTGGGCTGGTGTAGCATGAAACATGTTTTCCTGTCACTTCAATTGGTCCTATCACTTCAATTGGTCCTATCACTTCAATTGGTCCTATCACTTCCATTGGTCCTATCACTTCAATTGGTCCTATCACTTCCATTGGTCCTATCACTTCAATTGGTCCTATCACTTCAATTGGTCCTATCACTTCAATTGGTCCTATCACTTCCATTGGTCCTATCACTTCAATTGGTCCTATCACTTCCATTGGTCCTATCACTTCAATTGGTCCTATCACTTCAACTGGTCCTATCACTTCAACTGGTCCAGTCACTTCAACTGGTCCTATCACTTCAACTGGTCCTATCACTTCAATTGGTCCTATCACTTCAACTGGTCCTATCACTTCAATTGGTCCTATCACTTCAACTGGTCCTATCACTTCAACTGGTCCTATCACTTCAATTGGTCCTATCACTTCAACTGGTCCTATCACTTCAATTGGTCCTATCACTTCAACTGGTCCTATCACTTCAACTGGTCCTATCACTTCAATTGGTCCTATCACTTCAATTGGTCCTATCACTTCAACTGGTCCTATCACTTCAATTGGTCCAGTCACTTCAACCGTATGAGCTTCCTTTAGTGTATTAGGGCTTTGAGGAATGTGTTATTTCAGTGATCAACGTGTCTTTATCTGCTTGGGGGGTTTGACTTCCTGTCTGGTTTTCTGGGAAACATATAGCCTTTCCTGTTGGAAATATGTACATACAGTAAAATACCTTAAATCTCTGAGATAATCAGATGAGATATGTCTTCCACTTTGACCTGTCTGCTGCACACAGACAAACACATCCACACCTGCCTGCCTCACAACCCTCCTCTCTCTGGCAATAACAATGTCAGGCCAGGAGCCGTAATCAACGGAAACAACGGATTTAATCCGCCCACGTCTGATGTCATGTACCGGGAGTACCTTAGGCCAGAGTTGGGCAATTCCACGATTATTAGTGATTGCCTAACCTCTTCCATTGAAAAAATTCCTTGACTGACATCACAAGTTTTATAGGAAGTCTCCCACCCTGTTGTTGTTGTGAACCCTGGCCCTCGATGTCCTGTAATAAAGAACTCTCTCGTCAAAGGTCTGCCCACGTAACACAGGCAGCATGGGGGAGACCATCCCATCAGTACTGTAGTTGGCCACCCAGATCATAGTACAAGCATGTTAATAATGATGTAACACGTTATATTATAGTGAAGACTTTATTACAGTGTTATGGTGCTTTATAATGCACTTTAGATATGCACAGATGGTCATAGTACAAGCATTACATGGGCTTGCTCCTACCTATCTCTCTGATTTGGTCCTGCCGTACATACCTACACGTACGCTACGGTCACAAGACGCAGGCCTCCTAATTGTCCCTAGAATTTCTAAGCAAACAGCTGGAGGCAGGGCTTTCTCCTATAGAGCTCCATTTTTATGGAACGGTCTGCCTACCCATGTCAGAGACGAAAACTCGGTCTCAACCTTTAAGTCTTTACTGAAGACTCATCTCTTCAGTGGGTCATATGATTGAGTGTAGTCTGGCCCAGGAGTGGGAAGGTGAACGGAAAGGCTCTGGAGCAACGAACCGCCCTTGCTGTCTCTGCCTGGCCGGTTCCCCTCTTTCCACTGGGATTCTCTGCCTCTAACCCTATTACAGGGGCTGAGTCACTGGCTTGCTGGGGCTCTCTCATGCCGTCCCTGGAGGGGGTGCGTCACCTGAGTGGGTTGATTCACTGTTGTGGTCATCCTGTCTGGGTTGGCGCCCCCCCCTTGGGTTGTGCCGTGGAAGAGATGTTTGTGGGCTATACTCAGCCTTGTCTCAGGATGGTAAGTTGGTGGTTGAGATATCCCTCTAGTGGTGTGGGGGCTGTGCTTTGGCAAAGTGGCTGGGGTTATATCCTTCCTGTTTGGCCCTGTCCGGGGGTGTCCTCGGATGGGGCCACAGCGTCTCCTGACCCCTCCTGTCTCAGCCTCCAGTATTTATGCTGCAGTAGTTTATGTGTCAGGGGGGCTAGGGTCAGTTTGTTATATCTGGAGTACTTCTCCTGTCCTATTCGGTGTCCTGTGTGAATCTAAGTGTGCGTTCTCTAATTCTCTCCTTCTCTCTTTCTTTCTCTCTCTCGGAGGACCTGAGCCCTAGGACCATGCCTCAGGACTACCTGACATGATGACTCCTTGCTGTCCCCAGTCCACCTGGCCATGCTGCTGCTCCAGTTTCAACTGACCTGAGCCCTAGGACCATGCCCCAGGACTACCTGACATGATGACTCCTTGCTGTCCCCAGTCCACCTGGCCATGCTGCTGCTCCAGACCTGAGCCCTAGGATCCCGTGCCCCAGGAATACCTGACATGATGACTCCTTGCTGTCCCCAGTCCACCTGACTGTGCTGCTGCTCCAGTTTCAACTGTTCTGCCTTATTATTATTCGACCATGCTGGTCATTTATGAACATTTGAACATCTTGGCCATGTTCTGTTATAATCTCCACCCGGCACAGCCAGAAGAGGACTGGCCACCCCACATATGCTCTCTCTAATTCTCTCTTTCTCTCTCTCGGAGGACCTGAGCCCTAGGACCGTGCCCCAGGACTACCTGACATGATGACTCCTTGCTGTCCCCAGTCCACCTGACTGTGCTGCTGCTCCAGTTTCAACTGTTCTGCCTTATTATTATTCGACCATGCTGGTCATTTATGAACATTTGAACATCTTGGCCATGTTCTGTTATAATCTCCACCCGGCACAGCCAGAAGAGGACTGGCCACCCCACATAGCCTGGTTCCTCTCTAGGTTTCTTCCTAGGTTTTGGCCTTTCTAGGGAGTTTTTCCTAGCCACCGTGCTTCTACACCTGCATTGCTTGCTGTTTGGGGTTTTAGGCTGGGTTTCTGTACAGCACTTTGAGATATCAGCTGATGTACGAAGGGCTATATAAATAAATGTGATTTGATTTGATTTGGTCTGTCATTAACAAGGTTTTTTAAACGATGTGTGTGATATTGTCACATTCTGACCTTAGTTCCTTTGTTATGTCTTTGTTTTAGTTTGGTCAGGGCGTGAGTTGGGGTGGGTTTGTCTACGTTCTTTTTTTCTACGATGTGTTTATGTGTTTGGCCTGGTATGGTTCTCAATCAGAGGCAGGTGTCGTTCGTTGTCTCTGATTGAGAATCATACTTAGGTAGCCTTTTCCCACCTGTGTTTTGTGGGTGATTATTTTCTGTCTAGTGTTTTCTGCACCTTTCAGGACTGTTTCGGTTTTCGTTTATTTCACGTTGTTATTTTTTGTATTTTTTTGTGTTCCGTCAATAAACATCATGGACACATACCACGCTGCGCATTGGTCCGACATTTCTTACTCCTCGTCAGAGGAGGACGAAGAATATCATTACAGAAGTACTATAATTGCATGATATTACACAGGATTTTAGGTTAGTGTGTCTCTGTCCTTCAACGTGGCAATTGACCTAAAGCAACAGATCAACAAGTGATTGAGTTGATGGGTGGATTACACAAAGGAGTATCCGGCCTCATGACCTGTAGTGACCTAGAAAACATAATCACTGTTTCTCTGCCACTGTGGCTCCAGGCGTCACATGTAGGATCAGCACAAAGTATGGTTTCAATAACATTGAATGCTGGATTAAATAGAATTAAAAGGACTAGAGTGTATTGAAATATTGGTTCATTTCTCTGCTTGTACATTGCTTTTCAAACTGGTCTGATGTACAGTACCAGTCAAACGTTTGGACACACCTACTCATTCAAGGGTTTTTCTTTATTTTTTAAAAAGAAAAACCCTTGAACCTGACCTCCACAATCATCTGACCTCAACACAATTGAGATGGTTCGGGATGAGTTGGACCACAGATTGAAGGAAAACCAGCCAACAAGTGCTCAGCATATGTGGGAACTCATTCAAGACGGTTGGAAAAGCATTCCAGGTGAAGCTGGTTGAGAGAATGCCAAGAGTGTTCAAAGCTGTCATCAAGGCAAAGGGTGGCTACTTTGAAGAATCTAAAATATTAAAATATATTCTGATTTATTTAACACTTTTTTTGGTTACTACGTGATTTCATATGTGTTATTTCATAGTTTTGATGTCTTTAATATTATGTTATAATGTAGAACATAGTACAAATAAAGAAAGACCCTTGAATGAGTAGGTGTGTCCAAACTTTTGACTGGTACTGTATGTAATGTATCTGATGTAGGTATTATGATTTATTTGTAATGTCAATAAATGCACTGTATAAAGAATCTTGTTTTGCAGACTTCCTCTACATGTGCCCTACATCTGTCATTATAAAAATGCATGCTAACACACGTCCATAGAGAGGACAGCACGTGTGTTACGTTGGAGTTGGAAGAGAACCTCGGCTTGTTAGCTCCACTGATATGCTGGAGCCAGTTGTCCTAGTAGACTAGTTGTCTGTTGGGACATAGCTGGTGCCCTGGACTGAGACAAGCGTGAGCAGATACCCACTGGCTCCGACTCTGTACTGTGAGTGAATATCATGACAGAGGGAGAGTCTGATAAACACTGAGACAGATATTGAGTCACTGAGAGATATAAAAAGACAGACAGACAGATAGAGGACAGACAGACAGCTAGAGGACAGACAGACAACTAGAGAACAGACAGACAGCTAGAGGACAGACAGACAGCTAGAGAACAGACAGACAGACAGACAGACAGACAGACAGACAGCTAGAGGACAGACAGATAGACAGACAGCTAGAGAACAGACAGACAGACAGACAGCTAGAGGACAGATAGACAGACAGCTAGAGAACAAACAGACAGACAGCTAGAGGACAGACAGACAGACAGCTAGAGGACAGATATACAGACAGCTAGAGGACAGACAGACAGACAGCTAGAGGACAGATAGAGAACAGACAGCTAGAGGAAGATAGACAGACAGCTAAAGGACAGACAGACAGTTAGAGGACAGACAGACAGCTAGAGAACAGACACCCAGGGTATTCTGTGTTAAAGAGTACTAATACATCACCAATCAACAAAAACAACAGCCTTTCTTTCTTCCTCTCTTTCTCTCTCTCATCATTCCTCTCTTTCTCACTCTCATCCTTCCTCTCTCTCTCTCTCTCTCTCTCTCTCTCTCTCTCTCTCATCCTTCCTCTTTCTCTCTCTCTCTCTCTCTCTCTCTCTCTCTCTCCCTCTCTCTCTCTCTCTCTCTCTCTCTCATCCTTCCTCTCTCTCTCTCTCAACCTATCCCAACTTCTTTTCCATTCAGTCTATACAGGAGCCTTTCAGGGGATAAATCCCTCAACTAATTAAAGATGCAAAATCTACCCCACTTTCAGTTACAGCTTAATGTCCGTAAAACTGCTTCTAAAGCAGGGCTGCTTTCCTCCACCATAGAAGGCTTGTGTTTCTCACTCTCATTCTTTCAGTCTTTCACACACACACACACACACACACACACACACACACACACACACACACACACACACACACACACACACACACACACACACACACACACACACACACACACACACACACACACACACACACACACACACACACGTGTTATGTCCTCATTTGCATGTGGTTAGCTTTTGAACACACACATACATCATATACACTCGTAGAAAAAAGGGTTCCAAAAGGGTTCTTTGGTTGTCCCCAAAGGAGAACCCTTTTGGGTTCCATTTAGAACCCACTGTGGAAAAGGTTCTACATGTATCCCAAAATAGTTATACTTGGAAGAAAAGGGGTTCTTCAAAGGGTTCTCCTATGGGGACAGCCGAATAACCCCTTTAGGTTTCTAGATAGCACCTTCTTCTGCGGTTGCAGAATATGGAAGCTCAGAGAACCCTCAGTGTGTTAGGATAACAGTGTAGTTTGGCTCATCAGCTCAGAGAACCCTCAGTGTGTTAGGATAACGGTATAGCTTGGCTCATCAGCTCAGAGAACCCTCAGTGTGTTAGGATAACAGTGTAGCTTGGCTCATCAGCTCAGAGAACCCTCAGTGTGTTAGGATAACGGTATAGCTTGGCTCATCAGCTCAGAGAACCCTCAGTGTGTTAGGATAACGGTATAGCTTGGCTCATCAGCTCAGAGAACCCTCAGTGTGTTAGGATAACGGTATAGCTTGGCTCATCAGCTCAGAGAACCCTCAGTGTGTTAGGATAACGGTATAGCTTGGCTCGTTGATTTATCCCATATAAGATGTTGTGCCTATTTTAAATTTTTAGATACCAGTCTTGGCCAGTGCAGGTCTACAACTTTGTTTCTGGTGTCCTTTCACATCTCTTTGGTCTTGGCCATAGTGGAGTTTGGAGTGTGAGTGTTTGAGGTTGTGGACAGGTGTCTTTTATCCTGATAACAAATTCAAACAGGTGCCATTAATACAGGTAACGAGTGGAGCACAGAGGAGCCTCTTAATTAAAGAAGAAGTTACAGGTCTGTGAGAGCCAGAAATCTTGCTTGTTTTCCACCATAATTTGCAAATAAATTCATTAAAATTCCTACAATGTGATTTTCTGGATTTTTCTTCTTCTAATTTTGTCTGTCATAGTTGAAGTGTACCTATGATGAAAATTACAGGCCTCTCTCATATTTTTAAGTGGGAGAACTTGCACAATTGGTGGCTGACTAAATACTTTTTTGCCCCACTGTACATAACAAATACTTTTATTGATTTCCAACTTTTTAGTACTCGTTTTTTTCAAGATGAGTGATGTGAAGAGAATCATCCAACCCATTGGGTATCTCACTAAATGCCATAGAATGGAACAGAATAGACTTTACCTTTACACTATCTACGCTAACATATTTTGATAAAGTACTGATTTTGTCAAATGAATGTTGCATTTTCACTCTTCCTCTGGAATCAGCATCAGTAATTGAGGGATTTCTCTCTCCGGTTCTGTAATGTGGATGCCATGCTTTGAAGCTCAACGCGTCTTCAAAGGGAAACGCTAATGTCTCTGAGGCGATATCACTAAACTGGGTCGCCAGTGTAGCGAAGGATTTTACAAGAGAGAAAAGTTTTGGCGGTAGCACTGGAATGAGTACATTCACAGTTATAATGGTTTGCCTGGATGGATAAATTGAATCCATCCAAATGATGTGACACAGCCTCGTGGTTATGGTATGTCTGCGTTCAGTAGCTTCATGTTCTCTTATCCCTGGCCTTGTTTTGGTTATTTTTAAGTCTCGAACATAGACGGCATACTGTAGGATCACTGGCCTTGTTTTGGTTATTGTTAAATCTCGAACATAGACGGCATACTGTAGGATCACTGGCCTTGTTTTGGTTATTGTTAAATCTCGAACATAGACGGCATACTGTAGGATCACTGGCCTTGTTTTGGTTATTGTTAAATCTCGAACATAGACGGCATACTGTAGGATCACTGGCCTTGTTTTGGTTATTGTTAAATCTCGAACATAGACGGCATACTGTAGGATCACTGGCCTTGTTTTGGTTATTGTTAAATCTCGGACATAGACGACATACTGTAGGATCACTGGCCTTGTTTTGGTTATTGTTAAATCTCGAACATAGACGGCATACTGTAGGATCACTGGCCTTGTTTTGGTTATTGTTAAATCTCGAACATAGACGGCATACTGTAGGATCACAGGGTGCGAAGTAAGGAGTCACCAAGGAAACGGGAAGTGAGGACAACATTTAATTGGTTTACATATTCATCTGAATATCTGTCCTTATTATAGCTAGCTGTCGGATATGCAATGTATTGAACTGTGAGGGGAAGGAGTTCAGATGCACCCCAGGCTTCTGGATGTAGTGTGTAATGACACTGTCTCTTTAATTTTTTAAATTTAATTTTTTTAACCTTTATTTAACTAGGCAAGTCAGTTAAGAACAAATTCTTATTTTCAATGATGGCCTAGGAATAGTGGGTTAACTGCCTGTTCAGGGGCAGAACGACAGATTTGTACCTTGTCAGCTCGGGGGTTTGAACTTGCAACCTTCCGGTTACTAGTCCAACGCTCTAACCACTAGGCTACCCTGTCGCCCCATGAAGGTGTCACACCACTAAGCTTTCCCCCTAGCGTATATGATGGTCAGGGGGTTTCTCTAGTATGTAAACATCAACAGCATGCAATAATAGCATGCCTAAGTGTCCGGCATTACAACCATTTAAGAGGTGAAATCCCCTGGGCCTTCTCAATCTAATGGGCAAGCTAATGTTACTGCTTGACAAGGAGTGTGTGTGTGTGTGTGTGTGTTTTGTGTGTGTGTGGTGTGCGTGCGTGTGAATGTCTCAACCAGCGCTCGTGCATTTGTCTCGAACAGTGGGAGACATTGTACCCCAGAGACCATAATTTGACTTGGATTCTCCATTAAGACTTCAGCTGCATATATGAGTCATTATGAGTCGTGCTTTTACACCTGCATTGTTTGCTGTTTGGGGTTTTAGGCTGGGTTTCTGTACAGCACTTTGAGATATCAGCTGATGTACAAAGGGCTATATGAATAAATTTGATTTGATTTGATTAAATATGGCAGGTGTGACTGTGAGCAGGTCTGTCGCTGAATCTATTCCATGTGTGTTGAGCAGTCAGATGAATTATGGAGAGGAATCAGCTTTCTGAAAGCAGGCCAAAAGGGTGGGGAAGCTGTGGAGAGGGGAGGACCAACCCAGTGGTGAAGCTGTGGAGAGGGGAGGACCAACCCAGTGCTGAAGCTGTGGAGAGGGGAGGACCAACCCAGTGCTGAAGATGTGGAGAGGGGGAGGGGGAGGACCAACCCAGTGCTGAAACTGTGGAGAGGGGGAGGGGGAGGACCAACCCAGTGCTGAAGCTGTGGAGAGGAGGAGGGGGAGGACCAACCCAGTGGTGAAGCTGTGGAGAGGGGAGGACCAACCCAGTGCTGAAGCTGTGGAGAGGGGAGGACCAACCCAGTGCTGAAGCTGTGGAGAGGGGAGGACCAACCCAGTGGTGAAGATTTGGAGAGGGGAGGACCAACACAGTGGTGAAGCTGTGGAGAGGGGAGGACCAACCCAGTGCTGAAGCTGTGGAGAGGGGAGGACCAACCCAGTGCTGAAGCTGTGGAGAGGGGAGGACCAACCCAGTGCTGAAGCTGTGGAAAGGGGAGGACCAACCCAGTGGTGAAGCTGTGGAGAGGGGAGGACCAACCCAGTGGTGAAGCTGTGGAGAGGGGAGGACCAACCCAGTGCTGAAGCTGTGGAGAGGGGGAGGGGGAGGACCAACCCAGTGGTGAAGCTGTGGAGAGGGGGAGGACCAACCCAGTGGTGAAGCTGTGGAGAGGGGGAGGACCAACCCAGTGGTGAAGATGTGGAGAGGGGAGGACCAACCCAGTGCTGAAGCTGTGGAGAGGGGAGGACCAACCCAGTGCTGAAGCTGTGGAGAGGGGGAGGGGGAGGACCAACCCAGTGGTGAAGCTGTGGAGAGGGGAGGACCAACCCAGTGCTGAAGCTGTGGAGAGGGGAGGACCAACCCAGTGCTGAAGCTGTGGAGAGGGGAGGACCAACCCAGTGCTGAAGCTGTGGAGAGGGGAGGACCAACCCAGTGGTGAAGATTTGGAGAGGGGAGGACCAACACAGTGGTGAAGCTGTGGAGAGGGGAGGACCAACCCAGTGCTGAAGCTGTGGAGAGGGGAGGACCAACCCAGTGCTGAAGCTGTGGAGAGGGGAGGACCAACCCAGTGCTGAAGCTGTGGAGAGGGGAGGACCAACCCAGTGGTGAAGCTGTGGAGAGGGGAGGACCAACCCAGTGCTGAAGCTGTGGAGAGGGGAGGACCAACCCAGTGGTGAAGCTGTGGAGAGGGGAGAACCAACCCAGTGCTGAAGCTGTGGAGAGGGGGAGGGGGAGGACCAACCCAGTGGTGAAGCTGTGGAGAGGGGGAGGACCAACCCAGTGGTGAAGCTGTGGAGAGGGGAGGACCAACCCAGTGGTGAAGATGTGGAGAGGGGAGGACCAACCCAGTGCTGAAGCTGTGGAAAGGGGAGGACCAACCCAGTGCTGAAGCTGTGGAGAGGGGAGGACCAACCCAGTGCTGAAGCTGTGGAGAGGGGAGGACCAACCCAGTGGTGAAGCTGTGGAGAGGGGAGGACCAACCCAGTGGTGAAGCTGTGGAGAGTGGAGGACCAACCCAGTGCTGAAGCTGTGGAGTGGGGGAGGGGGAGGACCAACCCAGTGCTGAAGCTGTGGAGAGGGGGAGGGGGAGGACCAACCCAGTGGTGAAGCTGTGGAGAGGGGGAGGACCAACCCAGTGGTGAAGCTGTGGAGAGGGGAGGACCAACCCAATGCTGAAGCTGTGGAGAGGGGGAGGGGGAGGACCAACCCAGTGCTGAAGCTGTGGAGAGGGGAGGACCAACCCAGTGGTGAAGATGTGGAGAGGGGAGGACCAACCCAGTGGTGAAGATGTGGAGAGGGGAGGACCAACCCAGTGCTGAAGCTGTGGAGAGGGGAGGACCAACCCAGTGCTGAAGCTGTGGAGAGGGGAGGACCAACCCAGTGCTGAAGCTGTGGAGAGGGGAGGTCCAACCCAGTGGTGAAGCTGTGGAGAGGGGAGGACCAACCCAGTGGTGAAGCTGTGGAGAGTGGAGGACCAACCCAGTGCTGAAGCTGTGGAGAGGGGGAGGACCAACCCAGTGGTGAAGCTGTGGAGAGGGGAGGACCAACCCAGTGCTGAAGCTGTGGAGAGGGGAGGACCAACCCAGTGCTGAAGTTGTGGAGAGGGGGAGGGGGATGCCCAACGCAGTGCTGAAGCTGTGGAGAGGGGGAGGGGGAGGACCAACCCAGTGGTGAAGCTGTGGAGAGGGGGAGGACCAACCCAGTGGTGAAGCTGTGGAGAGGGGAGGACCAACCCAGTGCTGAAGCTGTGGAGAGGGGGAGGGGGAGGACCAACCCAGTGGTGAAGATGTGGAGAGGGGAGGACCAACCCAGTGCTGAAGCTGTGGAGAGGGGGAGGACCAACCCAGTGCTGAAGCTGTGGAGAGGGGAGGACCAACCCAGTGCTGAAGCTGTGGAGAGGGGAGGACCAACCCAGTGGTGAAGCTGTGGAGAGGGGAGGACCAACCCAGTGCTGAAGCTGTGGAGAGGGGAGGACCAACCCAGTGGTGAAGCTGTGGAGAGGGGGAGGACCAACCCAGTGCTGAAGCTGTGGAGAGGGGAGGGGAGGACCAACCCAGTGGTGAAGCTGTGGAGAGGGGAGGACCAACCCAGTGGTGAAGCTGTGGAGAGGGGAGGACCAACCCAGTGGTGAAGATGTGGAGAGGGAGGACCAACCCAGTGCTGAAGCTGTGGAAAGGGAGGACCAACCCAGTGCTGAAGCTGTGGAGAGGGGAGGACCAACCCAGTGCTGAAGCTGTGGAGAGGGGAGGACCAACCCAGTGGTGAAGCTGTGGAGAGGGGAGGACCAACCCAGTGGTGAAGCTGTGGAGAGTGGAGGACCAACCCAGTGCTGAAGCTGTGGAGAGGGGAGGGGAGGACCAACCCAGTGCTGAAGCTGTGGAGAGGGGGGAGGGGAGGACCAACCCAGTGGTGAAGCTGTGGAGAGGGGAGGACCAACCCAGTGGTGAAGCTGTGGAGAGGGGAGGACCAACCCAATGCTGAAGCTGTGGAGAGGGGGAGGGGAGGACCAACCCAGTGCTGAAGCTGTGGAGAGGGGAGGACCAACCCAGTGGTGAAGATGTGGAGAGGGGAGGACCAACCCAGTGGTGAAGATGTGGAGAGGGAGGACCAACCCAGTGCTGAAGCTGTGGAGAGGGGGAGGGTGGTGAGGGAGGACCAACCCAGTGCTGAAGCTGTGGAGAGGGGGAGGGGGAGGACCAACCCAGTGCTGAAGCTGTGGAGCTGTGGTGAAGCTGTGGAGGGGGAGGACCAACCCAGTGCTGAAGCTGTGGAGAGGGGGGAGGACCAACCCAGTGGTGAAGCTGTGGAGAGGGGAGGAGGACCAACCCAGTGGTGAAGATGTGGAGAGGACCAACCCAGTGGTGAAGGTGGAGAGGGGAGGACCAACCCAGTGCTGAAGCTGTGGAGAGGGGAGGACCAACCCAGTGCTGAAGCTGTGGAGGGGGAGGTCCAACCCAGTGGTGAAGCTGTGGAGAGGGGAGGACCAACCCAGTGGTGAAGCTGTGGAGAGGGAGGACCAACCCAGTGCTGAAGCTGTGGAGAGGGAGGACCAACCCAGTGCTGAAGCTGTGGAGAGGGGAGGACCACCAGTGGTGAAGCCCAGTGGTGAAGCCCAACCCAGTGCTGAAGCTGTGGAGAGGGAGGACCAACCCAGTGCTGAAGCTGAAGCTGTGGAGGGGAGGACCAACCCAGTGCTGAAGCTGTGGAGAGGGGGAGGGGGATGCCAACGCAGTGCTGAAGCTGTGGAGAGGGGGAGGGGAGGACCAACCCAGTGGTGAAGCTGTGGAGAGGGGAGGACCAACCCAGTGGTGAAGCTGTGGAGAGGGGGAGGACCAACCCAGTGCTGAAGCTGTGGAGAGGGGGAGGGGAGGACCAACCCAGTGGTGAAGATGTGGAGAGGGGAGGACCAACCCAGTGCTGAAGATGTGGAGAGGGGAGGACCAACCCAGTGCTGAAGCTGTGGAGAGGGGAGGACCAACCCAGTGCTGAAGCTGTGGAGAGGGAGGACCAACCCAGTGGTGAAGCTGTGGAGGGGGAGGACCAACCCAGTGCTGAAGCTGTGGAGAGGGGAGGACCAACCCAGTGGTGAAGCTGTGGAGAGGGGAGGACCAACCCAGTGCTGAAGCTGTGGAGAGGGGTGCTGAGGGGGAGGACCAACCCAGTGGTGAAGCTGTGGAGAGGGGGAGGACCAACCCAGTGGTGAAGCTGTGGAGAGGGGAGGACCAACCCAGTGGTGAAGATGTGGAGAGGGGAGGACCAACCCAGTGCTGAAGCTGTGGAAAGGGGAGGACCAACCCAGTGCTGAAGCTGTGGAGAGGGGAGGACCAACCCAGTGCTGAAGCTGTGGAGAGGGGAGGACCAACCCAGTGGTGAAGCTGTGGAGAGGGGAGGACCAACCCAGTGGTGAAGCTGTGGAGAGTGGAGGACCAACCCAGTGCTGAAGCTGTGGAGAGGGGGAGGGGGAGGACCAACCCAGTGCTGAAGCTGTGGAGAGGGGGAGGGGGAGGACCAACCCAGTGGTGAAGCTGTGGAGAGGGGGAGGACCAACCCAGTGGTGAAGCTGTGGAGAGGGGAGGACCAACCCAATGCTGAAGCTGTGGAGAGGGGGAGGGGGAGGACCAACCCAGTGCTGAAGCTGTGGAGAGGGGAGGACCAACCCAGTGGTGAAGATGTGGAGAGGGGAGGACCAACCCAGTGGTGAAGATGTGGAGAGGGGAGGACCAACCCAGTGCTGAAGCTGTGGAGAGGGGAGGACCAACCCAGTGCTGAAGCTGTGGAGAGGGGAGGACCAACCCAGTGCTGAAGCTGTGGAGAGGGGAGGTCCAACCCAGTGGTGAAGCTGTGGAGAGGGGAGGACCAACCCAGTGGTGAAGCTGTGGAGAGTGGAGGACCAACCCAGTGCTGAAGCTGTGGAGAGGGGGAGGACCAACCCAGTGGTGAAGCTGTGGAGAGGGGAGGACCAACCCAGTGCTGAAGCTGTGGAGAGGGGAGGACCAACCCAGTGCTGAAGTTGTGGAGAGGGGGAGGGGGATGCCCAACGCAGTGCTGAAGCTGTGGAGAGGGGAGGACCAACCCAGTGCTGAAGCTGTGGAGAGGGGGAGGGGGAGGACCAACCCAGTGGTGAAGATGTGGAGAGGGGAGGACCAACCCAGTGCTGAAGATGTGGAGAGGGGGAGGACCAACCCAGTGCTGAAGATGTGGAGAGGGGAGGACCAACCCAGTGGTAAAGATGTGGAGAGGGGAGGACCAACCCAATGGTGAAGCTTTGGAGAGGGGGAGGGGGAGGACCAACCCAGTGGTGAAGCTGTGGAGAGGGGAGGACCAACCCAGTGATGAAGATGTGGAGAGGGGAGGGAGAGGACCAACCCAGTGCTGAAGCTGTGGAGAGGGGGAGGACTAACCCAGTGGTGAAGCTGTGGAGAGGGGAGGACCAACCCAGTGCTGAAGCTGTGGAGAGGGGAGGACCAACCCAGTGCTGAAGCTGTGGAGAGGTGAGGACCAACCCAGTGGTGAAGCTGTGGAGAGGGGAGGACCAACCCTGTGCTGAAGATGTGGAGGGGGGAGGGGGAGGACCAACCCAGTGCTGAAGCTGTGGAGAGGGGGAAGGGGAGGACCAACCCAGTGGTGAAGCTGTGGAGAGGGGGAGGGGGGGGACCAACCCAGTGCTGAAGCTGTGGAGAGGGGAGGACCAACCCAGTGCTGAAAATGTGGAGAGGGGAGGACCAACCCAGTGGTGAAGCTGTGGAGAGGGGAGGACCAACCCAGTGGTGAAGCTGTGGAGAGGGGGAGGACCAACCCAGTGCTGAAGCTGTGGAGAGGGGAGGACCAACCCAGTGCTGAAGCGGTGGAGAGGGGAGGACCAACCCAGTGCTGAAGCTGTGGAGAGGGGAGGACCAACCCAGTGCTGAAGCTGTGGAGAGGGGAGGACCAACCCAGTGGTGAAGCTGTGGAGAGGGGAGGACCTACCCAGTGGTGAAGCTGTGGAGAGGGGAGGACCAACCCAGTGCTGAAGCTGTGGAGAGGGGAGGACCAACCCAGTGGTGAAGATGTGGAGAGGGGAGGACCAACCCAGTGGTGAAGCTGTGGAGAGGGGAGGACCAACCCAGTGCTGAAGATGTGGAGAGGGGGAGGACCAACCCAGTGCTGAAGATGTGGAGAGTGGAGGACCAACCCAGTGCTGAAGCTGTGGAGAGGGGGAGGGGGAGGGGGAGGACCAACCCAGTGGTGAAGATGTGGAGAGGGGAGGACCAACCCAGTGATGAAGTAGTGGAGAGAGGAGGACCAACCCAGTGCTGAAGCTGTGGAGAGGGGAGGACCAACCCAGTGCTGAAGCTGTGGAGAGGGGAGGACCAACCCAGTGCTGAAGCTGTGGAGAGGGGAGGGGGAGGACCAACCCAGTGCTGAAGCTGTGGAGAGGGGAGGACCAACCCAGTGGTGAAGATGTGGATTGTATTGGTAGATTGTATTGGTATATTGTATTGGTACATTGTATTGGAATATTGTATTGGTACATTGTATTGGTAGATTGCATTGGGAGAATGTATTGGTAGACTGTATTGGTATATTGTATTGGTAGATTCTATTGGTAGACTGTATTGGTATATTGTATTGATAGATTGTATTGGTAGACTGTATTGTATATCGTATTGGTATATTGTATTGGTAGACTGTATTGGTATATTGTATTGGTATAATGTATTGGTATATTGTATGGGTATATTGTATTGGTAGACTGTATTGTATATTGTATTGGTATATTGTATTGGTATATTGTATTGTATATTGTATTGGTATTTTGTACTGGTATATTGTATTGGTATATTGTATTGGTATATTGTATTGGTAGATTGTATTGGTAGATTGTATTGGTAGATTGTATTGGGAGACTGTATTGTGTATCGTATGGGTATATTGTATTGGTATAATGTATTGGTAGACTGTATTGGTATATTGTATTGGTATAATGTATTGGTATATTGTATTGGTATATTGTATTGAAATATTGTATTGGTAGACTGTATTGGTATATTGTATTGGTAGACTGTATTGGTATATTGTATTGGTATAATGTATTGGTATATTGTATTGGTATATTGTATTGGTATATTGTATTGGTAGACTGTATTGTTAGATTGTATTGGTAGATTGTATTGGTATATTGTATTGGTATATTGTATTGGTAGACTATTGGTAAATTGTATTGGTATATTGTATTGGTATATTGTATTGGTAGACTGTATTGGTAGATTGTATTGGTATATTGTATTGGTATATTGTATTGGTAGACTGTATTGGTAGATTGTATTGTTAGATTGTATTGGTAGATTGTATTGGTATATTGTATTGGTAGACTGTATTGGTAGATTGTATTGGTATATTGTATTGGTATATTGTATTGTATTGGTATATTGTATTGATATATTGTATTGTATCTGTATATTGTATTGTATTGGTATATTGTATTGGTATATTGTATTGTATTGGTATATTGTATTGTATTGGTATATTGTATTGGTATATTGTATTGGTAGATTGTATTGGTAGACTGTATTGGTAGACTGTATTAGTATATTGTATTGATAGATTGTATTGGTAGACTGTATTGTATATCGTATTGGTATATTGTATTGGTATATTGTATTGGTATAATGTATTGGTATATTGTATTGGTATATTGTATTGGTACACTGTATTGGTATATTGTATTGGTAGACTGTATTGTATATTGTATTGGTATATTGTATTGGTAGATTGTATTGGTATATTGTAGTGGTATATTGTATTGTATGTTGTATTGGTAGAATGTATTGGTAGATTGTATTGTATATTGTAGTGGTATATTGTATTGTATGTTGTATTGGTAGAATGTATTGGTAGATTGTATTGGTAGATTGTATTGGTATATTGTATTGGTAGACTGTATTGTATATTGTATTGGTATATTGTTTGGGTATATTTTATGGGTATATTGTATTGGTAGACTATATTGGTATATTGTATTGGTAGACTGTATTGTATATTGTATTGGTATATTGTATTGGTAGATTGTATTGGTAGACTGTATTGGTATATTGTATTGGTATATTCTATTGGTAGATTGTATTGGTATATTGTATTGGTATATTGTATTGGTATATTGTATTGTTAGACTGTATTGGTATATTGTATTGGTATATTCTATTGGTAGATTGTATTGGTATATTGTATTGCTATATTGTATTGGTATATTGTATTGGTAGACTGTATTGGTATATTGTATTGTATATTGTATTGGTATATTGTATTGGTATATTATATTGGTATATTGTATTGGTAGACTGTATTTGTAGACTGTATTGTATATTGTATTGGTATATTGTAATGGTATATTGTATTGGTAGATTGTATTGGTAGATTGTATTGGTAGACTGTATTGGTAGATTGTATTGGTATATTGTATTGGTATATTGTATTGGTATATTGTATTGGTAGACTGTATTGGTAGACTGTATTGGTATATTGTATTGGTATATTGTATTGGTATATTGTATTGGTAGACTGTATTGGTAGACTGTATTGTATATTGTATTGGTATATTGTATTGGTATATTGTATTGGTAGACTGTATTGGTATATTGTATTGGTATATTGTATTGGTAGACTGTATTGGTAGATTGTATTGGTATATTGTATTGGTATATTGTATTGGTATATTGTATTGGTAGACTGTATTGGTAGACTGTATTGTATATTGTATTGGTATATTGTATTGGTAGACTGTATTGGTATATTGTATTGGTATATTGTATTGGTATATTGTATTGGTATATTATATTGGTAGATTGTATTGGTATATTGTATTGGTAGACTGTATTGGTATATTGTATTGGTATATTGTATTGGTATATTGTATTGGTATATTGTATTGGTAGATTGTATTGGTAGACTGTATTGTTAGATTCTATTGGTAGACTGTATTGTACATTATATTGGTACTGTCACGCCCTGACCTTAGTTATCTTTTATTTATTATTTTGTTTAGGTCAGGGTGTGACGAGGGTGGTATGTGTGTTCTTGTCTTCTCTAGGATTTTTTGTAAGTCTATGGGGTGTTGGTATGTCTAGGTGTTTGTAGCTCTATGGTGGCCTGAATTGGTTCCCAATCAGAGACAGCTGTTTATCGTTGTCTCTGATTGGGTATCCTATTTCGGTTGCCATTTACCATTTTGGTTTTGTGGGTTATTGTCTATGTGCCTGTCAGCACTCGTGTTATATAGCGGCACAGTCGTTTTGTTTCTTTGTTTAGTGGTTTCCTTCATTTAAAGGAGAATGTATGCTTATCACGCTGCGCCTTGGTCTCCTCCATATGACGACCGTGATAGGTATATTGTATTGGTATATTGTATTGGTAGATTGTATCGGGTATATTGTATTGGTAGATTGTATCGGGTAGATTGTATCGGGTAGATTGTATCGGTATATTTTATTGGGTAGATCGTATTGGTAGAGAGCTGGATGACGTGATAAAAATCTATCTTTTTGACTCGTGCATGTGTGTCGGGAGGGGGGGTGGAATGAGTGGAGCTGGAAAAACTGAGACGTGGAGATGAGACGTGGAGATGAGATGTGTGTGAATGCATTGCCTCTGCATACGTATGGCTGGCCGACGTGATAGAACCAGGTCAGGTGACCTGGAATCCTGTGGTTCTGAGTGTGAGATGGGGTTCTCATGTGGGAGTACGTCTGAGATTACTGGTGGATCTGGGAGAAGAGAGGCGAAGGCAAGATTATGGTTGACTGTGCAGCTGCCTGTTTGACCTGCTGGCTAATGCGGGGTGCTGACCCCGACCCGCTGTGCCAATCCTCTTACCTGCCCAACCCAATCTAATCCACCCCGGGACACACAGCAACCCACAACAACCATGACTGGAGCATGAATCCCCTCCAGAGACGCCATACCAGTTAGTCAGCTCTGGTGAAATGCATCTGGAGCACTTCTGGTTTGGATAGGTCATGTGACTGACCATGTGACTATTGTCTATGAGGAGGGACATAGTGTACAACTCTCCAGTGATTCACTAACAGGGACATCGTGTACAACTCTCCAGTGATTCACTAACAGGGATTTTCACAAAGGCTCATTTTAATATGATAGCTGAATCATTGTGGTTTTTCCTTTTTTTGTTCCTTTAAAATATATATATTTTTAGTATTTTACCCCATTTTCCTCACAATTTCATTTATGTTCTTGTCTCATCGCTGCACCGGGCTCGGGTGAGGCGAAGGAGGACTCATGCGTCCCCAAAAACATGACCCGCCAAACTGCGCTGCTTAACACCCACCCGTTTAACCCGGTAGTCAGCCACACCAATGTGTTGGAGGAAACACCGTTCAACTGACAACCGAAGTCAGCTTGCAGGTGCCCGGCCCGCCACAAGGAGTCGCTAGAGCGCGATGTGCCAAATAAAGCCCCCCACCCACGCCAAACCCTCCCCTAACCCGGATGACGCTGCGCCACTCAAGAGTCTCGTTGTTTTCCTCTTTTTATCTGTATTTGTAATACAATGACCTTCGCCCCAAAGCTCTCTGTCTGATTGCTTGTGATGTATAAATCAATGAGGCGGAACGGATGTGTATCTCTAATTCATGTAACCATTTCTATTGCTAATTTAGCCGCTGGCGCAGTTTGAAATAGCAGAGGCCCAGCAGTATTTCAGAATATATTCAGGAACGGCACAAGAAAAATGTGTAATCTCATCCGTAGCAATTTCTCAGTCGGTGTGTGTGTGTGTGTGTGTGTGAGTCACCTGACTCACCTGTTGGCTAGCTGAAAGGGAAAGACGAACCCAGATTGCGTAACATGTGGGCTGACTTTGTTTTGTTCATTTCTTGGCTGGACTTGCCCTCTGCCTCCTACTCGCAACCAGGTATGGTTTCTGGACATTCTCTGTGTCTGTTCCAACCCTTCCTCCTGGACCTTCTCCCAGCCCTCCTCCTGGACCTTCTCCCAGCCTTCCTCCTGGACCTTCTCCCAGCCTTCCTCCTGGACCTTCTCCCAGCCCTCCTCCTGGACCTTCTCCCAGCCCTCCTCCTGGACCTTCTCCCAGCCCTCCTCCTGGACCTTCTCCCAGCCCTCCTCCTGGACCTTCTCCCAGCCTTCCTCCTGGACCTTCTCCCAGCCCTCCTCCTGGACCTTCTCCCAGCCCTCCTCCTGGACCTTCTCCCAGCCCTCCTCCTGGACCTTCTCCCAGCCATCCTCCCAGCCCTCCTCCCAGCCCTCCTCCCACAGCACCCCTTGTTACTTTCTGCTCTCCTATCAGACCATTGGGAAAAAACATACATGTTGAATCAGCAATATGCTTTTCAGAATGTCCCTAGTTTCTGTCTTTGTACTTTTCTTTAGGTTTAGTTTAGTTTATTTGAGTCCCCATTAGCTGTGAGTCCCTGCTATTCTTACTAGGGTACACAAGGTGTACTTCCACTTACACTTTCCTCATTTCTGTTTTGTTTGTCTCTCTTTCTGTTTTGTTTGTCTCTCTTTCTGTCTTGTTTGTCTCTCTGTCTGTCTTGTTTCTCTCTGTCTGTCTTTTCTCCTTTCTAATTTGTCTCTATTTCTGTCTTGTTTGTCTCTTTCTGTCTTGTCTCTCTGTATTTCCTCACTCTATATTCCTTTCTGCCAGGCTCCTTTTGAAAGCTTGATCCAGCTTGTAAGTGGTCTGTTGAAAGGGCTTGAGTCAGCCTGTAGCTGGACTGTTGAAAGGGCTTGATTCAGCATGT
Organism: Oncorhynchus nerka; assembly: GCF_034236695.1. Lineage (NCBI taxonomy): Eukaryota > Metazoa > Chordata > Actinopteri > Salmoniformes > Salmonidae > Oncorhynchus > Oncorhynchus nerka. Next base: position 10,445,113 of record NC_088415.1, on the reverse strand, counting down.
AGCTGGTCTGTGCGTGAAACATAGCTGGCTTGCCTGTGTGGTCCCAGTGTTTGCCAGATACAGTACATGCTTATGGGAGAAGAGATGGAGCTCATAACGGGCAAAGTAATGACCTCCTGTTGAATGCTACGTCTGAGTTCACACAGCAGCACAGAGATCAGTTCTCTGGTCATTCCACATTTCTCCCATACAGTCATGCTTTCTGTGTTGAATATGAGGCTGATACAGCTCATCGTTCAACACCATAGTGCCCTCAAAGGACCCTGGGACTAAACACCTCTCTCTGCAATTGGATCCTGGAGTTCCTGACGGGCCGCCCCCAGGTGGTAAGGGTAGGCAACAACATATCTACCACGCTGATCCTTAACACGTGGGCTCCTCAGGGATGCGTTCTCAGCCCCCTCCTGTACTCCCTGTTCACCTACGACTGCATGGCCAGGCACGACTCCAGCACCATCATAAAGTTTGCAGACGACAATACAGTGGTAGGCCTGATCACTGACAATGATGAGACAGCCTATAGGGAGGAGGTCAGAGACCTGGCAGTGTGGTGCCAGGTTAATAACCTCTCCCTCAACATATGATCAAGACAAAGGAGATGATTGTGGACTACGGGAAAAGGAGTACTGAGCACGCCCCCATTCTCATTGACGGGGCTGTAGTGGAGTAGGTTAAGAACTTCAAGTTCCTTGGTGTCCACATCACCAGCAAACTATCATGGTCCAAACACACCAAGACAGTCATGAAGAGGTCACGATAACACCTTTTCCCCCTCAGGAGACTGAAAAGGTTTGGCATGGGCCCTCAGATCCTCAAAAAGTTATACAGCTGCACCATTGAGAGCATCCTGACTGGTTGCATCACTGCCTGGTATGGCAACTGCTCGGCCTCCGACCTCAAGGCACTACAGAGGGTAGTGCGAATGGCCCAGTACATCACTGGGGCTAAGCTTCCTGCCAGCCAGGACCTCTTTACCAGGCGGTGGCAGAGGAAGGCCCTAAAGATGTTCAAAGTCTCCAGCCACCGTAATCATAGACTGTTCTCTCTGCTACTGCACGGCAAGTGTTACCGGAGCGCCAAGTCTAGGTCCAAAAGGCTTCTTTAACAGCTTCTACCCCCAAACCCCCAAAGACTCCTGACCATCTAATCAAATGGCTACCAAGACTATTTGCCCCCCCCCACTTTTACTCTGCTGCTACTCTCTGGTTATAATCTATGCATAGCCACTTTAACTCTACCTACATGTACATATTACTGGTACGCCTTGCATTTAGCCTCGCTACTGTTATTTTACTGCTGTTCTTTAACTATTTGTTATTTACAATTTTTACTTATCTATTTTTTTACTTACCACTTATTTTGCTTAAATCTGCATTGTTGGTTAAGGACTAGTAAGTAAGCATTTCACTGTAACACCTGTTGTATTTGGGCACATGTGACAAATAACATTTGATTTGATTTGTCATGGAGTTTGATAAAATGTCATGATGATATCAAAAGTCTACAGAACATTCAATGACACACAATGAAATATAGAAGCCGTGATAGAGTGAGCTCCCGGCAGTGTCGCAGTGAGCTCTCGGCTGAATATTTCATAAATAGTGGTGGCAATTTTTGGGGTATTATCATGCCCTGTGTATGTGGAACAGGATGCCACTTTCAGCCACTTCCTGTTTGATAACAGAGAGAACTAGAGCCACGAGAGCTTGGAGGAAACCCCCACCAGAGGAGAGGACCGAGACAGATTTAGGAAGGCATAGGAAAGGAAGAGAGACGAGAGATAACAAGTGACCGAGGAAAGGAGAGAGTGAGGAAGAGAGAAAGGAAGGAAGGAAGGAAGGAAGGAAGGAAGGAAGGAAGGAAGGAAGGAAGGAAAAAAAATAAGAAAAAAAACAGCGACTGACTGGTCGAGAAAGAGAAAAGGAGATTTCTAAGAGAGTGTTACGAATCCCTTTTGGCCCGACAGTCTAGGGGGGATGGTAATGAGACCCGTAACATAACTCATGCAAATTATTATTGTGACAAAGTAAAAGTGTGAACGAAATAACCACGACAACAGAAATCTACCGTCAAACTCCAGGTTTATTTATAAACACACGGTAATGGGGGGAGCAGGGAAAGGGGCTGAGCTGGACCCAAGGAAAAAAACAATAAGTATTCAAAAACACCCCTAAGCTAGACTAACCTACTTTAGCAACAGCTAACTAACTAACCAAAAATACAGTGGGTGGTCCGCCCAGTTCTAACTAGTGTATTTAACAAAGTTCACCTACGGGTAGTGTATGCCCATGGGCGACTTGTCTTGGTTTCCCCCTTTTCCCACCAGCAACAAACAAACACCATAACCAAAAACAATACTCACAGGTGATGACAAAGTGCTATGGAGGTGCTTTAAACAAAAGAGAGGTTAAGACACAAAGCGAGAGTGAAACACAGAGACCTACAGACATGGCATTTACAGAGAGATTGAGCTAGAGATTGAGCTCTAGAACAAACAAATGATGGGGTTTTTAAACCATGGGGAAGGAACTGTGATAGGGTAGGAAATAGGAGGTGTGTCTTCTGATTGATGATTGATTGTTGACTGATTGGGGAGTGATGGTTTTCACCTAGGAGGGGAGAAGGAGAGAAAAGAAACACACACAGGATACATACACACACAGGATAACTGTATCCGTAACAGAGAGAGATAATTAAACTTGTTAGAGCAATAGCAGAAACGGAAGGGAAATGGAAAGGAAACAGAGGCTAAGAAGATGTAGAAGTAGTAGAAGACGCCGCGTTAGGGAATTGATTAAAATTACATCAAAACATGTATTTCCTGTTGTTGAAATAGGTCAGGAGAGCCTTGAGACAGAACCTGCTAAGGATGTGCCCAATCAGTCACAGGGAGGAAGAGAGGGATGGGAGAGATAAAGACGATAGAGAGGATAAAGGCAGGCAGATTGAGAGAAAAAAAGGCCGGTACAAGACAGAAAGACAGAGATGGTTTAGTAAGGATAGCGTTTGATCCAAGACCTTGTTTTGTCTGGAAGACAATCAGAAGCTGACGAGAAGGGGTGGCCTCATGGGACCGAGCCGGGACCACAACCCTGCCTCCAAAATCCTTTTCATCTGCATGTGATTTGGATGTGCTACCTCAAAGACTGAGAATGTTATCCCTTTGACATGGGGAGTACCTTACACTGCATGCTGTGTGCAGAGGGTGGATCTCACCAAGCCTCATGTGAACAAAACCCTGCTGATGTATTGATCAGGGTTTATATTAATGTGGTGACTCGTTGATCTGGGTGACAGTGATGGGATAAGCAACGCATTTTTTCAACTGTCTGATGTTCTGCTCCTTTAAAAAAAAAAAAATTCTCTGTTCCCTCCCTAAGAAATGAAACGGTTCCTCACCCCTTTGACTTCCCTAAACATAACCAACAGACACACATTTTCAGCAGTTATATAGTTATTTATTCACTTGATACAGTGTGACAAAGAAAGAGAGGCGAGAGAGAGAGAGAGAGAGAGAGAGAGAGGGAGAGAGAGAGAGAGAGAGCGAGAGAGAGAGAGAGCGAGAGAGAGCGAGAGAGAGAGAGAGAGAGAGAGAGAGAGACAGAGAGAGCGAGAGAGAGAGAGCGAGCGAGAGAGAGAGCGAGAGAGAGAGAGAGAAAAGATGAAAGCGGAAGAGCCATGTCTGAATCTTTAAAGGGATACTTCTGGATTTTGGTAATGAGGCTCTTTATCTACTGACCCAGAGTCAGATGAGGCTCTTTATCTATTTCCACACCATTTTTATGTGTCTACGTACGCTTTGAAGGTTTAAAAAAAAAAAAAAAGAACTCTATAAGCCTATTTTGCCAAAATCACGAAATATCCCTTTAAAGAACGTCAACCATATACAGTATACTATGGTATTTCAAGGGACCAGTTTCAAGTCGGACCATAAATGTTTAACACATCTCCATATTTAACACGTCTCCATATTTCCAGTGGTAACAACACAACAGGATCAAATCTGTTTCTCAGATATCGATCCCAAAAATAAATGATCCCATAACACAGATATCAGCGAGGACACAGATACAGCTGAGCCTTGGACCACATCACCACTCCTCTATATTCTTTAGATCAGCTCAGTTGTGTCTTTTTGCCGGTGAAACTAAACAAAAGAACGCCAGACAGAAGTCATTTCTATATGGCCCAGATGAACACTCTGCCAGACAGAGCCCCTCCCCCCACATGCACATCAGCACATACATAAACACACACATATACACAGCCAGACAGACACTAAAGACTGCCAAATGTCAGCTGAGATCTGGGGCATTGGCTTGCAGGCACGTCCCAAATGCCCATTTGGCCAGATGAGGTCCTCCAGTGGAGCATGTGGTTACCATGGTGACCCCACTAAAAAGGCATGAAGAGGAAAGAATTCCCCCTGGAGTGGGGAGCAGGGGGGGTTAGGGAGTCCTGAGATGAAACATGCACTGAGAGTGGGCTGTTTTTATGCTTGTTTGACTTGGGTTTTTATTGTGCATTCACACCAACCAAGTGAGTTCCCAAGGCTTTGTAGCACCGTTAGTTACAGAAGCAGATTGACTTCCTTTGTTTCTGAAAATGGCTAAATAAGTCTATAATTCTGTAAATCCTGAATTCAGATGTGTATATTATGTGTATATTATTGTGTATTATTGTATATTTTGTGTATATTATTATATATGATATATGATTATTGTATATCATTATGTGTAGGTTATTGTATATTATGTTTAGGTTATTGTATATTTTGTGTATATTATTGTATATTATGTTTAGGTTATTGTATATTATGTGTATATTATTGTATATTATGTGTATATTATTGTATATTATGTGTATATTATGTGTATACTGTGTATATTATGTGTATATTAATGTATATTTGTCAAACCCTGACCCTAGTTTGCTTTGTATGTTTCTATGTTTTGTTTGGACAGGGTGTGATCTGAGTGGGCATTCTATGTTCTATGTCTAGTTTGTCTGTTTCTGTGTTTGGCCTGATATGGTTCTCAATCAGAGGCAGGTGTTAGTCATTGTCTCTGATTGGGAGCCATATTTAGGTAGCCTGTTTGGTGTTGGGTTTTGTGGGTGATTGTTCCTGTCTTTGTGTTTGTTACACCAGATAGGGCTGTCTTTGTGTTTGTTACACCAGATAGGGCTGTTTTGTGGGTGATTGTTCCTGTCTTTGTGTTTGTTACACCAGATAGGGCCGTTTTCATTTTTTCACGTTTCTTGTTTTTGTATATTGTTAATTTATCATCTTCATTAAAGATGTATCAAAATAACCACACTGCGTTTGGTCCGCCTCTCCTTCAACAGAAGAAAGCCGTGACAATATTATATGTATACGGTGTATATTATGTACATATTATTGTAAATGATGTGTATTATGTGTATATTATTGTGTATTATGTGTATATTATTGTATATTGTGTGTATATTATGTGTATATTATTGTGTATTATGTGTATATTATTGTGTATTATGTGTATATTATTGTATATTGTGTGTATATTATGTGTATATGATCTGTATATTATTGTGTATTATGTGTATATTATTGTGTATTATGTGTATATTATTGTATATTGTGTGTATATTATTGTATATGATCTGTATATTATTGTGTATTATGTGTATATTATTGTATATTATGTGTATATTATTGTATATTGTGTGTATATTATGTGTATATTATTGTGTATTATGTGTATATTATTGTGTATTATGTGTATATTATTGTATATGATCTGTATATTATTGTGTATTATGTGTATATTATTGTATATTATGTGTATATTATTGTATATTGTGTGTATATTATTGTATATTATGCGTATATTATTGTGTAGTATGTGTATATTATTGTGTATTATGTGTATATTATTGTGTATTATGTGTATATTATTGTATATTATCTGTATATTATTGTGTATTATGTGTATATTATTGTATATTATGTGTATATTATTGTTTATTATGTGTATATTATTGTATATTATGTGTATATTATTGTGTATTATGTGTATATTAGGCACTTGTCGACATGTGCATAAACTCACAGATGTTTTCCCTTATGTATTATTTTGGGGGAATGTAAAGCCTAATGAATTTGAAAAACAAAGCAATTCAACCGATTCAATAAAGGGCAGTACTCTACATGTAAACGGCTCTTTAAACAACATAACTGGTCCAGAAACACAGTTCAATCAACTACCATTTTCATTTGCTTTTCTGATTCTGCACAGAAAATGCTCAACGTGATCGTAATAATTCAAATGAAATAACATTTTACGTTAAATATGTTTTTCTGAACAACATAGATTGTTTTCATGTGTCCGACATATAATTGCTGTTCTGTGCCGTCTTAATCACCGTAAATCACCATCTTTAAATAAACTTTGTGGAGCAGCGATGGAAGGACAGTGTGACCTCGAGGAACAATGGCGTGTGCTAAGTGCTAGACCTTCCCTGCTGTAGGAGGGAGAAGAATTTGAAATAAACACAGTAACTTGTAGTAAACCTTGGCTGAGAGGCAAAGATTTATGGTTGTCTGAAACCTTGTTAAGAGACTGGAATGGGATCCTCTTTTTCCTCAAACATCTGAAAACGCCCAGAGGGCCTGGATCTGCTGTTTCTCATTTGTTGTCAATCAAATCACAAAGAGACAGAGAACTAGCTGGAGCCAAGGGGCCTTATGGCCCTGCAACCTGATAACACGAAATAATATGGTTACATGGTAGGAATCTCTTTAAAGAGTCATTCTATAACCAGTCATTCTATAACCAGTCATTCTATAACCAGTCATTCTATAACCAGCCATTCTATAACCAGACATTCTATAACCAGTCATTCTATAACCAGCCATTCTATAACCAGCCATTCTATAACCAGCCATTCTATAACCAGTCATTCTATAACCAGCCATTCTATAACCAGACATTCTATAACCAGCCATTCTATAACCAGACATTCTATAACCAGTCATTCTATAACCAGTCATTCTATAACCAGTCATTCTATAACCAGCCATTCTATAACCAGACATTCTATAACCAGCCATTCTATAACCAGACATTCTATAACCAGTCATTCTATAACCAGCCATTCTATAACCAGTCATTCTATAACCAGTCATTCTATAACCAGTCATTCTATAACCAGTCATTCTATAACAAGTCATTCTATAACCAGTCATTCTATAACCAGCCATTCTATAACCAGACATTCTATAACCAGTCATTCTATAACCAGTCATTCTATAACCAGTCATTCTATAATCAGTAATTCTATAACCAGTCATTCTATAACCAGCCATTCTATAACCAGTCATTCTGTTACTAGTTATTATATAACCAACCATTCTATAACCAGTCATTCTATAACCTGCCATTCTATAACCAGTCATTCTATAACCAGTCATTCTGTTACTAGTTATTATATAACCAACCATTCTATAACCAGCCATTCTATAACCAGTCATTCTGTTACTAGTCATTCTGTTACTAGTCATTCTATAACCAGTCCTTCTGTTACTAGTTATTATATAACCAGTCGTTCTATAACCAGTCATTCTCTAACCAGTCATTCTATAACCAGTCATTCTATAACCAGCCATTTTATAACCAGCCATTCTGTTACTAGTCATTCTGTTACTAGTCATTCTATAACCAGCCATTCTATAACCAGTCATTCTATAACCAGTCATTATGTTACTAGTCATTCTGTTACTAGTCATTCTATAACCAGTCATTCTGTTACTAGTCATTCTCTAACCAGTCATTCTGTTACTAGCCATTCTATAACCAGTCATTCTATAACCAGTCATTCTATAACCAGCCATTCTATAACCAGTCATTCTATAACCAGTCATTCTATAACCAGCCATTCTATAACCAGTCATTCTATAACCAGTCATTCTATAACCAGTCATTCTGTTACTAGTCATTCTGTTACTAGTCATTCTATAACCAGTCATTCTGTTACTAGTCATTCTCTAACCAGTCATTCTGTTACTAGCCATTCTATAACCAGTCATTCTATAACCAGTCATTCTATAACCAGCCATTCTATAACCAGTCATTCTATAACCAGTCATTCTATAACCAGCCATTCTATAACCAGTCATTCTGTTACTAGTCATTCTGTTACTAGTCATTCTATAACCAGTCATTCTATAACCAGTCATTCTATAACCAGTCATTCTGGTACTAGTCATTCTGTTACTAGTCATTCTATAACCAGTCATTCTATAACCAGTCATTCTTTAACCAGTCATTCTATAACCAGTCATTCTGTTACTAGTCATTCTGTTACTAGTCATTCTTTAACCAGTCATTCTGTTACTAGTCATTCTCTAACCAGTCATTCTGTTACTAGCCATTCTATAACCAGTCATTCTGTTACTAGTCATTCTATAACCAGTCATTCTATAACCAGTCATTCTTTAACCAGTCATTCTATAACCAGCCATTCTATAACCAGCCATTCTTTAACCAGTCAATCTATAACCAGCCATTCTATAACCAGTCATTCTATAACCAGTCATTCTGTTACTAGTCATTCTATAACCAGCCATTCTATAACCAGTCATTCTATAACCAGTCATTCTGTTACTAGTCATTCTATAACCAGTCATTCTATAACCAGTCATTCTATAACCAGTCATTCTATAACCAGCCATTCTGTTACTAGTCATTCTTTAACCAGTCATTCTATAACGAGCCATTCTATAACCAGCCATTCTTTAACCAGTCATTCTATAACCAGCCTTTCTATAACCAGTCATTCTATAACCAGTCATTCTGTTACTAGTCATTCTATAACCAGCCATTCTATAACCAGTCGTTCTATAACCAGCCATTCTGTTACTAGTCATTCTATAACCAGTCATTCTCTAACCAGTCATTCTATAACCAGTCATTCTATAACCAGTAATTCTGTTACTAGTCATTCTGTTACTAGTAATTCTATAACCAGTCATTCTATAACCAGCCCTTCTGTTACTAGTCATTCTATAACCAGTCATTCTGTTACTTGTCATTCTATAACCAGCCATTCTATAACCAGCCCTTCTGTTACTAGTCATTCTATAACCAGCCATTCTGTTACTAGTCATTCTCTAACCAGTCATTCTGTTACTAGTCATTCTGTTACTAGTAATTCTATAACCAGTCATTCTATAACCAGCCCTTCTGTTACTAGTCATTCTATAACCAGTCATTCTGTTACTTGTCATTCTATAACCAGCCATTCTATAACCAGCCCTTCTGTTACTAGTCATTCTATAACCAGCCATTCTGTTACTAGTCATTCTATAACCAGTCATTCTATAACTAGTCATTCTATAACGAGTCATTCTGTTACTAGACATTCTATAACCAGCCATTCTATAACCAGCCATTCTATAACCAATCATTCTGTTACTAGTCATTCTATAACCAGTCATTCTGTTACTAGTCATTCTATAACCAGTCATTATATTACTAGTCATTCTATAACCAGTCATTCTGTTACTAGTCATTCTATAACCAGTCATTCTATTACTAGTCATTCTATAACCAGTCAATCTGTTACTAGTCATTCTATAACGAGTCATTCTGTTACTAGCCATTCTATAACCAGCCATTCTATAACCAGTCATTCTGTTACTAGTCATTCTGTTACTAGTCATTCTATAACCAGTCATTCTATAACCAGTCATTCTATAACCAGTCATTCTCTAACCAGTCCTTCTGTTACTAGTCATTCTTTAACCAGCCATTCTATAACCAGTCATTCTATAACCAGTCATTCTATAACCAGGAGGACATTTTATTTCCAGTTGCCATGGAGAATAGAACAGGTGTGAGATTGTTTTGGTGATGTCATGTTGTGCATCCCTGCTCTCCGAGAGAGGTGGGGACGTTTGGACAGATGGAAATACAATGGACGGGAAGGTTAGTTAGGTAGTTCCGTGGGTAAGTAGGCAGATAGAGAGAGAGAGTGAGGAAGGGAGGAAGGGAGTGAGGAAGATTAAAAGGAAGCGACTGCATGTGGATGACGGGGTACCATTGCATGCAGTTTCTACTCAATGTAAATAGTCTGGGATGCCATTTGATTCATTGTTCAGCAGTCTTATGGCTTGGGGGTAGAAGCTGTTAAGGAGCCTTTTGGACCTAGACTTGGCGCTTCAGTACAGCTTGTCGTGTGGTAGCAGAGAGAACAGTCTATGACTTGGTTGACTGGAGTCTTTGACAATGTTTTGTTCTTTCCTCTGACACCGTCTAGTATAAATGTCCTGGATGGCAGGAAGCTTTCTGCAGTGATGTACTGGGCCGTTCGCACTGCCCTCTGTTCTGCCTTACGGTAAAATGCTGAGCAGTTGCCATACCAGGCAGTGATGCAATCGGTCAGGATGCTCTCGATGGTGCAGCTGTAGACATTTTTGAGGATCTGGGGACCAATGCCAAATCTTTTCAGTCTCCGGAGGGGGAAAAGGTGTTGTTGTGACCTCTTCACAACTGTCTTGGTGTGTTTGGATCAGGACAGTTTGTTGGTGATGTGGACACCAAGGAACTTGAAACTCTCGACCCGCTCGCCTACAATGTCAATGGGGGCGTGTTGGCCCTCCTTTTCCTATAGTCCACATTCAGCTCCTTTGTCTTGAGGGAGAGGTTGTTGTCCTGGCACAACACTGCCAGGTCTCTGACCTCCTCCCTATAGGCAGTCTCATCATGTCGGTGATCAAACCGACCTCTGTTGTGTCGTCAGCAAACTTAATGATGGTGTGGGAGTCGTGCTTGGCCACACAGTTGTGTGTGAACAGAGAATACAGGAGGTACAGCACACACCCCCGAGGGGCCTCAGTGTTGAGGATCAGCAGATGTGTTGTTGCCTACCCATACCACCTGGGGGCGGCCCGTCAGGAAGTCCAGGATCCAGTTGCAGAGGGAGGTCTTTAGTCCCAGGGTCCTTAGCTTAGTGATGAGCTTTGTGGGAACTATGGTGTTGAACGCTGAGCTGTAGACAATGAACAGCATTCTCACATAGGTGTTCCTTTTGTCCAGGTAGGAAAGGGTAGTGTGGAGTGCGATTGAGATTGCTTGTTGATGTGAACCATGACCAGCCTTTCAAAGCACTTACATGGAAACTGACGTGCTATGGGCGGTAATCTTTTAGTCAGGTTAGCTATGGTTTCTTGGGCACAGGGACTATGGTGGTCTGTTTGAAACATAATAGGTATTACAGACTTGTCAGGGAGAGGTTGAAAATGTCAGTGAAGACACTTGCAAGTTGGTCCGTGCATGTTTTGAGTACATGTCCTGGTAATCCGACTTGCCCCGCTGCTTTGTGAATGTTGATCTGTTTAAAGGTCTTGCTGACATCGGCTACGGAGAGCATGATCACACAGTCGTCCGGACAGCTGGTGCTCTCATGCATGCTTCAGTGTTGCTTGCCTCAGCGAGCATAAAAGGTAGTAGGATTCAATCTTTGTCCTATATTGGCACTTAGCCTGATTGATGATCTGAGGGCATAGCGGGATTTCTTATAAGCATCCAGATTATTCTCCCACTCCTTGAAAGTGGCATCTCTAGCCTTTAGCTCTGTGTGGATGTTGCCTGTAATCCATGGCTTCTGGTTGGGATATGTACGTACGGTCACTATGGGGATGATGTCACCGATGCACTTATTGATGAAGCTGGTGACTGAGGTGGTATTCTCCTCAATGCCATTGGATGAATCCCAGAACATATTCCAGTCTGTGCTAGCAAAACATTCCTGTAGCGTAGCATCCAATTAATCTGACCACTTCCGTATTGAGCGAGTCACTGGTACTTCCTATTTGGTTTTTGCTTGTAAGTAGGAATCAGCAAGATATAATTATAGTCAGATTTGCCAAATGGAGGGTGAGGGAGAGCTTTGTATGCATCTCTGTGTATGGAGTAAAGGTGGAGTAGAGTTTTTCCCCCTGTGGTTGCACATGTGACATGCTGGTAGAGTTGAGGTTAAAACGGATTTAAGTTTGCCTGCATTAAAGTCCCCGGCCACTAGGAGCATCGCTTCTGGATGAGCATTTTGTTGTTCGCTTTGTAAGGACACTTGGAGATGAGAAGCAAGTACAGGGAGTGAACATTAATGGATAACAGACAAGAAACAAACAAGGACTGCGTCTGGTCAGGGGAAAACATAACGCCATCAATGCTGACACGGGGAACAAACTGAGGAGCACACAGATATAGAGGGGCAATCAGATGCACGTAATGATGGTGACGAGCGCCAGAGAGGTGGAGTGGGAGCAGGCATGAGTGCCCCCCTTCGAGGGGCGCCACCCGATGTCCCACCTGGGCGAGCCTGACGGGCCGGCCGAGGCGTGGGAGCCCGATGAGCCAGCTGAGGCATGACGTGGGATGGGAACCTGCCGAGCCAACCAAGGCAAGGTAACCTCTCGAGCCAGCTAAGGCTTGGAAGACCAACGAGCCAACTGAGGCACCCCCGGTTCCTCTGCTCCGGCAGCGGCACCCGGACCCGACTTCACCAACAAAAACAAAAAACTCCTGGGAACAAACTGAGGAGCACACAGATATAGAGGGGCAATCAACAAAGTATTGGAATCCAGTTGAGTCCAATATTGCGCAGATACGCGTAATGATGGTGACAGATGCGCGTAATGATGGTGACAGATGTGCCCTCGAGCGCCAGAGATGGGGAGCGGAAGCAGGCGTGACATGCTTATGGCCTTATAAAGCTTGTTGAGTGCGGTCTTAGTGCAGCATCGGTTTGTGGTGGTAAATAGAAGGCTACGAATAGTTGATAGTGTGTTCTAGAGCTTATCATACGGTACTCTACCTCAGGCGAGCAATACCTTGAGACTTCTTTAATATTGGACATCGTGCACCACCCATTATTTACAAATAGACACACACACCCCGCCCCTCGTCTTAGCAGACGTAGCTGCTCTGTCCTGCCGATGCATGGAAAACCCAGCCAGCTTATCCATGCCGTTGTTCAGCCACGTCTCGGTGAAACATAAGATATTACAGTTAATGTCCTGTTGGTTGGATAGTCTTAAATGTAGATTGTCCAGTTTATTTTCCAATTATTATTATTGGCAAGTTGGCCAATAATACGGAGGGTACTGGTGGTTTACCTACTCGGCGGCAAGTTCTTCCCATGTCTCCAGTCCATCTCCTGTGTCTCCAGTCCATCTCCTGTGTCTCCAGTCCATCTCCTGTGTCTTCAGTCCATCTCATGTGTCTCCAGTCCATCTCCCATGTCTCCAGTCCATCTCTTGTCTCCAGTCCATCTCCCATGTCTCCAGTCCATCTCCTGTGTCTTCAGTCCATCTCCTGTGTCTTCAGTCCATCTCCTGTGTCTCCAGTCCATCTCTTGTCTCCAGTCCATCTCCTGTGTCTCCAGTCCATCTCCTGTGTCTCCAGTCCATCTCCTGTGTCTTCAGTCCATCTCATGTGTCTCCAGTCCATATCTTGTCTCCAGTCCATCTCCTGTGTCTTCAGTCCATCTCATGTGTCTCCAGTCCATCTCTTGTCTCCAGTCCATCTCCTGTGTCTTCAGTCCATCTCCTGTGTCTCCAGTCCATCTCCCATGTCTCCAGTCCATCTCCCATGTCTCCAGTCCATCTCCTGTGTCTCCAGTCCATCTCTTGTCTCCAGTCCATCTCCCATGTCTCTAGTCCATCTCCCATGTCTCCAGTCCATCTCCTGTGTCTTCAGTCCATCTCCTGTGTCTTCAGTCCATCTCTTGTCTCCAGTCCATCTCTTGTCTCCAGTCCATCTCCTGTGTCTTCAGTCCATCTCATGTGTCTCCAGTCCATCTCCCATGTCTCCAGTCCATCTCCCATGTCTCCAGTCCATCTCCCATGTCCCCAGTCCATCTCCTGTGTCTCCAGTCCATCTCCCATGTCTCCAGTCCATCTCCTGTGTCTTCAGTCCATCTCTTGTCTCCAGTCCATCTCTTGTCTCCAGTCCATCTCCTGTGTCTTCAGTCCATCTCTTGTCTCCAGTCCATCTCTTGTCTCCAGTCCATCTCCTGTGTCTTCAGTCCATCTCTTGTCTCCAGTCCATCTCTTGTCTCCAGTCCATCTCCTGTGTCTTCAGTCCATCTCTTGTCTCCAGTCCATCTCTTGTCTCCAGTCCATCTCCTGTGTCTTCAGTCCATCTCCTGTGTCTTCAGTCCATCTCCTGTGTCTCCAGTCCATTTCCTGTGTTTCCAGTCAATTTCCTGTGTCTCCAGTCCATCTCCTGTGTCTCCAGTCCATCTCCTGTGTCTTCAGTCCATCTCATGTGTCTCCAGTCCATCTCTTGTCTCCAGTCCATCTCCCGTGTCTCCAGTCCATCTCTTGTCTCCAGTCCATCTCTTGTCTCCAGTCCATCTCTTGTCTCGAGTCCATCTCTTGTCTCCAGTCCATCTCCTGTGTCTCCAGTCCATCTCTTGTCTCCAGTCCATCTCATGTGTCTCCAGTCCATCTCCTGTGTCTCAAGTCCATCTCTTGTCTCCAGTCCATCTCCTGTATCTCCAGTCCATTTCCTGTGTCTCCAGTCCATCTCTTCTCTCCAGTCCATCTCTTGTCTCCAGTCCATCTCCTGTGTCTCAAGTCCATCTCTTGTCTCCAGTCCATCTCCTGTGTCTCCAGTCCATCTCTTGTCTCCAGTCCATCTCTTGTCTCCAGTCCATCTCCTGTGTCTTCAGTCCATCTCATGTGTCTCCAGTCCATCTCCCATGTCTCCAGTCCATCTCCCATGTCTCCAGTCCATCTCCTGTGTCTTCAGTCCATCTCCTGTGTCTTCAGTCCATCTCCTGTGTCTCCAGTCCATCTCCTGTGTCTCCAGTCCATTTCCTGTGTTTCCAGTCAATTTCCTGTGTCTCCAGTCTATTTCCTCTGTCTCCAGTCCATCTCCTGTGTCTCCAGTCCATTTCCTGTGTCTCCAGTCTCTTAGTTGTCTCCTTCCTGTTGATACCACACCATCTCTATATCTGAGCATGTGCAACCTCACAATACCATGTTAAAACCCAGGGAATGCCTTTGGGGAATAGCCCATCCGTATTTAGGTAACTACGGTTGTAGATATACATCACATTCATTTCAGAGGATTATACTTTTTTTTATCTCTCCTCCAACCCTTTTAAAAAAACAATTCACCAAAAATTAAATACCCAAATCTAACTGCCTGTAGCTCAGGACCTGAAGCAAGGATATGCATATTCTTGATTCCATTTGAAAATAAACACTTTGAAGTTTGAGGAAATGTGAAAGGAATGTAGTAGAATATAACACATTAGATCTGGTAAAAGATAATACAAAGAAAAAACAACCGTTTAAAAATAAATCATCTTTGAAACGCAAGAGAAAGGGCATAATGAATTATTCTAGCCCAGGCACAATTTAGACATTGTCCACTAAACGGCAGCACTGTAGGTACAAAGTTTTAGAACTTGTCACGACTTCCGCCGAAGTTGGCTCCCTTGCCTGTTCGGGCGGTGCTCGGCGGTCGTCGTCCTACTAGCCACTACCGATCCCTTTTTCGTTTGTCTGTTGGTTTTGTCTTATTAGTTTCACCTGTGTGTTTTTTAGTTTAATTAGCGTCCTTATATATAGTAGGTTGTCCCGCCCTTGTTTTTTTGCGGGATTGTTTTTTTGTTACTCCATCATATGGTGGTTTTCGTACGAGTTTTCTCCGGACTATTTGATCTTATGTTTGGGCTGGTCAATTGTATGCGCCCTGTATGTTGGCGTGACCGTTTTGTGCGCCGGAGAATAAATTGACGATCTACTGAACCCTGCTCTCTGCGCCTTGCTCTCTGCGCCTGATTCCACCCACCACTCCTAGTATCCCGTGACAGAACTAGTGAAATCCAGTGAAATCTCACCTATCTATTCAAAATGTTGTATCAAGACTGCCCAAATGTGCCTAATTGTTTCATAATTGTGCACTCTCCTCAAACAACAACATGGC